>NC_135628.1:4960000-5276250 GCF_053574225.1 Canis aureus | reverse complement strand
ACATGGAAAACTAAAATAGACAAAAGAAGGTCATTGGGAGAGGAGAATGAGGGAATGTGCAGCCAGCATCTAATGAAGAGACAACTACACAGCTTTTCTCTCTACGTCTGGTGGAGACGGCCTCCCCATCGGTCTCTCTTGCAGAATTCTGTGTGGTGTTACAACAGAATCACACATTGGTGGTTTAAATGGGGTTTGGCACGTGTTTGAACTTAGCCTCAAGGCCAGTAGAATTTCTATGCCAGAGGACTTTTCTCCTGTGTCTTAGCAAGGATTTCTCTCAGTCTCTGCGCCCCTGAGAATTTAGAACTCTGATCTCCAGGTGCAAAGATTTGGGAAGTGGAGGTGCAGGAACTGAGCTCAGAGAGGCTTATTTGCATTTCTTCCACTGGGGAAGTTTTGGAGAACCTGACTCTAGGATTAAAGTACCCAGGCACCCAGCTAGGCTTCTTTCTTCCCTGGCCTATCCAACATTCCAGGTACTCTCACTCGAGGTTCTGCATTCTTCCTCTAACGATGCCACTGTCTTATTTCCAGCTAGTTATTGTAAGCAGAGGTGGCCCCCAAAGCTTTTATGGAACCACCGTTAGATTGACTGCTTTAGCCAAATTGATAATAACCTAACTGTCCACTATGGAAAATACTCAAAATGCTTAAATGGGGTCAGGAATAGTCAGAGTACCATCAGCTTTTTTATGCCCCTCTCTCAGTTCTAATTTTCCTAGTCATTTGCACACAAGCTATGGTGATCTTTTGGTGTCAACAGGGACCTTCCCAAACCCTCTCCACTCTTCACAAATTATATACTAATATATTCAACACCCTGCCTAGTTTATCTTCACATCAGTTGCAGATATGATGCCCTCTCCTTCACATGTTTGGATTCCCAGTGGAAAGGGCAAAGCAGCTGATGGCTTCTCTGCCCTGTTTCTCGCTAAGAAATTTATCCTCAGCCCCACAGTTTCTTATGAAAAAGCTTCACCTTGCAGTAGAGAACTTTGCCTGAGGCTCTTATACAGCTTTGGTTGTAAAGATCAACTTAGAAGGAATGCTGATCCCTTTCCAAATGCCCTCAACTAAGCAGTGGGAATGATACACTACCCCAATTCTCACCTTCTCTGAACAGCGATCCCATTAAATCTGCCATCATCACACAGGGAAGAATTTACCACTAATGTGAGAAGCCTTCAATTCTGAAAATTTAACCATTATATATTTCTGATTATATATATAGATATCATAGTTCACTATACTATATTTTTCCTTGGCCAGGAATCTGTTGAGCAATACTAATTAATTCCATTAATAAGCACCAGTCTCTCAAAAGCGAACTACTTTTGCTGCTTCCCAGCCTTAAGAATATAGAGTATATTAAAAAATAAACCTCAAGCATGGATTTTTGCTATATATGAAAAGAGAAACGTCTAAGGAAATGAGAGTAAACAATGTTTCAAAGTTAATGCTTATTTAAAAGAAAATTTATGAACATTTTGTTGTAACTCTTGTCTACGTAAGCCAATATCTTTTCCCAACTTATCATTATTAAACCAATTCCTCTGTAAAACAGGCTCTGTCTGACTTTAATGACAAAACTACCATTCCTCAAATTATAAAATCCAGACTTCTTTATTAATTTAATGTGCTACGTGTTGTAGTCTCCACTAAGTGAGATTTCACTGTTGTTTTCTAATAATGTCGCTTTATCTTACAGACCAGTTTCCTAATTCATCTCAGAATGGATCATGCAGACAAGTACAATATCCTCTGACGGACCTGTCCCCCATGCTTACTAGTGGGGACTCTGATATATCCAGTCCATTATTGCAAAATACTGTCCACATTGACCTCAGTGCTCTAAATCCAGAGCTGGTGCAGGCAGTCCAGCATGTAGTGATTGGGCCCAGTAGCCTGATTGTGCATTTCAATGAAGTCATAGGAAGAGGTAAGTATTTCCACTCAGCTTTTTGTTAAATACAATTTTCCAGTAAGCATTTTATCTTCTGCCTTTGCAGATTAGAAGCTTAGACAATGGTGAACGCAACTGACAGAGCAGTGATAACAAGTGAACTTGATTTCTGTTCTGCAGAAATACAGCCCTACAAATCATATCTCTGGGGTTTGTCCCTGTGCAGGGAGGCAATTTGATAATCTCCCAAATATGAAAAATATATCACATTCTTTCCCCATCTTTTTCATAATGGCAACTCTAGTTTCTTAAAGGTGCCGTTTACTTCTTTATGAAATCAGTAAGTTCCAATATTTTTACTCATATCTTCTAATCTTTCTTCACCCTGAGAACACTGACTAACTCTATGAAGTCCTGGTTTATAGCAGTTTGTACCCTGCTGGACAGCCTCAAAAGATGGAATTTACTGCATTCCCCTGATCTGAAGCAACATATATCATCTCTACAATGCACTCCAATTTCTTTATACAAAGAGGATGAATATTTGTAATAAGCCAGCCAGAGCAGCAATAACAGCTTGCATACACAGTGTTTGAGGAAATATTTAGCAAGAAAAGAAAGCAACCAGAAGCCAGGAAATGAACTGTGCTCCTCTCTTTTTTTCTAAAAAGCTTTTGCCATTGATACTGGCTGAATGGCCTCTGATCCCTTTTATTCTATATGTGCTGCAAGAGGTAGCAGGCCCCTGCCAGCATGATGCAGAAGAAGCTGATGGGACAATTTGCCTTATATGAAGGCAAAAGCTTTCCCATTTTCCTGTGATAGCATCCACACATTCCTCTATAACAGATTCCAGATTTTAATCTTTAGCATGTTCCCTTCCCTAATAGTAGCTTCACTATTAACAAACCTGTTTTACATCAGAGTAATATATAGTTCTATGACTTGCCTATAAATCCCAGAAATTGTGCCAGTTTTACAGTATGTGGCCTCATCAAGTATGTCCTAATTCTATACATTGTAAAATTAGAATTTTTAATTTTCATCAGTAAATGGCAATTATTTCTCTTTGGAAGTTGTAACCATGAATGGTTCTGTATATATTAAGTATTATTTATTTATATGTTTTTCCCAGTAGAATATGAGCCCTCAAGAGCATAGATTCTATTTTATTCATCTTTACATTACAAGAGGGTACGCTAATGCCTGACACTCACATACTAGGAACTCAGGGAATCTTGGCTGCATGGATGAATTAATTAATGAGTGACTTACACAGCTATCAGACATTTGGCACCTCTGGGGAAAATTACTGCCACTGGATGAAAGGCTACCATTGGAAGTGATGTGACTAAAGCCAGAGAGAACTAGATAAAATGACTCAGAGTGAATTTGCTTCATTTGGGCAGTTGCCTTTCAGTTTCTGCCAACCTGGATTACCAATTAACCAGTGACTAATAGGGGAAATCCTTATTCTATAATGGTAATATTATTTCTAATGGTAACATTTTTATTTCAGTTTAGTTTACTGGAATATAGGGAGCTTATTTTATTGCATTTCTTCATGTGGCAAAACTTTATTTTCATATATAAAAGATTATTTGATCCTTAAAAATAATAAATTCTTTTTTAAAAAATATTGTATTTATTTATTCGTGAGAGGCAGAGACACAGGCAGAGGGAGAAGCAGGCTCACTGCAGAGGGTGCCCGATGTGGGACTCGATCCCTGGATCCTGGCATCACAACCTGAGCCAAAGGCAGATGTTCAACCCATGCACCCCTATAAATTTCTTTTTTAAAGGACTTATTTATTTTAGAGAGGGCATACCCACATGCACAGTGGGAAGGGTTAGAGGGAGAGAGAGAATCTTAAACAGATTCTGTAGTCAGCATAGAGCCCAATGCAAGGCTTAATCCCATGACCTCAAGGTCAGGACCTGAGCCGAAACCAAGAGTTGGATGCTTAACCAACTGAGCCATCCAGGCACCTCAAAAATGATAAATTTATTTTATGAGGCCAGTGTTACTCTTGTGTTCAGTAGTTCCACTGTGGTTGAATATTTTGCTGTATTAGGCTTTAATAACAGTATTATCACCTAATTTTTTTTACCATGTATTAAATAATCATATTGCTTATATCTTAGGGTGAAATATATTACATCTACATATTTTACAGACACATGGTGGTACTATTTACAACCGAAAGTATAAGAAACAATGCACCTTTTTGCCATGCAGGAAAAAGGAGAAAATGAAGGCCTTTGCAAGTGGTATTGCCTAATTAAAAGTAATACAGCACTAACCAAATTCCCTTTCACGTAGGACATTTTGGGTGTGTATACCATGGGACTTTGTTGGACAATGACGACAAAAAAATTCACTGTGCTGTGAAATCCCTGAATAGTAAGTGATATTTTATTTAACAGTGGAGTACGCATTCGTGGTTTGCTAACTAATAAATAGTTCATAATAAAATGCTGATTTATACTTTCCTTTGTGGAAAAAAATGACTGTTGCTGGAATTAGGGATCTAATCCTGAAAATTTGTTTGGTCTAAATTCTGATTGAAATATTTCATCAGAAATTATTTCTCAGAGCCCTCATAAATAAGAATTTGGAGAAATGAGGTTCTTGGATGAACTGAATGTCACTTAACTATGTTTGGCTTATAATACTTGTTTTGCAAGTGACATTTGTGGAAACTATTGGAAGCATGTTGGCACATATAGTAGTAATGACTCATTTTACCCAAAGGAATTACTATAATTATTATTTTTACCACAACTTTCATTAAAAAGACTTAAAAATGAAATAAGACAAACAGGAGAAAAATATGCCAGCAGAAATTGAAAAATCGAAGCGTGGCAGTGTCTCTTTTATCATTTTGGGGGGGAATGAGGTACTCTACATAAATGAATGTCCTAAACAAGGGATACCTACCCCCTTTTAATGCTAGAATTTTTTTTAATTTTAGATGTTATTGAGAAACTACCTGTTAAATGGAATGTATTCTCTGTTTAAGAAACAGGGAATGCTTCCAGATATTAATTAAGATTATTGATGACCAGGAGCCATAATTAAGGTATAAATCTTGTACAACCCAATGTAATCCTCATACTAGAGTTTTCCGGGCTCTACCTTTGCTGACAGTGTCACGTCAAGTCAGTATGCTTGCCTTGTCGACACATATTGCTAAATTTCTGCATATAATTTACAGCAGCCTGAAGTGTTGACCAACTATATTACAAATTTATATTAGAGTTTATAAGCTGTTAGTGCACAAGTGAAAGGTTTTCTTCCAAGATACGTTATTGTCAGAACTCTTTCAACCTATTTTACATAAGTCTCCATGCTGAACAGTGTTCTATATGGTTGATTTTTGTTGGAAGTCTGACCACGATGTAATTAAAGGGACAGTTTATGTGAAACCTAACTACACGGTAGAGGACTAAGTATGATTGTCAATAAATCTGCCTTACAAGATAGCACCGCTGCCCATTGTACTCAGAACTATCTTAACAGCAAGAAATCCTTCTCTTTCCCTGGTGACCATTAATCTCTGTTCCATCCACATGGACTTCCAGGTCTCAGAATTCATTGCACTGTAAAAGAATATCATCACTGACACTGGGACTAGTAGTCAGGTTAATAAGTTAAAGGTCATTACCCTTTCATCAATGCTGGCTAGTGTCTCTCAGAATCTCTATCTGGAAATAATTAGAAGCTGTCATACCAGAAAAATCTACTTAGATATCATATGACTATTGGTCTTCAAACCCTTCTAGTCTAGGGATCAGAAAACTATGGCCCAGTGATTGTTTTCATAGATAATTGTGGCTGCTTTTGCACTACATTGGCAGAGTTCAGTATTTGCAACAGAGACCACGTGGCCCACAAAGCCAAAAAATATTTACTATCTGGCCCTTTATAGAAATTTGCCAACCGCTGCCCTAGGCGGTCGCTAAAGAGGTGGACTGGCCTGCTTCCCTCTGCTTTTTCTATGAGACAAACTAATTGCTAGCGTTTGGGGGTGACTTGAAGTCACATTACAGGGTGACATCATTTACTCAAATGTATTATAAAAAACACTCTGAGAA
Source organism: Canis aureus (assembly GCF_053574225.1). Taxonomy (NCBI): domain Eukaryota; kingdom Metazoa; phylum Chordata; class Mammalia; order Carnivora; family Canidae; genus Canis; species Canis aureus. Next base: position 5,270,246 of record NC_135628.1, on the reverse strand, counting down.
TGGGTTGTCGGGACAAGATTCAGCCTGTGGTTTTACTCCGTAACTCTCCCTATCTGAACTTGACAAAATATTTATTAGTCCATAATGAAGTTAATGTCTCTCCTGCTGGATTTCTCAGGAATCACTGACATAGGAGAAGTTTCCCAGTTTCTGACCGAGGGAATCATCATGAAAGATTTTAGTCATCCAAACGTACTCTCACTCTTGGGAATCTGCCTTCGAAGTGAGGGGTCTCCACTGGTGGTCCTACCATACATGAAACATGGAGATCTTCGAAATTTCATTAGAAATGAGACTCATGTAAGTATATTACCAAGCTTACTAATCAATAAACTAGCTGTCAACCAGCAAGTCTTCCAAAATGTTCCTATTTAAAAGCATTTAAAGAAGCACGTGTAAAATGTTTGCATTATTCGAATAGATTATAGAGCCTGATTCAATTCACTTATACCTCAAAATCCCTTATCCTGGTGAGAACATAGTGGTACCTAGAAGGGTTTTTCAAGGGCAATGATTCTTACCTGTCCTGCAAGTCGCCTTGATCTCCCATCCTTCTGATAGGTACATTTAATCATCTTTGAGTGCCTCCTGTGCCAGAAACAGCAAAGCACAGGGGCAGGAGGAGCTGGAGCCCACATGGAGTTTTAACTCTAGAAGGCAAACACTGAAGAATTCATTAAAACTGAGGCCCTTAGTATTCTTCAAACTCTCCTAACTTCAAACTCTCCTAGCTCAGGACCTGTGCATTTGCTGTTCCGTCTGCCTGGAACACTTTCCCCAGCGTTGCCACATATGTCACTTCACATCAGCCTCAGCTTTTGCCCTAATGTCATCTTCAAAATGAGGCTTCCCTGACCTGTCTGAAATTGCAGCTGACCCATCCCACCCTCATGCTTCTCTCTGTCTCCTCTCCCCCGCTTTATTTTTCTCCATCACTCTTATCATCATCTGATACCCTGGGCCTAAGCAGTATGATACTGTAGTCGTCAGCCACATGTAAAATGTGGCTAGCCTGAATTGAGATGTGCTATAAGTGTGCTCTAAGCCCCCAGTTTTGAATATTTAGTATAAAAGCAGAAAGGTAAAATATCTCCTAATTGTTTATATTGATGACATGTTGAAATGATAATATTTGGGATATGTTGGGTTGATAAATGTATTATGAAAGTTAATTTCACCTCTTTCTACTTTTTTAATGTGACTATTGGAACATAGATTATATATGTGGTTTGCATATTGAACAGTGCAATAGTAGGCAATAAGCGAATAGATAATAGCTATATAATGTGTTATATATGGATGTGCGTGCACACACACACACACACACACCGTTAGAACGTAAGCTCATGACAGTAAGGATTTCTGTGTATTTTGTTCATTTCTTTAGCTTTAACACCTACAATGTGTTCAGCACACAGGCCCTCAGTAATATTTGTTGAATGAATGAGCTAGGATTACAAAGAGGTACTCAGGCTCTTGCAGGTGAGAGTTTTCTTAGTGACATTTATGCCTAAAGAGTGAACAAGTGATGGTCAGGCCAGGGCCAGGGAGGGAAGAGGAAGGAGTCCCTAGAACTGACGTCACAGATGATCTCAGGCTTCTTGGCTCTAGTGTCCAGGCCTCTATGGGAGTGAATGGAGTAGATTTACTCTTGATCAAAAACGTCATATACATGGGGTCAGATTCACAAAAGAAATAACTTCTAGAAGGGTAAAGAAATATTTTGTGTTTACCCAAAGAATGAAATAACCCCTCACAGTGAATTTTTGCGCAGGTGAATTTACCTTCCAAAGAGCTGCCCCGACAGATCGCACGTTTCTAATTTAAGTCTTGTCATTATCCTGATGATGAGTTCATCTGATTGGATATGCTACCTTCTTGAGAGTAGTATTCCCCCAGCATCAAACCATGATAGAGATTTCCTTTTACACAGTACCATGGCCTATATTTATAGTCCAGGGAGGCTATACTATAACCACTACCAGTTACATCCAAAAAATAAGCCGGCCTCTCCACATGCTGTGTGCAGTAAGGGGGCTGCAGCCCTCCTTGTAGGGCCCCTCCTCGTAGGGCTACCTCTGGAGCTCACAGACCACCACAGTGGCTGCCCAAGAAGAGATACCCTCTTCCTAAAGGCCAGGCGCCAGCAGAGCTACCAGCCAGTGACATCTGTGTGATTTCAGATCTAGTTTTTATAGTTAGTTGCTAAAGGCATTCCTCTGTCCATCCAATTTTGTGGATGGAATTTCTGGAGAATGAGATTTCCTGTGTTCTGTGAGGATCCAAGCCACTGGAGTTGCAGGCGGTTGCTTTAGTAGCAGCAGGAGGGCTTCTAATGTGATTGATATCACTACAGTGGGGGCTTTAAACCCAACAGATTTAGGTTCCACCACTTAATATCTGAATGGTTTTGAGTTATTTAATTCTCTCTGAACTTCCTATATTAACCTTGTATTTCTTTCCTTTTTTGTTGTTTCAAGTTTTTATTTAAATTCCAGTTACGGGCAGGCCCGGTGGCTCAGTGGTTTAGCACCGCCTTCGCCCCAGGGCGTGATCCTGGAGACCCAGGATCCAGTCCCATGTTGGGCTCCCTGCGTGGAGCCCGCTTCTCCCTCTGCCTATGTCTCTGTCTCTCTCTCTCATAAATAAATAAATAAATAAATAAATAAATAAATAAATAAATGAATTCCAGTTAGTTACCATATAGTGTAATATTAGTTTCAAGTGTAGAACTTACTGATTCATCACTTACATACAACACCTGAGCTCATCACAAGTGCCCTGCTTATTAATACCATCACCCATTTAGCCCATCCCTACCTGCCTACATCCAGGAACCTTCGGTTTTTTCTCTATAGCTAAAAATTGCTTTTATGGTTTGCCTTTCTCCCTTTTTTGGGTTTTTTTTTTTTTTTTTTTTTTTTTTTTTTTGCTTTTCCCTATGTTCATCTGTTTGTTGTTTTTTTTTTTTTGAAGATTTTATTTATTTATTCATGAAAGACACAGAGAGGGAGAGAGGCTATATATATATATATATATAAAACGACTTCTTTATCCATTCATCAGTCAACGGGTGTTTGGGCTCTTTTCATAATTTGGCTATTGTTGATAATGCTGTTATAAGCAGGTGCATGTGCCCCTTCAAATCGGTATTTTTGTATCTTTTGGATAAATACCTATTAGTGCAATTGTTGAGTCACAGAATAGTTCTAGTTTTAGCTTTTTGAGGAACTTCCACACGGTTTTCCAGGGTGGCTGCCCCAGTTTGCGTTCCCACCACAGTGTAAGAGGGTTTCCCTTTCTCTGCATCCTCACCAACACCTGTTGTTTCCAGTGTCGTTAATTCTAGCCATTCCAACAAGTGTGAGATGGGATCCCATTGTCGTTTTGATCTCTATTTCCCTGATGATCAGTGATGTTGAGCATCTTTTCATGTGTCTGTTAGCCATCTGGATCTCTCCTTCAGGAAAATATCTATTCATGTCTTCTGCCTATTTCTTAACTGGATTATTTTTGGGGTGAGTTTGGTATGTTCTTTACTGACTTTGAATACTAGGCCTTTATCAGATACGTCATTTGCAAATATCTTCTCCCATTCCTTTGGTTGCCTTTTAGTTTTGTTGTTTCCTTTGCTGTGCAGAAGCTTTTTATCTTGATGAAGTCCCAGGAGTTCATGTTTTCTTTTGTTTCCCTTGCCTCCGGAGACATGTCTAGTAAGAAGTTGCTACAGCCAAAGTCAAAAAGGTTGCAGCCTGTGTTCTCTAGGATTTTGGTGGTTTGCTGTCTCCCATTTAGGTCTTTCATCCATTTTGAATGTATTTTTGTGTCTGATTTAAGAAAGTGCTCTGGTTTCATTCTTCTGCATGTGGCTGTCCAATTCTCCCAACACCATTTGTTGAAGAGATTATTTTCCATGGGATATCCTTTCCTGCTTTGTCGAAGGTTAGTTGACCATACAGCCGAGGGTCCATTTCTGAGTTTTCTGTTCTATTCTATCCATCTGTGTGTCTGTTTTTGTGCCAGTACCATACTCTCTTGATGACTACAGCTTCGTTATAGAGCTTGAGGTCCGGAATTGTGATGCCACCAGCTTTGCTTTACTTTCCAAAATTGCTTTGGCTGTTTGGAGTCTTTTGTGGTTCCATAGGAATTTTAGGTTAAACATGTATTTCTGATGCTCTGACTTCTGGTTCCTTGTGGACCTTGGAGGGACTGCCCTTTTCAGAACTAGCAAATTCCTGGATAGTAAACAACTCACCTTCAAAGAACAGGCCTTTCATAAGCAAACCAACCCCAATCACATCCTTTAAAAAACTCTCACACACTGAGACACTATCCACCCGCTGTAATCACTTCAGGGCCAGGTACCAGATGACTGCAGATAGCCTCTACTGCCCCAGAACCTGCTGAAATTATTCAAAGTAGCCAGTCCTAAATCTGCTAACCCTGCCTCAGAAACTACAAAACAAGCTCTTGCCTATGTTTTCTTCTTGCTCCCTCTGCCTCCTAGGCCAACCGTTGTACTTCCCTGTGTGGCCTTGCTTGGCGCGGCGCATGTCCCCTCCTCTTGGGAACTGTCAATAACTAGCTACCTCTTCAATAGCAGTGGTCTTCCATCTGTTGGCCCCACCACACCAAAATAATTTAAAAACATTTCCATTTCCCCATCTGGAAAATGGAATCCACCCTACAGAAGTGTATAAGGATTAGCCAAAATTCACAAAAGCATCTAGCCTGGTACTTTGCAAATAACAGATGCAAATATCTAATAAATGACTGCTGTTATCAACAAGGCACAAGTTATTGTTTGAAACAAGATAATTCTTATAAACATTTCAGAATTCTGAGATCATCGTTAGATCATTAGATACTTCGCTTATGCGTTTTCAATTCTCTTTGATTGCAGAACCCAACTGTAAAAGATCTTATTGGCTTTGGTCTTCAAGTAGCCAAAGGCATGAAATATCTTGCAAGCAAAAAGTTTGTCCACAGAGACTTGGCTGCAAGAAACTGTATGTAAGTATAAGAATCTATGTGCCACAGTCCAAATTAAGTGACAAAGAGGAATCTGTTTCCCACTGTTGAAACTAGTGAGGGTGTTTTCTCTTCTTATGCAAAAGTCCTTTATTTCCCTTACAGTTTTAAATCAAAATGTAAGCACTGGGGAGGTAGGCGGGGCTTTCAGGCTTTATCAAATGGAGAATTTAAAAGGAATTCTCCAGAGGGGGTCTTAAACAGCTGTTGTGTGCTTTTGCTTTTCTTTTCCCTTCCCACCGGTAGCCCCCAGTGTTGTGGTTTCACACTGCATTAGTGTTAGGGAGGGAGAATTTGATCTTCAGCATTTTACAGTGAAAAGGAGAAGGCCGGTAACACAAATACCAACATATTGCAACTTCCTAAGACTGGATTTGAAGTCAGCCTGCAGAAGCCCTACCAAAAATGGTATTTGGGAATGAATATACAAAGAGCTTTATTTGTGTCTGGCTGCCTGGGCTGTATAATTCAACAGTCAACAGTTTGTAATGGATTCAGTGCTTTCCTCACATAGCACTGATTCATGACTTATGGTATGTGTGAATGAGAGAGCTCTGCTATTAATTTCCTACCTTGGTTTTGGTCAGTGTAACAACATAAAAGCCAGCTTAAACAAAGGATGCATAGCCTCAGATAGCGGAAATTGATTTTTGTTGAGCCTTGCTTGCTGTGTTCATCGGATGCTTTACTGTGTATCCTATTTTTCTGTTACCTCCGTGGTGGGATATGTGAATTTTCTGTAATACCCTAGCCCATTTGTGAAAGAAATGGTAGACTAACAGTCCTGTGTCATCTCTCCCCCATAAAACTGAGTATTACTAGTAAGATAACAAGGGAAGATCTGCGATTGCTTGTGGTAGTCAATTGGCAAACTTGATTTAGCAACAAAGGAAAGCTAGGAGGGGGGCCAACAAAAGAGCAATTAAAGCAAGAGATTTTCTCATGCCACATCATTCATTGATCTCTTTGCCTGGCCTGTTGAATTTGTGATATAAATGTCGAGCATTTTTGTTCAAGAATTCCCATTGAAATTTAGTGTTGATCAGTAGAGGCCAGATGAAGCCCACTCTGCAGAAGCTACAGATTTTGAATATGAAGTCCCTGTTGCTACCTATAGATAGTCAGCATCACTGTAAATTATTCTATTTCAGGCCCCAGTAATAATTTTTGTCCTTTCTATAGGCTGGATGAAAAATTCACTGTCAAGGTTGCTGATTTTGGTCTTGCCAGAGACATGTATGATAAAGAATACTACAGCGTACACAACAAAACAGGCGCCAAACTACCAGTGAAGTGGATGGCTTTAGAAAGTCTGCAAACTCAGAAGTTTACCACCAAGTCAGATGTGGTAACGTACTGATCATCCCTGACCTCTCCTCTTTTACTTTCATACCCAACATTCATAGTAGTTTTATGGCAATTTAATTTTTTTCAAAAAAAGGAAGCATTCCACACGACTAATTTCAGTTTCTTCCTAAGGATAAATGACCCGCAGCTTGTTTTCATAAATTCATTCATTTATCAAAAACCTTTGTCTAGCAGGGCGCCATGCTAAATCTCTAGAAAGTCCCGAGCTGAACCAGGCCTGAGCCTGTCCTCCAGGAGCTTTGGCTCGTCAGAGAAGAGAAGGCATGTCTGTCAGTAACTGGGATTAGTCCAGCCGCTCATAGCTCCAGGGCAGCTGAATTCCACCTCGAGAAATCTGAAAGCTATAACCGAGACAGGCCCAGCAGTGAAGGCAGCATCCCTGTACCCAGCTGGACGTGTGCCCTTCCTGGCTCCTGGCTGGCTCAGTCGGCAGAGCATGTAACTCTTAATCTCAGGGTCAGGTGGGGAGTTCGAGCCTCACCTCGGGCGTGCAGCCTACTTAAAAAAAAAAAATCTAGAAACGTGCCCTTCTTTATCTACAAAGGCCATCTTCTCACAGAACAAGCTTCAAAAGATGGGAAGTGTCTCTCCTACCCTGTGTCCTGAGGGTGGGAGAGACTCTCCAGGGCAGCCAGGTTTGTTACTTCCCTTCTACCTGGTGGAGGAGGCAGGGCTGGATATAGGCCTTAAAGGAGGAGAGAATGGGCCACGAAACAAATAACAACCCAGATGAGGCAGAGGGGCAGGAAAGTATATGCATCTTTCAAGTTCTAAGGAAACTGTAAGCAATGGGAGATTTGGCAGAAATAGAAGGCACAGAGGGAAATCCTGAGGATAAACTGGGAAAAATATACACACGCTAGATCACAAAGGTTCTTGGAAACCAAATGAGGGAGTCTGGAATTTCTTCTCGGGCTGTGTGGAAAAATTAAAGTCTAATCGGATAACACCACCATCTCTACTCTAAGATGTTCTGAGAGAAGTACATGCGGGAAGATGACTTTTGAGGTAGAACTTGAAATAACACAGAAACCGTAGAACAGGAAAGAGATGGAAGGAAAGGCATCTCAGAGGTATTAACAACAATATTTAGCAAGAAATTGAAGATGAGCAAGTTATATGCTAGTGCGGTAACACGTGTGTGAAGCAGAGGAGTAAAAGCTGGTTGAGGAGGAAGGATACCAGTTGAGGCTTGAACATACTGAGTTTGACTTGGGAGTAAGACATCCAAGCGAAGGTCCATCAGGCATTTGGAAATGTGGATCTGCAGCTCGTATAACCTTGTTGGTTATCTCACTGGACTTGGGCTGCCATAACCAAGTACCACAGACAGGGTGGCTCAAACAATGGACATTTATTTCTCTCAGTTCTGGAGGCTGGAAGTGTGAGATGAGGGTGCCAACATGGTCGGGTTCTGGAGAGAGCTCTCTTCCTGGCTCGCATGTAGCTACCTTCTCACTGTGTCCTCATGCAGGAGAAAGAGCAAGAGTAAGCTCCCAGGTGTCTCCTCTCATGAGGAAACTAATGCCATCGGGAGGGCTCTACCTTCGTCCACACTCATTACCTCCCATTAGGTAGATGAGAGTCCCCACCTCCTAATACCATCACACTGGGCATTAGAATTTCAACATATGAATAGGATTAGAGGGTCCACAGTTTAGTCCATAACAGAGGTCAAGGATGGAAATAGGCTTTTTAGAGTCCAAAAGCAATTACTCCGGAGAACCTACACATAGGAAATGAGGGAGAAAAGCAGAGGGACAAAAAACCTAGGGAAAGAGGCTGTCATGAGAGCCGGAGGAAGAGAAAGCTTCAAGAAGAGATGGGATGTGGTCAGCAGGGTCCACTGCTCCTCAGTACACAGGAACAGTCTTGAAAGTTGAGTGACTTGAATGGCTTGGAGGTTTAGAGTGGGCCGAGGAGCCCGGGTGTTGAATGTGTAGAATACTCTTACCCTATTTGCACGTACAAGTCAAGAGGACTGTGATGTGCAGAGGTAGAGAAACAGGGATTTTCAGTCCTTGAAGATAACAAGTGAAAAGGGAAAAAATGTCAACTGGTGACACCAGCAAACAAGGTAGGCAGAAAATAATATTAATGGAGGGCATAGGGTTCCAAAGAGAAAGGGTTGGCAGCTACTGAGAGATGACAGGGGACAGAGATCTGAGTATGGCTTTGGGAAGTGAGAAGTCATCTGCCCTCCTCCCCGTGAGTCAGCAGGTTTCAAAGACACTGTGGTCTTCAAGTGAAAGCAGAATTTCAGTTCCTGAGGAAGTGGGGGAGGCATTAAAGTCTAAGTTGAGAGTGACTGGGAGTTTGTTTTCAATAAACGTGTTACAGGATGTAGTGGAGGGATGAGACCTTGGAGTGGAAAAGATTAATAAAGGACGAGATAGTACATTCTAGAGCGTAATCCCTGGGATTTTGATCCTGAAAGATTCTGAAAAAGATGAAAGAAATGGCTAAAGAGGGAGACTGGGAACGTGTTGGTGACGGTGACGGGTGAAGGCATAATAAGGCAGGGAGAATTAGCCTGTCCGCAAAGAGCATACATTCCACCCCGACTGTTAGTCGCCATCAGGAACCAGACCGACGCTTACAACTCAGTAAGCCAAAATAACTTGGTTTTTTATAATAGGCAAAAGATTTGAATAGACCTTTCACCAAAGAGATACGTGGATAGCTAGCAATAAACACATGGAAACATATCCCCACGCGAGGCTTGTACGTGAATGTTCACAGTCCTGTTATCCATAATAGGAAAAAACCAGGAGCAATCCTAATGTCCCTCAGCTGGTGAACGGATGAGCAAAACATGTCATTTCTATACGATGGATCACTACCAGTCAGCACTATAGGGAACTGCTTGCTGATGCCTGCAACATGGATAAACCTCAGAAATACCGTGTCCAGCAAAAGAAGGCAGACTCACAAGATTGTATATTGAATGAAATGAAATTTCTAGAAAGCAGCAAAACTAGAGAGACGACAAACAGATCAGTGGTTGCCTGGATACTGAGGGCAGGAGGAAAGATTGACCACAAACAGGAGTGGAGAACTTTCTGGGGTGTTGGAATTGGTCTAAAAACTGAATTTCGGGGGCACCGGCGTGGCTCAGTCAATTAAGCAGCCAACTCTTGATTTCTGCAGAGGTCGGGAGCTCTGGGTTATGAGATGCAGCCGTGCCTCAGGCTCTGTGCTCATCCAGGAGTCCGGTTGAGATTCTCTTCTCCCTCTGCCCCTCCCCCCGCCCCCACTTGTGCATTCTCTCTCTCTCTCTCTCTCTCTCTCTCCCCCTCCCACTCTCCCTCTCAAATAACTAACTGACTAACTAACTAAATACATCTTTTTTAAAAATTGAATTGTGATGATAGCTGCACAAATAAATATACTAAACATCGTTGACTCACCCTAAAAAATGGCAGATTTTATGATACATAAGTGATACCTCAGCAAAGCTTTTTAAACAAAACCAAAAAAAGAAACTGATGAAATCTTGACTATTCAAGGCAAGAGTTGTGATTCTGAGGTTTTATTCTTTTTATTTTTTTATTTTATTTTATTTTATCTTATCTTATCTTATCTTATTTTATTTTATTTTATTTTATTTTATTTTGATTCTGAGGTTTTAGACAACCCCACACACGTACACACAGCGCGGAGGCCACCACTCCTTAGACAGCAGTTGTCACTCAGATTCTTGGCTGGAAATGCGCACTGGCTCCTGACGTGCAGAGCTGGGTCTCTCTCCCTCTCACGGAAGGACACCGTATCCCATGTAAAGGGTGGACGGGAGTCCTCCGTCTGGGTGCTGCGGCGGCAAATGCTCATGGACTGTGTGGATAAGCTCGCCCTAACTTTAATTTCCAAGACCTCACAATCCTTTGAATGTTGTCATGGAACATTCCCAAAAGCACGTGATAAGCTTGTAGGTAGAGACCCCGAAGCCGAAACCTGCCTGCGTATAGGAAGGTCTACTTTCTCACCGATGCCCAGAGGGAGCTCAGCTAAAATCTGAATCCTCTTGAAGCCCATTCAAGCATAACACGAGTCTCTCATACCCAGCCTCGTACAGTGTGCAGCACTTCATGCAAGTGCTTCCAGTAACGTCAGCATGGACCTCCCAGGTGCTCACCCAGCGGGCCTCTTCACCCTGCTGCAGCGCTCGGACGTTGTTCACCACCCCTTCCTTCTCAAAATGTTCTCCTCTGGTTTCTGGGCCACTGTACCATCTGGTTCTCCTCTTGATTCTGGGTTATGTTTTCTTTAACCTTGACGCCTTCTCTCCCGTCTCTCACATCCCACGTGCAACTGTCCCTCAGGATTTTTGAGGGGAGGAGGGAGGTCTTTAGGCATCAACCTCCTCAATAATTTCAACCATTCCCATCAACAGTAACCGTCGAATCTCTCTTCCTGGATTGTTTTCATCAGCACCACAAAGTCACCATGTTCAAAGTCCATTTCTTTGTCCAGTCCTGTGAACTGGCAATCCTTCATTTTTTGTTTCTATTAATGGCGTCATCATTCTGCAATACCAGCTGTACCCTTTTTAATCATTATGCTATACCAGCTGTACCCTTTTTTTTTTTCCAGCTGTACCCTTTTTTAAGAATTGTTCTTCAAGTTTTGAAGCATCACCACCACCACCACCACTCCTAGGATATAGAAGTTCCATCATCCAGGAAAATTTCCCTGTGCCCCTTTGTAGTTAACCCCTATGCTGTCCCTAGGACCTGGAAAGCACAGGTCTGTTCCTGTCTCTATAGTTTTACCTTTTCTAGAATGTTGTATAAATGGAGTCATATACTCTTTCCATCATTCCTTAAAGGGCCTTTGATTCTGTTTCCTTTTACTTAGAATAAGGCATTTGAGGGTTATCCATGCTGTTCCAGTAGTATCAATGTATCTAGATGTTCTCCGCTTTTTTCAATTGTCGCAAAGAACCCATAAGAGAAAACTGCCCATCTCAATTATTTTTAAGTGTATGGCACTTAGTGTTAACTGACTAGAGACACGTTGTTGTGCAACCCATCTGTAGAACTTCTTCATCTTGCAAAACTGAAACTCTATACCCGTTGAAAATTCCCCGTCTCCCCCTCCCAACAGCCTATCTGTTTCTAAGAGCTTGACTACTTCAGATACCTCATGTAAGGGGAGTCATATAGTATTTGTCTTTTTGTGACTGGCTTGTTTCACTTAGCCTGATGTCCTCAAGATCCATTGTATGTTGAAGCATATGACGGGATTTTTTTTAAGGCCAAGTGATTTTCCATTATATGTTTGTACCACATTTTCTTTATTCATCTGTTGATGGGCATTAGGGTTGCTTCCATCTCTCGGCTATTGTAATAGCATCGTTATGAGCATGGATGTGAAAATATCTCAAGATACTGATTTCATTTCCTTTGATTATTTATGCATAAGTAGGATTGCTGGATCATATGGTAGTGGTTTTTTGGTAGTTTCCATTTTTAATTTTTTGAGGAATCTCCATACTGTTTTCCATAACAGAGTCACTCATCCCTTTTTATTTCTGAATGGTATTCCATTGTACAGATGTTCCACATTTTGTTTATCGTTTCACCGATTTGAAGGACAGTTGGGTTCTTTCTAGTTTGAAGCCATACTTGTACATAGTTACGAATGCTAAACATTTGCTTAAAGGTTTTGTGTGGAAAGGTTTATTTTTGGGGGGTAAAAATCCAGAAGTAGGATTACTGGGTTGTAAGATAAGTGTATATTTAACTCTGTGAGACACTGCCAACTGTTTCCCACAGGGCCTGCTGTATCATTTTATATTCCTGACAGTAAAATGTAAGAGTTCTAGTTGTTTAGCATCCTCACCTGCACTTGACATTGTCAGTTTGGAAGTTTTAGCCATTCTACTAGGCGGTAGTGGTGTCTCGTTTTCTTTTCAATTCATATTTCCCAAGTGATTAGTGATGCTAAGCATCTTTTCATGTTTATTTGCCATTCTTCTGTCGCCTTTAGTGAACTGTGTGCTCAAATCCTTTGCCCATTTTTTTATTTTTTTATTTTTTTTATTTTATTTTTTTTATTTATGATAGTCACAGAGAGAGAGAGAGAGAGGCAGAGACACAGGCAGAGGGAGAAGCAGGCTCCATGCACCGGGAGCCCGATGTGGGATTCGATCCCGGGTCTCCAGGATCGCGCCCTGGGCCAAAGGCAGGCGCCAAACCGCTGTGCCACCCAGGGATCCCCCTTTGCCCATTTTTTTTTAAGTTTTAGAAGTTAATCTGTTTTTTTAATGGTTTATTTCTTTATTATTGAGTTGTTAGAATTCTTTATATATTTTTGGATTATTATTGTTAATTGTTATCAAAAATTCATGTTTTTGCAAATATTTTTTTCTAGTCTTTTCATCTTTTACTGGTATCTTTCAAAGAGCAGAAGTTTTAAATTTTTTGGAAAATTTTCTCAATTTACCAGTTGATAAAATGTTATTAATGTATCCATTTTTTTAATCAGTTGTGGATTTTTTGCAAATCATGTTGTATCTCAATTTACCCACTCTTGAGTACTTGAATCTGACTGTCTCCATTCCTTGCTTGCCTTAGCTGTGTCACTTTCTATCATTTTTTGTGGCTTATATAATACTCTGTCATGTCTAATAACTGCTTTGATCTTCACCTTTGATAAAGTTAGGTAGAGATTCTTCAGGTGAGCTCACTGCTGGTGCTCAGATACTCAGAATGGCTGGTCCGTGCACCCGTTAAATGCGAATGGCTGAGCTCTCCTGTCTAGAAACTAAAACTGACTAATGCATAAGCGTTGAACATCTACCTCTCCCTCTCTTTCTCTCTCCCCTTTTCGTTTTCTCTCTCTCTCCCTCTTTTTCTTCCCTTCCTCCCTCCCTTCCTCTTTCTCCTCCTTCCTTCTTTCTCTCCCTCCTACTCCCTGCCCACCCCTAGCCTCTCTTTTCTAGGTCGGCCTCATTCTCCTTCACTCTCTCCCCCACCATCTTGTCAGTCCCAAGCTATGCCAGAGAGTTGGAATGCAGGCAGTCCTGTGCTTTTCCTGAAAGCTGCCTCCCTCTCACCGCTCCTGTCCTGAGTCCTCCAGCCCTCCTCTGATTCCCATTTCCCAAGTCCTATAATTCCTCAGAAATTTATCAATCTCTGTCTCCATTTTTGAATTTGCTTCCAAATAAACCTATAGCCAAGGCTATGGGTTAGGAGACCTAATCACAGACACAGACAAGTAACCAGCCTCTCAAAACTTTGGTTTCCTCATCCTTAGAGCATCTATAAGACCAGTTACATTACAGGGTTTTTATAAGGATTAACTAAAATAATCTTTTTTTAAAGGACATGATGGCTGTTCCTGGCTTATTGTATGATATATACTCTTTCCTACCACCCTAATTTGGGAGTCAGTCTCATTGGGTTCCATGTTGCCAAGATGCAGTAGCGCCCCTCACCTGTTCTTGTTCAGAAACTCCTCTGGCTGGTCTCCTTATGTGAATGGGCTTCCCGTATTTGTCTAAAGCGTAGTGTTTATTGTAGGTGCAATTTCCTGGAGCCCAACCGCATGTCCCATCCATTTCAGCTTAGCTCACTTTCAACACTCAAAAACTCCCACAGTATGCTCTTGTTTCAACCTTATCTATCGCTTATCCCCCTCATCTACTCTACGCATCAAGGAGAGTGACCTAATGTTCTTATGGTTGAAAAAAACACACAAGTACCTCATCTCTAGAGCCATTCCCTCCATCCAGAGCTCTTCCTGCCTGCACATTCTATGCACCTAGAAAACAAATGCTCCCCACTCTTGAAGTCTAGGGCAGCCCAGGTGGCTCAGGGGTTTAGTGCCGCCTTCAGTCCAGGGCGTGATCCTGGAGACCCAAGATCGAGTCCCATGTCAGGCTCCCTGTATGGGGCCTGCTTCTCCCTCTGCCTGTGTGTGTCTCTGCCTCTCTCCCTCTCTCTCTCTCTCTCTCTCTCTCTCTGCCGCTCATGAATAAATAAATAAAATCTTTAAAAAAAAAAATCTACTGTCACTTTCCTCCTGAAGCCTTTCTCAGTACCCCAACCTTACCTCTTTGACTTTTCATAGCATTTGTACCTCTTTTCTACTATTGCTCTGTATTACTCTATCTAACTGTTCTGTGTGACAGTTGGTTGACAGTTAATACTCTTAACCCTGTTAAATCAACCTTAGGCTCATGCAGTAACTTGGACAGTAACCTACTTGTGCACCAAGTGTCAGTAGATACTTGTTATATTGATTTAAACTTCAATGCAAATTCTGTAACTTAAAGGTTAACACAGTGGAGTTGTCAGAAGTGGCTCATAAGATATTCAGTTTTTGGAAACTTCGATTTTGAAAGGCTGCAGGGGCCAACGGTTATTTAGTTCCCACCTGGGAAAGAGTGTTTTCTCTATTTAAATCAAGGCAGTCAGTGGCCTTAAAGGGTTCTTGCACTTGGCAGAGGGAAAGCCATTAATGGAGAGGGAAAGCCATTAATGGAGATTTGTATCAGCAACTACAGTATCTACCTCGTTTTTGTGGGGCTGTCACAGTGTTCAGATAGACATGCTTTATTCTCCTGGCTGAATGCTACAAGCTGCACTTGCTTCTCAATGTTCTATTTTCCTACCCTGCCTGTCTGGTCTGTGTTCTCCTTTCCCTCCAAGCCTCCTTTTTCTCAGGGCCTCCTTTCTGCCCTCCTATGCTTCTTGGTCGTCAGTGGCCTAGATGTGTTGCTAAGGAAGAGCTGATTTCCTGGGTCCTCAGCCAGCGGGTCCACACATGCCGAATTACTCTCTTTGTGTCACTCTCACTTTGGCACACGTCCAGGGGGAGATAATATGTATGACCTAGTGTATTCCAAGTAAAGTGCTTTAAATCAAGAAATTGCATATTTAGTGCAGTTTAGTAGACCAAGTAAGACCCAAGAGTCAAGAACTCTTAAATGTTTATCCCAGTGTGAATTCAGATTTATTGGGGGAATTTCTAGCAAGTCACTTAACCTCTCTATGTCCCTATAATATTCCAACAAAGTACTAATACAGCTGTTTTATATTAATCTTGTACTTTAACATTCTTAAATTACATTTATTTTATTGAAATTAGTTTTCAATAGAGAACCTTCTTGCCTTGCAGTTTTATCACTTCTGATTTTTAATATGAATTTGTACTTACACTGACTTAGAGTTTGCCTTTTAACATTAACAGTTAGATGTGGTTACATTTCTTTTTGATTCTTGGTGTTTTGTTGATGGTTACATTTTTTTTTAAGATTTTATTTATTTATTCATGATAGACATAGAGAGAGAGAGGCAGAGACACAGGCAGAGGGAGAAGCAGGCTCTATGCCAAGAGCCCGACGCGGGACTCGATCCCGGGACTCCAGGATCGCACCCTGGGCCAAAGGCAGGCGCTAAACCGCTGAGCCACCCGGGGATCCCTATGGTTACATTTCTTAAAGAGTATTTACACTTATTAGGAAATCCAACAAATTTAAATCTTGGAAAGCTTCCTTTATCTTCTTTTATGAATCATATAAAATTGTACTGAAACTATTGGCAAAGAGAAAGATAGAGACGTGTTAATGCTTTGATCCTATGAGAACCTGAGAACTGTACTGTACTAACTGTAGATGAAATCTTAATCATCATGTGGACTTCAGACATTCTTTTTAAAAACCTTACATTTGCTTATAATCTAAACTTTATCCAATTCCGGTGCAATCATAAAATGTATAGCTTCCTAATTGCCTTTAAGGAAATGTTTGCCCCAACAAGCAATGGTATCGAATATGCTCAGCTCAATTTAGTTATCAAGACCTACTCATCACCTTTCATGTTCATACGGTCACAGTCCTCACCTGGATTCTCCCTTCCGTTGTTTGACTAGTGGTCCTTTGGCGTGCTCCTCTGGGAACTGATGACAAGAGGAGCACCACCTTATCCTGACGTCAACACCTTTGATATAACAGTTTACTTGTTGCAAGGCAGAAGGCTCCTGCAACCCGAATACTGCCCAGATCCCTTGTAAGTAGGAATTTTGACAGAAATCTCCTGTCATGCCTATATTCTTTACTTTTTCCAAAGTGCCTGCCTTCATGATGTCTGTCATAGCATTTCTTCCTTTTTGAAATAGATACGAAGTGATGCTAAAATGCTGGCACCCTAGAGCTGAACTGCGCCCATCTTTTTCTGAACTGGTCTCCAGGATATCAGCAATATTCTCTACTTTCATTGGGGAGCACTATGTCCATGTGAACGCCACTTATGTGAATGTCAAATGTGTTGCTCCATACCCTTCTCTCTTGTCATCACAAGATAACATTGATGGCGAGGGGGACACATGATGGAAGGATACCTCATCAGCTCCCTTCTGAGAAACGTCATAGAACTTTCCAAACAACAGTCTACACTTTGTTCGATGTTTTTTTCACTGCCTGTCCATTGAAAGGGCACCAGATATTTTTTGCTTTTGCCAAGATTGCACTATTATAGGACTTTATATTGCTATTTAAAATGACTAGATTCTAAGGAATTTCTCCACTGACAGAGCCAGAAGCTTTGTCCCCTAGGCCAGTGACCAACAGCAACCGCACAGCTGTGATGATGCTCCTGTACATTCAGGCCAAAACCTGAATTCTAGGTTGAAATCTTTAAAAATCAGGATCCTCCATGGTTTCATATGAGAAACAGAGGCAATGAATTCTGAGGGTTCTTGATCACAGAAAATTCAGAAGAAGTGGTAAACTTCAGGACAGACATGGCCCCAGTACCAAGCCATTCAATTAGAATCAAAGTGTTTCAAAGAACTTTCATGTGTTGTATGGTCACTAACATTTTTTGTTACTGATGTTGTCATTTTCCCATTAGGCAAACATTCCCTTTTAAATTTTTGTTATCACATTCCTTTTAATGGAGAAATATCGATAGGCAACACAGTGAACATTTCAAAATGGCAGGATATGAAATTAATAGGGATATTTACATATTGTACATAGATGACATTAAGAAGGTTCATAAAATAGCTTAGTCACAATGAAATATTTAGTTGTCATTTAGAAATCAACTGAGAATGATACTGTTCTAATGGTTGTGGACATTTAGATGGTTTGTCTGTATTTTTTTTTTAATGAAGATTCTGAAAATAAAACAAGTGATTTTTGATCGGTGTTTTTAAAGGTAACCAGCATGTTTTTAAAGCAGGATACATCTGACTATAAGGTTCATTCGTTCCAATCATGGCTCACGTAGGGCAAAGAAAGGATCAATGGACTGGAAATATTAGCCTCTTTCTCAGGTGGCAGCTTCCCACTCCACAAGCAATTGGAGGTAATAAAACTTTCTGGGAGTCCAGTTTTTCATTAGGGTATGCTTTGTGTGAAGCAAGACATATTTTACAAAGAAATAAAAGCGATTGAAAGTTCCAGCCATTTCACCTGGATGAACAGTTATTCTGGGCAGGACTTTTGTAATGTTTTGTTCTGTGGGATTTTGTGCTTACTACTGTATAGTGCATGTGGCACAGGATACTCTGTTTTTGTCAATGTAAACACTTAAAGTATTATATTTTTATAAAAATGTTTATTTTTAATGATATAAGAAAACTTTTGTTAGGCCACGAAAATACTGCACTGTGAACATTTCAGACAAGGTATGTCAGACTTGGATTATTAAAAACATAGTTCTCAATGGCTGTAAATAGTGATAAGGAAATGTACCGATTGCCAGTACACCCCACCCTCATTACATCACCAGGACTTGAAGCCAAGGGTTAACACAGCAAGCTACAAAGAGAGTGTGTTACACTGAAGCTCAGTAGTAGAGCTGGGCCGATATTACAAGAGAGTGATTACAACCTAAACTGTTTGACAATGGTGGAATTTACCAGAAGACACAAAGGATTGTGCTGCAGAGATATATTCCAATTTAAATACTGTTTCAGAAGAGTAAAGAGTGATACTAATGCACAAATATTGCAAATGGTAGGTAACAAAAAAGCTCTGCAGAAACAGATACCTACTAGCAAGAGGATGAATGCATCAGGAACAGAAACAGCTTGTGGAAACAACCCATCAACAAGACCACACACCTGTATATATGCTTAAGAAGGCTGCAATGTGAAAATCATATTTGCTATTTATGAACATGTCCTTAGGTTAATGTGTCTGGACAGATTGTGAGAGTAAGTGGTTCTTCTAAGAATTAGATACTTGTCACTGCCTATACCTGCAGTTGAGCTGAATGGTACTTTGTATGTTAATAGTTGTTGTTTTGATAAATCATACAATTAAAGTAATGTATCATCTTGTTCCTGAGAGTTGGTTATTGCTAGTCATGCTTGATTACCTATTCCATTTACATAATGACAGAGGAAGCCTAAGATTGATTTCACCAGGCTGCATCAAGATCATCCATATATGAGAACCTCAGTTAATTCCTGGACAGCTAAAGGAACTTGCATCCTTGAATCTCAGGAAGTCTCTGTCTTTCTAAGAGTGGTTTGCCCTGAGTTCCCAAATTACCCGCATTTCTCTTGCAACTGCTAGAGCACCTGTCTCCTACTTTTAGCATGACACTCTTCTCCAGCAAGGTGCATCCTTGGACCAGACACTATGACAATAAAGCTGAAAACCTATAGTTGGCAGAGAGGTATCTAGTTGGGTGTTGGAGGAGAGAGGCCTTCTTAGCCCCTTAAAACTACCCTTTCCATATACACAGGTTCCCACCCATCAGAAACCCCCAGCTACTAGAAAACATACCTTCAGGTTACCTCGTGAATATTCTTGTAATGGTAAGGGGATTCAAAGGTGATAGTTCAGTCATCTAAAAATCGCTGGCACTTGAGCAATCTGGTTTCAAAAAAGACCCAAAATTAAACTGATGCTTACAAAATATGGTGGGGGCTGATTCTTTATGAGAGAGCATTCATTCCTTGTACACAGTGGCACTCCCTCCTAGCCAAGAAATGCACCTCTATAAGAAACTCGATCAGACTCCATACCCCTGAAGGAAGGACAAGAACCTGTCATCTTTATATCCCTCATATCTGGCACTTAGTAGCTTCTGAAATAATTGCTGAACTGAAACCAAATGTTCCTATCCTTAATCACTTTAAACCACCACAGATACAGTTATTACCTATGTAGCTTGCATGATATTTGGTAAACAATGACGTGGGCAGGGATAAAAGGATCCTCTTTTGCAAAATTTTGCTTGATGCTCTGAATTTTTTTTTTTTTAAGTAGGCTCTATACCCAGGGTGGAGCCCAACGCAGGACTTGAATTCATAACCCTGAGATCAAGATCTGGGCTGAAATCAAGAGTCAGACACCCAACTGACTGAGCCACCCAGGTGTCTCAAATGCTCTGAATTTTTAATTATAGGATTTTTCATTTTACAATGCAAGCACCACTTATATTTTTGCCCTTTCTGACCTACATAGCAAATTGCATCCTTAAAGAAATACGGGGAAGGAATATATAACCTGTGAAAGCTCATCAAATGTTGACAGACATTCTACATTATTAATCTACCCAACCTGGTTCAAGAAACAAGTTAGCATTATATAAAAGAAATTGATTAGTATTTCATTTAATTCAACTCATATTTTTTGAGCAGCTACAAATGTCAAGCACATATACTAGGTAATGGAGATTTAAGAATACAGTCCCTCCCACCCCAAGGAATTTAATGGAAGAGACAAATAAAATTATACAACTAGTGCATATTATAACCATGCATTTCTTAGATCTGTAAACTATCTTGAAGAGACCTCACAGTTTATAAGTGGAAGATTGTATCTTTGGACCCCCTTCCCCCACTTCTCAATCCCATCCCCCACCCCTAGCTACCATGAATCTACTCTTGGTGTTCTTGTTTTTTATTTTGTTGATGATTTCCTTTGCTGTGCAGAAGCTTTTGTTTTTTTTATTGAAAGAGAGAGTATGTGTGAGTGTGTGTGTGTGTGTGTGTGTGCGTGCAAGCAGGGGAGGGGCAGAGGGGGAGAGAGAGAGAGGATCCCAAACAGGCTCCATGCTCAGCACAGAGCCCAGCACGGGGCTCAATCTCAAGATGGTGAGGTCATGATCTGAGCCAAAATCAAGAGGCAGATGCCCAGCTTACTGAGTCACCCGGGCACCCCTGTGCAGAAACTTTCTAGTTTGATGGAGGCCTACTTGTTTATTTTTGCTTTTGTTACCATTGCTTTTGGCATCAGACTCAAAAAACCATTGCCAAGAGTTTACTCCCTATGTTTTCTTTTAGGGGTGTTATGGCTTTAGATCTTATGTCCAAGCCCTCAAGTCATTTTGAGTTGAATTTGTGTATGGTGTACGATGGTAGTCAGTTTCCTTTTCTTACATGTGGCTGTTCAGTTTTCTCAACACCATTTATTGAAAAAACTGTCCTTTCCTCATTACATATTATTGGCTCTGTTGTAAATTAATTGACCATATGCATGGGTTTATTTCTGAGCCCTTTATTCTGTTCCATTGATTGGTGTGTCTGTTTTTATCCAATACCATACTGTTTTGATTACTATAGCTTTGTAATATCACATGAAATCACAGATTAAACATTCCAAAGTGAAGCCTGCTAGGCAAATAGATCAAACCCTGACCTACCTTGGGCAAAACATTGAGCCTCTCTCAAATATACTAACCCCACTTACTTCACAAAGTTGTTTGAGGACTAAAAATAATAGCATGGAAAGGTACCTAGTACACCATAGTTGCTCATTAACTGTGATATTATTATTATCTTCAATCTTGGACAGTGGAGCCCATGTAAAGGTAACTTGATTGAAGGGGGAAATTAAGCCTGAAAGGGACCTTATAGATGTTTAAATCCAAATCCTTACCTCATTCACCTCCTACCTGCTTTATACGGTAAACACAGAGCTGCCATTTCATCTTATCCTTGAGTACTGAGGTGGCAGTGTGGTGTGTGTGTGTGTCGAGGAGGGCAGGGTGATGAGAAGGGTGACAAGACAGTGACAGAAGGGTGGCACCTTTCCTTCTAGTGCTGGACACCTGAAGCATACATCCCCCTCTTCTTCTTTCCTTAAATTCCCTACTATTTCTTTAATCACTTCTCTAATGACTAATTTCCTTTCTTCTTGTTTAGTCTTTGGACCTAGAATATACAACAGACATGGGGGGAAGAAACCAATCTGTCTAAATTACAGGAAAGTTGCACAAAAGCACAATGACAGGAGTCACAATTCTCAGTATTCAACATCTAGAGCTTATTACTGTTCTTTGTTTTCCTCGAATGGATGATTAATGATTATTCAGGTCCAGGGAAAAGTGGGCTAAGTACAGTATTGTTTTAGTTACATGATGTGTGTTTGGAAGATAAGGAATGCTACGTTAATATTGCAGTCCCTCTGGATGACTAGACATACACAGGTAACCACACAGTTGAGACAACTGCAGGAGATAGGTACGCAGGTATTATGCTCCAAAGTAAGAAATGCTTACTGCTTTGGATTCCATAAGGCGTTTTTCCTTTTCATACTTGACATTTTTCTTCAAGGCTATCTCGAGTCCCTATCTATCAAAAATTGGAAATAAGTTCGGTCATAAACCAGTGAAATATTTCAGTTGGCGAAGTGAAGGTAATAAAACAGAGGCTCGTCCAAACTGTCCTTTGTAGTAAATTACACCCGAGGCCTAGATTACGTCAGCCTAAGGTATTGATCACGACGCTGAGAGGTTTATAACTACTATTGACTTACCGTGCGACCCGGGAGCAGAAATCTAGGAAAATTGCAAAAGCATATCTCTGGTAATGAAAAGCCCATCATTAATAGAACTTCCTATCCTGTCATCTAACTAGTGCTCTGTTGGCTTTAAGGCAAATATTTAACAAATGCTGGAAACAAGGATTTTTGCTTTCTCCTTTTATTCCGTTGCGTGCTTCTGAGTTATTCTGATCAATGTGTTTCCCTTCTTAATGATAAAAAATATAGGTTTAAAAAAAAGTCATGAATTAATTAGTCCCATATAAAAATTTGCATCCAATCATTCAAACGGCTGTTAATCCTATATTAATATTTTTAAATTTTTTTTTACTAAGAGCTAATTCCCCGTATGGACTAATTTAGAATAGGGCTACTGTCCTAGTCTCCTGGGCAGTAAAACCCTACCTGGTTGAGCATTCTGAAAACTGGTTGATGTCAAAGAAGCAATTCCAAAATGGAACTGGACATATATAGGATGCATAAACAGAATGTTTAATTTAAGGAAACCAGCATCAATTGAACGCTTGAAGCTCTGGATCCAGACTACAATAATAATTAATTTTTATCCTTTTTTTGAAAAGAAGCCCTTTGTCTTTCGGCATTCACTTTTTCATTGTCCCATGCGTACATTCTTTTCACCACATGAGCTCCAGGCTGGCAAAAACATCCACTAATCCTTAGACCTCTGGGTTGGAACGACAAAAATGCATAAAATCTTACCAGGCCAAAAGAGATCAACTTTAAAAATCTTTGGCATCCAAACATGTCAGAACTGTTTTTCACTGACTCCCCAAGCCATTTGTGTTCCCCACTATGGTCCATGGGACCTATAATATCACTTCCTACTTTTATTGGGCAGTCTGGAATTTTTAAGAACCATACATATTTCATTTACCTTTCTGGCTTGTTTATAATTTTCACAGTTGTCCTAGAAGTTTTCTTTCTGTCTCTAATTCCAAAAGTATTGGAGGTGGTAATGGACACACTGCTCTCTGCCAGCTGAAGCCGTCACTTTGACGTTTGCCCCTGTGTTCTGGGTGACATCTGTTCTTTCCATTATAGGCAAGCTGGGCCCTTCCTCCTGTAGAACTGCGCTGAACAACCACCATATTTATCAGAGGCAATGGTGCTTGTAAACAAGAAATGCTAAATTCAGAGTCTCTGTGAAATCCTGCCACACACATCTGAAGTCAGACGCATGATCTTCAGACATGATTTCAGAAGTCCCAAAAAAGGAAAATCACAGAGAAACCCAAATATCCTATCAGGATATTTTTGCAAGCTGTTTCTAATTTTTCTTTGGACTAAGAGAATTAAACATAGGGAATTTAAATTCTCTTCGGTGGTAGCTGAGGGGTCTGTGAAAACACACTCGGGTAAAGCAAGAAGTCGCTATCACAGAGATACTGGAAAAACATATTTCAGAAGGAAAACATCCAGTGTTAAAACTACATAGATATTTTTTTTTCTGAAAATGAACTTAATTGGTAAAACTAATAATGATGATACTAATGATCTCATCCCAGAACACATCACAGGAATTAATGACTGTCTGGCAGCTAATGGGCTAAGGTAATGCTCTCAGGAATTGGTCTTGCTTAATGAAATGCTGCTTGTTTAGTAAACGAATGCTTAAAATGACAGTAGTAAAAACTCAAGGCTGCCATCATCAAGCCTGGTTGATTCACAGGGAGAAAAAAAAAAGCTAAACACAATGTGTCACATGCTGCTCTTACTTTTTTATTCATTTGCGATTCAGAAAAAATACATGTCCTTTATAATTTTTTCTTCCATACATCTGTCTGCCACTTTTACTCTGGGGATATGTTTACTGATAGATTGTTTAACTGGCAGAGAATTAACCTGTTAATGAAAATGTAACCCCCTATAGCGCAGGCATATCAAACCTAAAATTATGATTTGCTTTGAATGGTTTTCTCTTAAATACTGTGATGTGAAAGACGTAGATCCTCCCAGTGGGCTCTAGACTATTGTCTCCAAATTATACTTAGTTTAGGAGTCGTTACATTACATCTTATTCCAGATTATTCTAACAACTGATTCGGCCCTCTCCATGTTGACTCTTCCTTATGATCCAAAACCAGCTGCCAAAACTATATATCTGATTACGTCATTTTCCAGCCTGAAAACTTGTACCCACACCTAGATATTCCCTGGGTCAATTCTTTATGTTGTTATGTCCTGTTTTGTTTTGTTTTTAGTGTATATCCTCATGGAAAAAAATTTTAGACCGAAAGAGATAGAGCGGACAGGAAATGCCCTCTGAGCACTCTCCCAAACCCTCCATCCTCACTTCCTACAGGGAAACAAAGTTAACACGTTCTTGTATATTCCGGAAATTTCCCCCTTAAGTTCTAAACTAAGCCACACACTTTCAGGACATTCTTCAAAAGCCTCCATTTTATTGACCAAACTGTCATTCATCATCATCTCCTAATCAAGAAATTATGTCTCTACCTTTGATGACTCTGAACTTCCACCAAAAATACCCCCTTTTGACATTAGCAGCATAAACAGGGCTAAACCAAGTCATTTGGACCATTGCCTTCACCCAAGCTGACTTAATAATTTGGTGCCCCTTCAAGCTGTTATTCTTAAAACATTTTTTCAACTTTTATTTAAATAGAAGATTGAAATGATGTTCTTTTAATAAAAAAAATTAAAGGAACAGATTTACTTCTTTCCATTTAACGAAGCAGAATCTAAACACTAAAAAAAAAAATCAGCAAGATATAATACTTTTCTAAAATTCTAGTTCTCTTTTACAATATTCCAACCAAACCAGCTCGGAAATTATAACGGGTTTTAAACTTAGGTAATAAAAATAAATCACCCATTCCTGATATGCAGCATTCTGTGAGGGATTATTTTCAGAGTTTCAGCTGACGGACAACTTTTAACTGACTGGAACTGTACTTAACGTGTGGCAAACATACACCACAGAGATGAGTTGTTTACTGTAGCAAGTTATTTTGCTTCGCTCCAACTGTCCTTTTGGCAGGAGCACACCCAACCTAATTTTGTCCGTTACATAAGGAGCCACATGTGGAAACCTGAATCAGCTGACATCCTATTACTGACTTAATCCAGCCATAATTCAGTGCGCAGTGACCTGATGGGCCCATGTCTTACTCTCATTCTGGAAAGCTCTCTGGCATAGAGGTCAGGGGACAGCCTCTGGGATCAGACACCGTAGGTTTGAATCATGTCCACCACTTATCAGCGGTGTGATTTTGGACAAGTTCAACCAACCTTTCCAAGCCTCAGTTTCCACATCGAGAACATGGAAATATGAGTTGGCGACTTCCTCATGACGCTGCATGAGAATTGAATGAAACGATGCACGCATAATTCTCAGTAAGTGGCAGTAATTATTTCTGGAGAGCTTGGCTTTATTACTATTAATGTTATCATTATCATACTCATCGCCATCATCACCATCATCATCCTCATCCTCCTCTACTTATAACCCGCCTTGTTCCTCAGGAAGATTCATTGTGGAAGAACCTAGAATAAAATTACCACCAAAGAGGTTCAAAGTTTAGCATAATCCAGAAATATGTGAAGGTAAAAGTCATGAAAACAGATGCCAGTTTTCTTTATCCTTTTTCATAGTACCAGCCTGGGTGTCAGGAACAGTGGGTCCACTTTACTACATGTGTGACCCTCGGTGTCACGATTCTTCCCTATAAAGTATGAGGATAATTATACTCACCGTGCTGGCTATAAATATTAAAAAATATAATATGGTTTTATACAAATATAGGTATCATTATGATCATTAGATTCATCAAAATATTCTTTTTAATTTCAAGAAATCTCCTTAGAATTCATCGGATGGATAAAATGTCCTCTAACCAACCCCAGCACTTCCCTTGCTCCAGCATAATTGCTGGAGCTGTTTACAGAGACCTGTCCTTAGCATCAGTGGGCTCAGGACTGGAGGGGGCCACGAATCTGCCCCTGGGCCTCAGCACGGGGCTTCTGGGTGCTCATTGCTAGCTGACCCTTAAACAACTCCACGTCCTCTTTGGAGTTCAAAGTTTGGGGCTGAAATCACTGCCCCTTCTCAAAGATAAACAAAAATGCAGATCTGAAGTGGTGTCCTGAGCTAACATGAAACAAGTGGAGTTGAATCTCATCAGGGCAGTGTTTTTCCAACATAATAAATTACTCTTTGTTTAAATCAGAAACTGAATTCATTTTATTTTCCAAAATCGGCCCTGCCAGGTTTCCTTGATTTAATTGTATCTTTTTCGTCTGCTGACAATGGAAAGCAGAAGAAAATAGTCTTGCTAAGGAAATGAAATATTACCAAGAAAAACAGGCATTCTCACACTGTATGAGTGGGCTTTTTTTTTTTCTCACATTCAATTTTTTTATAAGAAAAAAGGTCTCTACCCTCTGAAACAACAGCATTATTGCAGTTACTATTAGGTCATATCTACATGCCCCAAAAGAAAATGTTGGAAAGAAAATTAACTAGTTCATAAGGGTATGGACAACATTATTTTTAAAAGGAAATGGTTTTTCATGCATAGAAAGAATAACAAATCATAGCAAAGAAAAGTGAGAGTTGGAACAATTATTTAAATAATTCAAATAAAAATTCATGATTAAAGCCTCTGTGGAGTTCAGCTAAAATCATTTAGAGGGAACAAAAATTCACCAAATCGTGACTATAATTCTTCAATTTACTTAGCTCACACAGCCCTTTCTTGTATAGCAGAGAAAAGCTCAGTCTTGATCGACTGGTAAGGTCTTATAATGAAAGAATAAGATTTTGAAGTAAGAAAAGGCTAGGTTCCCATCCCTGCCCTGCCACTACTCAGCATTTGCCAGGGGGAAATTTTGGATTTTCATTTATTAAATTTTAAAATATTTTTGAGAGTCTTTGACATGATAGGCAGTGTTCTAAGGAAGGAAAAACACAGCAGGGAATATACTAGACAGGACTATTTGCTGCCATGGGGCATTTATTCCAAAGCAGGGAGAAGGAAAGAGAGAAAAAGAAAAAGAAGACTGGAGGGAGGGAGGGAGGGAGGGAGGGAGGGAGGAAGGAAGGAAGGAAGGAAGGAAGGAAGGAAGGAAGGAAGGAAGGAAGGAAGGAAGGAAAATGGATGGGTGTATAGGTAAATACACAAACCTTATTTTCAAATTGTTAGAAGTGCTGTGAAAGGAAAGAACCGCAGAAAAGGTAAGGCCTGGAATGGCCATTTGGCATAGGGGAAGCAGAAGAGGCCTAAGAAAGCAAAATGTGAGCTGAAGCTGGGGAGGATGAGCCAGCAGCCCCAGAGGCAGAGAGAACAGCAAGTGCAAAGGCTGTTTCTGGAAGCAAGAAAGGGCCCGTTGAAGCTCAGGAAACAGACCCACACGGCTGTCATGTGAAGATGTGAGTGACCACGAGTTAGGGATCTATTCTAACAGCAGTGGAAAGCTACGGAAGGGTGTCAGAGGGGCTTTTTATTTTTATTTTATTATTTTTTTTAATCAGATTATATTGTAATTTTATTTAATTTTTTTTAATTTATTTTTTATTGGTGTTCAATTTACTAACATACAGAATAACCCCCAGTGCCCGTCACCCATTCACTCCCACCCCCCGCCCTCCTCCCCTTCTACCACCCCTAGTTCGTTTCCCAGAGTTAGGAGTCTTTACGTTCTGTCTCCCTTTCTGATATTTCCCACACATTTCTTCCCCCTTCCCTTATATTCCCTTTCACTGTTATTTATATTCCCCAAATGAATGAGAACATATAATGTTTGTCCTTCTCCGACTGGCTTACTTCACTCAGCATAATACCCTCCAGTTCCATCCACGTTGAAGCAAATGGTGGGTATTTGTCATTTCTAATAGCTGAGGAATATTCCATTGTATACATAAACCACATCTTCTTTATCCATTCATCTTTCGTTGGACACCGAGGCTCCTTCCACAGTTTGGCTATCGTGGCTTTTTAAAGACCAGTTGAGCTGCTGAGTGACCACTGATTGTAGCAAAGCCCGGGAAGAAAGCAAAGCGGCTATTTAATAACATTTGGCAGGGGATCCTGGGGGGCTTGAAGCAGGAAGGGGCAGTCGAGGCAGAGATAAGTGAACAGATTAGAGACGCATTTTGAAGATAAAATGAATGAAACGTGCCGATGAACTGTCTGTGGTTATGGAGGGAAGGAAACCAGCAAAGGCAACTCTTAGATTTTTGGGTCACTCAAATAGATGGGTGGTGTCCCCACCTACTGAGAGAAAGCTGGGAGAGTCACAGGTCAGATCGAGAGTTCTTCCGACATTTCCACTGAAGCTGCTTTTAGACAAAGAACTGGAAATGCCAAGTAGGCATTGGAATACGTAAGTCTGAAGCCTAGAGGAGCAAAAACCATCAGCATTTGGTTGTATCAAGCCATGCAACCAGATGAGGGCCTCTAGGGGAAGAAGATAGAGAGGACCAGGATGGGACCACCGGGCACTACATGTTTAGAGGTCAGAGAGGTAAGATTGAGAAGAAGTTACTTAATTCATCATCAAATACAAACTTATCATATGGAAAAATTAAATTCAATTATGTATGCTTTGCTAGTAGCTGCTTAAAGCTACTTAACATTTGCTATTTCTTCCTTTTTTTTTTTTTAACCTTCTTCCCGCTCACCCACTCCCACCCTCCGAATGTGGTCGACCTCTGGTTCTAAGAAGAAGTGAGTCGCTCTGTACCCAAAGGAATTTAAAACTAACACCTCTTTCACCTCAGTTTATGTAGGTCCCAGGTGATGTAAGAAGCAAGCAAAGATCATGCACTAACCAGACGTTGTGCATCACAACTAGTAATTCCAGTAACAATGCTCCTCTAGGCTTCTGAAAAATTCCATCACATCCTAATTGCTCTGGAGTTCACATTACCAAATGGACACAAATTGTATCCAAGTCTGTTTTCTTTCATCTGAAATCAGAAAGACGTGCATCTTGCATTTGCCTGCTCCCCTTGAACACCATAACTCCCACTTCTACCACCGTGATGAGCTTATATGGCCATTGTTACAGCTCAAGCAGGTTCCCGAAAACAAAAATCGTAATGATCCACAGTTAACCTAGAGTTGTGTGCATCAGGCCTGGGCTCAGAAAAAAACAAAACAACTGTGGCTTCAACGAAATAAAGAGTTTCTCTCTTTTACACAAAACGAGTTGGAAGACAGGCAGTTGGGGCTGCTGTGGAGGCTGTAAGATGTGGTCAGGGACCCAGGCTGCCACCTTTCTGCCTGCCACACCAGCGAATGGCTTCTACCCTCATGGTCATCTCTGTGGCCCAGACGGCTTCCTGAGTTTTAGAAAGAAGGAGGAAAGGCTGAGTCAACATCCTCTCCCAACCTAAGGGGCCTGCAGGACTCTTCTAGAGCTATATTTGGCCAGAATCTAGAGTTCCCCCTAGAGGCAAGGGGGGCCTGGGAAGCTAGCATCTTGCTTTTGGCCTCAATACGCCAAGCTGAGCACCAGGGTTCTCTGCAGGGAGAATGGATGTGGCTGGGCAGCTAAGAACCTCTTACTGTGGTTGACCAGACCGCTAGCAACTAGTGATTTTTTATGCAATAAAACATTTAAGAATCTTTTTTTTTTTATTTATTTATGTTGGGAGAGAAAGAGCAAGCATGAGCTGGAGGAGGAGGAGAGGGAGAAGGAGAGGGGGAATCCTCAAGCCGACTACCTACTGAGGGCAGAGCCCAGCCTGGGGCTCGATCCTGGGAACCCGAAATTAGGAACCCCCCCAAGTCAGGGGTCGCCGGGCTGCACTGACCGAGCTAACCGGCACCGAAGACTCTTATCAGTGATCAATCCAAACACCGTGAGCCACCGACTCGCTCTCTACCTTGAGTCCTTTGATCAAGATTTATCCCAATCGCCGCAGATGCAGCATTTGAGGACCCGAATTGTCAGCCGCGCTCTTGGCTGAGCAGCGAGGCTGAGGCCGGGCTGCAGAGCTCCCCGCCGCTTCCCCCCGCTGAGCGAAGAGGAGCCATGCCGCCGGTCTGCGCAGGTGACCATGGCCCGCGAGGGGTCAGCCCCTGCCCCCCTGCACCTGTACTCTCCCTGCCCCTGCCGCCCCCCACACCCCTGCCCCTGCCCCTCCACCCCTGCCCCCCACCGCCCCCTGCACTCCTGCCCCTGCACCCCCACCCCCTGCACTCCTGCCTCTATACCCCCGCCCCCTGCCTCCCACCCCTGCACCCCCGCCCCCCTGCACACCCCTGCATCCCCACCCCCCTGCCCCTGCCCCCTCCGAACACCTCCCCACTGCCTAGTGCCTAGCAGGTTCGGGGATTCAAGGGGAGGGGTAGGTGAGGGAGGTGGACTCGGAATGGAAGAGAGAGGGAGTTCTCTATTCTTTCTGGCTTCTGTCCCTCAGTGGGTCCTGTCACCCACCCCTCTGGTCTCCCCGACCCCACCACCACCCTACTCCCCACCCCTTCCCACACCCCCGGCCTGAGGGGCTGCACTGTGGAAGCTGCGCCTGTCGCTGCTCCTGTTGTCGCCCCCGCAGCCCGCGGCCAGCACAGCCTGACCACGTCTCGGGGCAAAGCACACCACGGCTCCTCCGGAGCATGGACGGCTCTGGAGGCTGGGGACTGGAGGGTGGAGGCTGGGAGCTGGAGGGCTGGAGGCTGGAGGGCTGGAGGGTAGGAGGCTGGAGGGCAGGAGGCTGGAGGGCTGGAGGCTAGAGGGCAGGAGGCTGGAGGGCTGGAGGCCTGGAGGGCTGGAGGGCAGGAGGCTGGAGGCCTGGAGGGCTGGAGGGCTGGAGGCTGGAGGGCTGGAGGCTAGAGGGCAGGAGGCTGGAGGGCTGGAGGCCTGGAGGGCTGGAGGGCTGGAGGCTGGAGGGCTGGAGGGTAGGAGGCTGGAGGGCTGGAGGCTAGAGGGCAGGAGGCAGGAGGCCAGAGGGCAGGCCCCGGTGAGCACAGGGCACTGCTGCTGGCTGACTGTGGATGGCACGGTGGTAGGGCCCTGCGGGTGTTTAGGGCCCTGCGGGTGGTAGGGCCCTGCGCTTGCCTCTCCGCCTCCTCCTGAGGCTGCTGCAGAAGCACGACGCCTGTTCTACCCATTAACTCCACGAACACTCCATCCCCCCAAGGATTGAGGTTAAAAATTAATTACTCTCCCAACATATTGATTACAGGACTATAAATATAAAAACAGAACTCGGGAGCAACTACCGGGACCTTTGTTTAAACAGCATGTTTGCTCTTCTTAAAAGAGGGAATTCGTGTTGAAGGGACCTGGGAGCTGGAGAAAGATGCTGGAAAGGCAACCGCAGAGTGCCATCTAGCGCCCACCACGTCTTCACCAGCCGCATGTGAAGGAGAGGTTGGCTCTTGGATGTGGTCGTGGTCCTGGGTCTCCTCCTGGTGAAAGCTAGTCCTGGCCCCCTAGTTAGAGCCCCACTCTCACGCTGCTTTCACTGCTTGCCACCTGGCTGTAGATCCGAATTTTAAACAAGCAAAATACTCATTTTGGAGCTGCAGCGGGAGTAAGGCTTTGGTTCAAGGAGGCACTTTGTTGCCCTTTCCATCGCCCCTCATGGAACCCCCTCCCCCCCTTTTAACATCTTAGGGCAAGAGTGGCTCTGAGGTAGAGCTAACTTTTAATCGAGTTATGTTATTTATTTATTTATTTATTTATTTATTTATTTATTTATTTATTTATTTTTGGTCTCTTTCCCCGGGTAGTTATTCCAGAATATTTCACCTAATGAAAAGCGAACTCCTATTTCATGAATTAAAGGATGGAGAGTATGGAAGAGGTTAGGAGCTGGCGTTAAAATCTCTTGCCGTGGAAATTCGTTGTTATTGGGGTGGCTCGGATATCAGAGCGCTGCCGTCTGCAGACATTAAAATTCACTTTGTTTCGGGTCCCTAATACTGCCAGGCCCTTGCGAAGCACGACTCTGACATTATATTGGGCAATTCGCGCTGACCTAGTAACTCCAAGCAATCATCGCTGGTAACTTCAAGTGACTATGCTCCAAAAGAAACAGGGCCTAAGGTCACAGTTGTAAATCTTGCCACAGGAAGGCCAAAGATTATAATCTTTATGCCAAGTGCTACGGATTCCTTTCTGCTGAGCAGAGTCATATTTCAAAGACTTTACTCATCTGAAACCTGTAAGTGGTTGTGACAATAGCAGATATGGCTCCAATGACATCAAACACACATTTTAAAGAAAACTGGTAAATCGCTGGCAGGGGGGGAAAAAAGAAAAGCAATTACATTGATTATATCTGAGGTTCAGATTTTATAGTCCCAAGTTCCCACCCTAGTGGAATCCATGCATGATCATGTTTATGAATTAAAGGACTAACGTTATTAAATCATGGTTAAGTGAGGAGGGTTGTGATGCTGTTTCAGTGTATGTCTGTGTGACTTGCAAGCTAATTCTGTGTTGGCTGTGATGGTGTCGTGAAGAGGGGACACTAGTTCGGTTGAAATTTTGTGCTGTTGAGACTAAGGCCCGAGGTTTGATTACTAAACAGGGCGACCAGCCCCACTGTTGGTGCCTCGAGACATCCATACGTTTCCTCAAAATCCATGGGCTTTGGGAGAGCCGATATATAAATTGGCCCCTGCTAAAGAAATACACTTTAAACAATCTTATTAGACTTTTGATTTCATAAGGAACGCATGCTTCCTCCGCGCCAGTTAAGGTCAAAATGTCACTTTAGTAGAAGCTCGCATTCTTGCCAATGCTAACAATCCCTTCCAGGACCAGCCTGTTCGGGCAGATTCTCTCACCCTCATATTTTCATGCCTCTCACACTCGTAGAAGGATATACATTTACATTGATTTTAGGGTTTTTAAATAAACATAGGATCACGCTATGAACATAATCTGAGGCGGGATTATTTTCACTGAGCGGTATGTCACAGCTTGTAACTTGGCCTTTTTCATTGCCTAACATTCTGTAAAACGGGTGTTTAAAATTTCATTTAATCATTCCCCTCTTCGTGGGCAGGAAGGTGGTTTTCAAGCTTCGTTGTTGTTTTGTCTCACATTACAAAACAATGCTGCCAAAAATATCACAGAATCTAATATGCCAGCCTTTGATTCGATGACACAGTACTAAAGAGACAGAAAAGGTAATAAGTGATTGGTGCGGCCTCTAATATCAAGTTTCTGAAGTTGAAAGATTTCCCCAAGCCACATAATACGTCCAAACCCATGTCCTAACAAAGAGGCATGGCCGCATCTACTCCAGATCTGAAATTCTGGGGGTGGGGGCGGGGGATAAAAATGAGAAAGAGCAACTCTTTATGTTGATACTGTGATCTTCAGCACACTCTCTGCCAAAACCACATTCTGTGCAGGAATTTCATAAGATGGAACAATGTTAAGGTCTCATCTGTGCTCTGCAATCCAGTTATGAGTTAAGTAAGAACCTAAACAAGACATCCTTGGCCTCAGATGTGCCTTAAAAGAGCATTTCTAAAGAAAGTTATTTCAACTCACTTTTCTAAGAATGGGTCTAACTTGAATGATAGGGAGACCACTAGCACCAGAGCAAGAAGCCTGGGCCCAAGGGCTGGCTCTGGAACTTTTTTACAGCCATCATTTATTAAGAGCTTACCAAATATTTGTGCCAAATATTACACAAAAAGCTTTGCACAGGTTAACACCTATGATTCTCACAATAATCCGAGAAGGTGCTTGTTATTATTATCATCCCCATTTTATAAATGAGGAAACCGGGCACAGAGCCTTGCAGACCCTGCCCAAGATTACGTAGCTAATAGGTAGCAGGACCAGGAATCAAACATAGACACTGTTCCTCCAAGAACCTTTTAATCAATGTTCCCTAAGTAGACGACCTTGAGCCCTTTCCTTCCTAGGGCTCAGATAACTTATCTCAAATATGAGGGTAATAAACCTAGTCTACCTATTTCCCTGGGTCATTTGGAGGAGTGAGATCATTATATGTAAAAGTCTCAGTAAGTGATAAATCATTACACTTTTCAGGGTTTTTTTTCCTGGTTCTCAGAAATGAGCGAGATGAACCTCGGTAAAAATTCTAAAGCAGATGCCCCTTTTGAACAGAAAGGTTTGCACTTAGGCAAATCACCGGGCATGGGCCTTGCAACAGCACAGTACTCTGAAACTAGGTGTGATGTCCTCTTGAGAGAGAATTTAAGTGTAGCACGTGCAATGCAAAGTCGGTCCAGAGTCAGGGCCCCAGGCCCTCATCACCCCTACAGCACACCCTCTTTTCCTTCAGCCTTCCCATCTATAAAACCTAGTCCCTGTCTCACAGGCAATCTAAGTAACGTACCTAGTGTGCTTTGTCTGTACTAACACGGCCAAGTCAGAGAATAGCAACAGAAAACTTAAACCCAGAGAGGGGGAAAGCAAGGAATGCCACCGGCAGGGAGACCGACCCAGTCACCTCGGTGCCTCAAAAACCCTGGAGAGCCTCACTTTGATGACCACAGATTTTGTCTTTGTTGTTTGATTTTTCAGCCACAGTTGGCAGGCGCTGTTTCTTTGCCTTGAGTTCCTGCCACCCACAGGGAAACTACCTACTTGTTATTCCTTCTTCCAAGTACCAAGATATTTGTTGAGCATCTACCATGTGCCCAGCATTGTGCTCATCACGGCGAACACGGCGGGTACAATAGTAATCAAAATAAAGTCCCTGCCTTACGGAACCAACATTCTAGAGGGAGACATAAACAAAAAAAACTAAACCAAATGATCATAATATGGGTTAAGTGGCAGAAGGAACTCAACAGTGATAGTGAGACGATGGAGGTAGAGGGATCCACTTTGGTTGGGGTAGCAGTAAAGATGCCGAAGATGGAGCAAGGCAGACAGATTTCTTGAAGTCTCTTTAAAGACAGGGCCAACATAACTTGATGGATCTGATGTGAGGGATAAGCAAAGAGAGAAGTCGAGGATGACTACTAGGTTTGGGCAACAGACGACTGACAGGACTATGTCGCTATTTCCCACTCACACGTGGAAAATTGGAAGAGGGCCTGTGGAAGTCAAGAGTACCACTTGGAACATGTTCATTTTTAAATGCCTATAAGCCATTCAAATGTCAAGGTCAAACTATGAACCCAGAGCACAAAGGAAAGTTTTTGAAGTGAAAAATTGGGATGTTGTGAGCTTATAGACAGTGCTTAAAATCATAGGAATCCACAGTAAGCTGCTCGATGTTACCTTTCCCTTGGTTTTTGACATTTAATTAAGGACAGAAATGTGAAAATATGACTCCATATCTCCTTCCCTGTAGAGCCAAACCTTTTTTTTTTTTTTTTAAAGATTTTATTTATTTGAGAGAGAGAGAGCACAAGCAGGGGGAAAGGGGCATAGGGACAGGGAGAGGGAGAAGCAGACTCCTCTCTGAGTAGGGAGTCTGACACGGGGCTCGATCCCAGGACCTTGATATCATGACCTGAGCCAATCTCTCTGCTTTACCAACTGAGCCTTTTTTAAAAAGGCGCTCCTTTTTAAAAAGGTTTTACTCATTTTCAAGAATGGGTTTTTTAAATCCCTGTTCGTGAAATACCAGGGACACCCTAAGCCTCAGGAAAAAATATTTCTGGCTAGAAATGGAGAGGGAATTTTTAGGCTCTAGAAAATCACACTGATGGGGGGATCTGCTGCTCCGGTGGGGATAGGGAGCCATGGAATGAGCCAGCACTTGTACCAAGATGGACCTGGACTTGAATTCCAGCTCTGTTATGCAGCGTTAGGCAAATATCATATCCTTTTTATCTTTTCTTTAACCATTGGAACAACGAAAATTAAAATATCTACCTTCTAGAGTTGTGAGAATTATAAATAAGATGTGCGGAAATGCCTAGCACAGGACAGTCAGTAAATATTAGCAACATTACGTTTCTCTTCTTCCTTATACCGTAGAATGTCTTGAAAGACACGACCTCTGTGTCCCCACTTCCTTCTCTCAATTCGCTCCAATCAGGTTTCTCATCTGCTCACTCAACTGCATCGCTTTTTACCAAAGTCACCAGGGGTATTAACTCTGTCCTCGCTTTGTACCACATTTCCACAGCATTTGACTCAGGCGATCACACTCCTCCTGCAGTGGTTGGCTTTCTTCTCGTGGCTTCAGCAACGCCACACCATCCTTGTTTTCTGTCTGTGTCGCAGAAAACTCCTTCTCAGTCTCCTTCATTGGGTTCTTTTTCACAGCTCAAACTCAGTGATCTCAGGGTCAGTCCTGGAGCCCCACTTCTTTTGGAGGCTCACTCCTTCCAAAGTAATATCCAGTCCTGTGGTTTTAAATACATCTATGGACTCCCACATTTACATCTTTCCCTGCATTCCGAATTCATAAAGGCAGCTACTTACTTGACCTCTTCGTGTGATCACGCACCTCAAGTTTAACAGATAAAAAAAGGCGCTCTTGACCTCTCCCCCTCAAGTCTTCCACCATCTTAGTCAAAGAGCATCATCACCCACCCAGGCGCAATCTGCCAAAATCACCCTTTAGCACGTGCTATTAACTCCATTTCCAAAATATATCCACAATGTGTTTTGTCCATGCTGCCAAACCCCAAGACCAGGCCACCATTGTTTCTTACTTGAACTACTGCTCAAATGGTCTCCAAGATTCCACTGCAATCCATTCTTCCTTCACAGCCCGAGTGAGCTTTTAGGAACATAAATCAGGCCATGTCACTTCCACGGGTTAAAATTTTCAACAGCTTCTCACTGCACTTGGAACGAGGTCCAGGCTGTTTACCATGTTCACTGAGGTTTCTGTGATGGAGCCTCAGCTTCTTCTCCAGCCATCTCGTTCTACTCACCCCCTTTGGCACACCGCCCACCGCCTCACCAGCCTTCCTCTTTTCCTCTCTACTTGTTTCCCCTTCTGAGTCTTGCTCTAGCTGAACCCTCTGCCTGGAACTCTTGGCTGACCCCTTATCATCATTCTCAGTGAGGCCTTCCCTGAGCACCTGGTCTAAAATAGCGCTCGCCCCCTCGGTCATCTTCATCACAAAACCCTGCTTTCTTTGCTTTTCGTTGTTTATAACTATTTCAAATTATCTTGTTCATCTATGTGTTTACTTCTGTATTATCTGTCTCCTTCTGTTTGATTATAGGCACTAGGAAAGCTGGGATTGATCTTTTTCTTATTCATCCCTGTATCCTTAAAACCTAGATAGAGCCTCACACACAATAGACACCCAAAAGTATGTGTCAGATGAGTGAATGAATGAACAGTCCTTGTTATTGCTCTGCTGAGGTACAAAAGTGAGACTCGGGGCAACAGAATACCATCCGCTCTGTGGTTCAACTTTTACTGCTTGACCACTTCCATCTGCCTTGTCTAAATGCCTGTTCTTCTCATTATCTGCTCATACTCACATTTTAAACGTCAGTGCTTCCCAAGGCTCACCTGGTTATTAAATCCTCTCTTTTAAACATCCCTTATTTCCACCTTGTCTCCTCCTGCCCATGTTAACTGCCTACCTCGGGCTTCCATCATTTTTACCTTAATGCTAAACAGGCTCCTAATTGGTCCACCTCCCGCCAGTGTCAGCATTCTCAAACCCAATATCCACTTCTCAGTATGAACTGAGCTATTAAGCTTTCAGAGTTATCCACCTTTTCTACAGATTCCTAAGTAAGGTGGGGAAAGATCCCCTGTGACTGGGTCCCTGCCTTTCATAAGCATCACAGTTCACAGCTTCCTCTGATGCCCCAGCCAGTCCAAAATGATGTTTAAATGTTTCCCAACTTTCACTTCTTTGCTTCAGGGGAGACTGTTCCTTCTACTAGAGATGCCTTTCCATGGGGCCCACCCCTCCCATCTGAGTGTTGAACTCATATACCTCCTTCAAAACCCAACTCAAGGGTCTGCAAGATCCTCTCCAATCTATGATATCCATGCTGGTCCTTTTTTTTTTTTTCCTTTTTGATGTGCTGCTTCTTTAACAAACACATACTTTTGTAATTTTACTTTTTAAGCTATGTGGCAATTATTTATTAGTTTGATATATATTGTCAGCTCCTCAACGAAAAGAACTCTGTTTTATCTTTGCCTCTCTAGCACTCTGCCTGGGATGTCACTAATAAACATTTGTGGATAAAGAAAAATAGAGAAGCTAATGATAGTGCAGTCAGCCACTCAATACACATGCATTATCAACGGTAAGTTGTGTTTCCAAAGTATTATTTTGAGAGTCTCAAAGAAAGAGGTTGTCTACTGTTACTCTTCAGTATCTACCAAAAAGGAGTGATGGAAGAATAAAAATTATATACAGATAACCTGTAAACAAGGGGGGGGGGCATGGGTAGGAGCGCCAACTGCACAATCAAAAATCCATGTATAGGGGATCCCTGGGTGGCACAGCGGTTTGGCGCCTGCCTTTGGCCCAGGGCGCGATCCTGGAGACCCGGGATCGAATCCCACGTCGGGCTCCCGGTGCATGGAGCCTGCTTCTCCCTCTGCCTGTGTCTCTGCCTCTCTCTCTCTCTCTGTGACTATCATAAATAAATAAATAAAATTAAAAAAAAATCCATGTATAAGCTGAGTCCCAAAAAACTTTACTAATAATGGGGCACCTGGGTAGTTCAATGGGGTTGAGCCTCTGACTCTTGATCTCAGCTCACGTCTTGATCTCAGAGTCATGAGTTTGAGCCCTGTGTTGGGCTCCACACTGGGTGGTTTGGTTTTTTAAAATACAAAAGCAAAGCAAAAAAAATCCAACTTATTAATAGTCTACTGTTGACTGAAAGCCTTCCGTAACACATTGCAATTCACATATTATATGTCATATATGCACTATACTCTTACAATGAAGTAGAGAAGAGAAATGTTATTAAGAAAATCATGAGGAAAAGAAAATACATTTACAGAACTGTAGTATAAAAAAAAAAATCCATGTCTCAGTGGACCCACACAGTTTAAGGGTCAACTGTATTCTGAAGTCTTGCTTCAAAATTTAGGTCAAAGCGCAGGAACTGGAAATCACAGTTTTGAGAACTCTTTGTCACCACGGTGCCTCTCCGCTCCACTGGTCACTTTGAAAATGGCCAGTAAACAAATATTTGTCATGCATCTTATAATTGCTTTGATTTTTTTTAAAAAAAATAGCCTGCAATCTGCTTATTATGAGAGCTCTAGGTTATTTTGGAATTCCTGAACCAAAATGCACAAATCAGTTCTTTTAATAGTCCTTGGAAATAAAGAGCAACTGAGCAGATGCCAAAAGAAAGGGAGAAGCTTGATGTTCTTTTGGTGGGGCCTGAAAATACTATGAACACTAATAACCGCTCGAACCATTGCACTGCCGTCAGTGTTCACTGTAGAAGTGCACTATAAATAAAAGCCTTTTTTTTTTTTTTTGGTTTTTATCTCCTAAAAATATCTGAAAGACTAAAATAGGAGGTACATCTGAACCGTATTATAACATCTCTGCTGCTCAAAAGAAACAAAATTGCCTTCCCCTTCTCTGAAGGCCTTTTCCCACCTACCACATATGGTATTATCTTTATAAAATGCCTGTTAAAAAGCACCTAGGAAGGTTTCTCCCATGAAAAATTTAATTCTCATGACTTTCTTGATCTGTCAGATTTTCAAAGAGAGACCAGCTCCCCGAAGAGGTCTAGAGGATAAGAAACAGGAAGTTGTTGGTGGAAAAGGAAGCCTGAAAAGAGAAGGACAGAACTAGAGGCAAAATTCAGTTTGCTTTTGACTACATTGGGCCCTGATTCTTGCATAACAGTGTGGTGGTTAAAACTTGCACATGAAGGAACCAGAGCAGGAGCCTCCTAGAGAATGCTGGGTAAGGAGTTAGGATTCGACCTCAAGACTCTCGGGGGCTCAGTCCCCACAGAAGAGCAGTCTTTGTTTTGCGCTCCTCTTGCAGTTTGGAAGCCAGGACTCCTGAGTCAGTGAGTTACCAAAGCGCCGAGGATCCAAAGCACTGTGTGAGGCTCCGAGCTGGGGAGTGCCTTCCGCGAAACCGGGCTGGATGACACTGTATTTGCATTTTTTAATAAAAGTGTGAGAAAAAGCTCAGAAAACCGAGAACTCCTAAAATGTCAGAATTAGGGAGGAAAGCCACAGCAATGAAACGCTTTGCCGGGGGTGGGGATGCAAGATACAGCATGAAGCACAGTTTTTTTGAACTACACCAGAGTGGAAAAGACGCCACATCCAACAGACTCCAGGAAGAACAGCCTGGAATCAATGGGAAATGCTACAAGATGGGAATGGTGTGTGAGAATGGGCCGTGAGGCCTGCCCTCCTCCCTGAGGTAGAAGCAGGTGGCCATGGCGGAGGCCGGAAATGGAAAGGTGGAAGGCTGGCCAGCAAGAAGCTGTTCCATGAAATAAATTATCTTTTCCAGATACAGAACAGATTCTAATATTGTTGTTATTAAGCGTAACTATTTACTAAAACTTTTATTTATAGAGGCACACCGAAGGTTTAAAAAAGCTATGGCTAGTTGCCGGGGAAAAAACCCCACTCTTTAATAGTAAATTAATAGCAACAGTACTTATTACATCGGCATCCCTCAGCATTTACCTTTTTAAAATTTATTTATTTATTTGAGAGAGACAGAGAGAGAGAGAGCAGGGGGGAGGGGCAGGAGAAGAAGAGAGAAACTCAAGCCAACTCCGTGCTGAGCACGGACGCGGGGCTCCATCCTACGACCCTGAGATCAGACCCGAGCAGAAAACCAAGAGTCAGACACTTAACCGACTGTGCCGCCCAGGTGCCCCAGTATTTACTTTTTTTAAAGTACCGCAAACTGAGTGGCTTAAAACAATAGAAATATGTTTTGCCTACAGTGTAGAATCAAGGTGTCCACAGAGACATGCTCCAAGACCAAGCAGGATCCTTGCTTGCCTCTTCCCAGCTTCTGGTGGGAGCCATCAATACCTGCTGGGCCTTCGCTGCCAGCTGCTTCCCTGCACCTCTGCTTCTGTCATCATGCGGTCCTCTCCCGGCGTATCTCTCCTCATGTAACGTTGTCCTCTTCCTGTAAGGACACCATTCGCACTGCATTAGGACCAACCCTGATGACCCTATCTTAACTTGATTATGTCTGCAGAGACCTTATTTCCAAATAAAGTCATACTCCCAGGTGTCGGGGGTGAGGACGTCCACATATCTTTTTGAGGGACACAGTGAAACTCCCATCATCCCAAATTCTTTCCCTTGATCCAGCCTCCAATGGTAATCTCAAACAGGCCAACCCCTAACATAAAATTGTCCCAAGCTCTAAAATAGATTTGTCCCAAACCCTGCCACTTTCAAATGCAAGCTGACATCTGTCTTTCACCGTAACTAATATCCATTCAGTAATCTTACGGCATTCGTCTTATGGGATCCATTTCCAAAGCACCTTTACCTTTGATTTACACATCATATAAATGGGGAAATTCTTCATACATTCGCAATTCTTTGGCTCTATCTGTACGTCCCATTCTTGTATGTCTATTTTTGACTGTGAGCTCCCAGAAGGCAATGACTGATTAATGCTTCCTTCCCTTTTTCCTCTTTTGCTCTTTAGAGGAATTCCTACAGCAGAATTTTTGGGACTCCTAAAGATATAACTCTCTCACATATAAGCAGCCTGGCGGGGTTGAGTCTGGGTGGTTTCGCCCGCAGCCACACGCTGTATTTAGAACCCTCTCCTACCTTCTAACTCAAACTTTACCCTAAATGACCTAAATGTAACAGGCTCTTTACTTCTTCGTGAGGAATTTTATTTCCGATGCCCCCTTGCCCTTCCTTTAATCTGGCCTCCCTGAACCTATCCTCCCACGAGTACAGCAAACACTTCTCTATATAACTAAACACCAGATAGGGCCATGAGACAAGTTACTTTCCCCGGACACTCCTGGGACCCGGACCAATGAAGAGATAGATCTGAAAACCTGTTCAAGTGAATATTTCCCTCCTCCTCATCGTATCATAATCGTCCCCGTCACCGTGAACATTTCTAAGTGCTCGACAGCTGTTTTCTCATCAGAAGCCCGATGAAGTAGGCATTTAATTATCCTAATTTAACTTCTGCACCAGGAAAACTGGGTACAAGGACACTCAGTAAGTTGCCCGAGGTGGCACAGCTACGAGGTGCTGGAGCACAGGAGTTCGTGGCGTCGAGGCAGCGCTGTCTGCTCCAGGCCCTCCTGCAGCCCGGGCCCGACTTCACATACGCGCAGCTGGAAGCTACGGCCCACCTTGTGAGAAAGAGACGTTC
The DNA here is from genome assembly GCF_053574225.1 of Canis aureus. NCBI lineage: Eukaryota > Metazoa > Chordata > Mammalia > Carnivora > Canidae > Canis > Canis aureus. The sequence continues at coordinate 5,227,871 of NC_135628.1, read as the reverse complement.
TATGAACAGGAAGGAAGGACCAGCGGCGTGGCCTTGGCCACAGGTTCTGGGGTAGCGGGTTCCCTCCTTTGGAGACAGAGCCGAGGCGGACGTGAGTGGGGGGAGGAAGAGAACTGAGTGACCCCGAGTGGCTCGGGGGGCCTGCTCCTCCTCCACGGAACCCCCTGGCCTCTGCCTGGTGAGACGAGCTTCGCCTTCCTGTTCTTACCTCCCTTTATTTCTAAGGAACAATCTAGATAATTATGCCAGAAATGTCACAAGTGAACCGACACATGGGACTTAGGAGAAAGGGGGAGGAAGAGTGAGAGTCGAGGCAGCAGCTCGGGACAGCAGGAGTGGCCGCGGCAGAGGAAGCCCGAAGGACAGGGCCGCCGAGGCAAGGAAACCTTGGCTCTCTTCTCTCTGCAGGCAGCGAGCGAGGGCAGGCGGATGCCGGAGAAGCCCACAAACCAGGCAGCTCGTCCTCTCTTCCTTCCTCCTCCACGAAATGTCTTCAGACAACGAATTCAAAGCATCACGAGAGGCAAGAAGAGCTCTGGGGCTCGGGCGGCCATGGCGGGCTCCAGGCGCTGGAGCCCGGGCGCGTGTGCTGGGTCCTCAGGCCCCTCAGCCTCCCCTCGCCCGCTGGGCGTCTGGGCGAACCTCCCCGCCAAGCTCTCCTTACCTGTCTGCGTTTCTGTAATTCAGCCGAGCTGTGTGCGGGCTGCGGCCGCCCGCTGCGGGGGAGACTGAGGCCTGAGGCCTGAGGCCTGAGGCCAGGCCGCGGCCCAGGGGAGCCAGCCCTGCGCGGGGGCAGTGAAATCCTCTAGTGCTTCTCGCTCAGGTCGTGCCCTCGTCCAGGCCTGGACGCCCTCCCTTCCCTGGCTCCAGGCCGACGAAGCTGAACTCTCCTCACCGTCTGTTTGACCCGCAGTACTGGGCGTCCTGACCATCATGACAGCCGTTTCTCCAAATGGTCCCGTTACCTGTTCAAAACTTGCAGAGAAGAAGAAAAGAGCACATGCTAATCATGGCTCGGATATACTGAGGCCTCACTAAGTGCCAGGTGTGGGCCAAGCTGTCGTGACCTCAGGTAATCCTCCAAGGTCCTCGAGAAGTAGAAAGTGCCAGGTTTAACGTAGGGACTTGCTGATGATTGATGGCTTATAACCTATAAAAATGACAATTTTCTATTTTGGCCTACTCTTATTATCCCGTTTTACAGATAAATAAACTAAGGCTCGTGGAGAATAAAGAATTTGCCCCAAACAAATGATGGGGCCAAATATCTGAATCCCAGGCAGGGCGAGCCAAGAGCCAAGAGCCTGCAGAGGCGTTTGCAGGACTCCGTGTGTAACAGAGGCTTCAGGACAGACACATACAGATTTTTACACACGTAAAAAGTCTCTGAGCAGCTTTTGTTCTTTATCGGGGACAGATTCCCTCCTTGAATCAGTAATGTTTTTCCTTTTGATGCCAAATACTTAATAGAAAGCCAAAAGTTTCAAAGGAAACATCACTGTAAAAAAAAAAAATTGTCCATTACGCCTCCAAAGGTTCTACTCTCCTAGTAATTAACTGTTCATCACCTTTCTGGCCTTTTCCACAGTGATTCTGAGAATGATCATAGCGCTGATGCCCTGGAAATGATTCATCCAGTTGGTCGGTATAGTTGGTTGGGTGGTTCGATCTGTAGGAGGATAGGGATTAAGGAAATCAAAATGAATTTGTTGTTCCAAAGAGAGGTCTTAGGAAGTAAAAGAACATCAGATAAAAACTGAGGAAATCTGAATAAAATATAGACTTTACTTAATAATAATAAATCAATATTGGTTTATCAGTTGTCACACATATATCATAATCATGTAAGACGCTAGTAATATGGAAAACATGGTACCGGGTATGTGGGGACTCTCTGTAATATCTTGGTGATTTTCCTGTAAATCTAAAATTATTCTAAAACCACAAGTTTATTCTTTAAAAAAAAAGAAATCTGGGACACCTGGGTGGCTCAGCAGTTGAGCATCTGCCTTCCGCTCAGGACATGATCTGGTGCTCCCTGGATGAGTCCCACATCGGGCTCCCTGCAGGGAGCCTGCTTCTCCCTCTGCCTGTGTCTCTGCCTCTCTCTCTGTGTCTCTCATGAATAAATAAAATCTTTAAGAAAAACAATCTATCTAAACATCTCCCCTGCTGATTTGGCGTGGCCATTATATCAATCAGAATCTTTTTAAAATATTAGTTGGAAAATTAGGTTAAGCTGAAAAAAGTAATACTTTAGCATAGTTTCATTTTATATATTATTTCCCTAATCCGGTTACCCCACAGTGATCTCAGTTGTGGTTTGTAGACTCCTCCTCAGAAAGCCTTAAGGAATGATAAGGGTTCCCCTAATTCATATGCCTCTGTTTCTCACCCCTTGGGGTCAGTAGCAATGCACAGGCAGGCAAATGAAACCACATGAACACTGGACTGGAACATTAGTTATGGGGTGTATAAAAAACATAATTTAAATTTCAAAGTAATGTACACTTTCTTCTGCATAAAAGTTTGAGAAGCATTGACATGTACAGAACAAATATTGCTTATAGACTGATATATACTACAAACTTAAGTTTATATGGTTTTTTAAAGATTTCATTTATTTATTCATGAGAGACAGAGAGAGAGGCAGAGACACAGGCAGAGGGAGAAGCAGGCTCCATGTGGGGAGCCCAATGTGGGACTTGATCCCCGGACCCCGGGATCACGCCCTGGGCCTAAGGCAGATGCTCCACCTCTGAGCCCCCCAGGTGCCCTCTATGTTCTTTATATCACTCTTTTTGGAGGGTATGTAGATGCTGCTGTGATTAATAAACACAGGTATGTGGATAGGAAGAGGGTGGAAGAGACATCCTATCTGTGCAAAGTCCCACCCTCAGCATCTTGCCTCAGCTCTCCTGCCTCCAGCCTCTTTCCCCAATGAGGCCCCTTCTGTCCAAGTGTGAATTAGCACCCTTCACCTGCCAACTTCTGCCACCCTGCCCCAGCGTCTGCCCCAGCGACTGCCCCAGCGACTGCACCTGCTTGCAATTAGCAATCTCAATGGTCCTTGTCCCCTCAGGACACATCCCAGCCCGGCTCTGCTCTCAGAACTCTTCTGTTTCAAGTTTTTGTTGCTATTCTTAATCCACTCCCCCCACACACACCCACCAGGATCTGAAAATCTGAATGAGTGCTTGATTTTCCCAATCTTAACATGGATTTATTTTTGAAAAGTTGTCCAGGATTTTTAGATTGCTTCCTGTCACATAACGTCAGATTTTCACAAAATACATATGCCCTGCTGTGGCGACTTTTCTCTCTTTTATGTGTCTGATTTGAGAGAATGAGGTAGTAAGGACAAAACTAACATTTCACAGAAAGGGAGGGATGAATGTACCATAAATTTATGAAAATATGCTCATCGTTATTAGTAACTAGGGAAACGCAAACCAAAACAATTAGATACCATTTTACACTCACTACTGGGGGAGGAAAAAAAAGATAGCCCATACCAAGTGATGACAAGAATGTGGAATGTGGGGCCGTGGGAATTCACAAACACCCCTGGTAGGAGTACCAATTTGTACAATCACTTTGCATTATTTGTTAGCATCCTCTAGTAAGGTTTAGGATGTGCATGCCCTGTAACCAAAGAATTCTATCCTCAGATACAAGAATATTCCCAGCAGTATTATTCATAATAGCAAAAAAACCCTCAAAACCTGCAAACACTACAAATGTCTATCAACAATAGAATGAATAAATGAATGGTAGTCCATTCACACGGTGAAATATTATTCAAAAAAAAAAGTAGAGGGAGTGGGGAGATGAACTACAGTTACACAGATTTTTAGCTTGGGTTAAATCTAAGGAAAGAACTAAGTACCAGAAGAATATATAATCATATAAGGTTACACTTATTTAAAGTTCAAAAACAGGGGATCCCTGTGTGGCTCAGCGGTTTAGTGCCTGCCTTTGGCCCGGGGCCTGATCCTGGATGGCCTGGGATCGAGTCCCACATCAGGCTCCCTGTATGGAGCCTGCTTCTCCCTCTGCCTGTGTCTCTGCCTCTCTCTCTCTCTCTCTCTCTCTCTCTCATTCTCTATCATGAATAAATAAATAAGTAAATCTTTAAAAAATAAAAAATAAAGTTTAAAAACAGGAAAACCATATTGTGTAAATACATGTATCTCCATAGATCTATATATATGTGATAAAATATTTTTTAAAAATAAATAAATAAATAAATAAATAAAACAGTGATTAACCCAAAATTCAGGATAGTAATTATCTAGGGTAAGGGTGAAGGGGCACACAGTAGGCTTCAAAGTACTGGTAAAGATTATATCTTTAGCTGGATGGGGGTACGCGAATGCCTATGTTATACTTCTCTAAACTGTATCAATGTTGTGTGCGTCTCTCCCATGTTGAGATCCCTGAGAAGCTGCCTCTGAGATGGGGATTATGGTGTCAGAGGTTTATCTGGGAGTGTTCTTGACTTCAATGCACCTATGGAAGGGAACTGAAGAGAGCAAGATCGCACTGGGGAGAAGTTACCAGCAGTGCAGGTCTCAGAGAAGGTCACAACCAACCACACGGAGAGTTTTGAAACTGGGATGGCCCTGAAGTCAGGGTGTCCTGACTTGGTGACGGGGCTGGTCTTCGTATATCCGCACCCATCAGCCACTGGACACAGGCCACCCTCGGGGAAAGGTCTTGACCTTGACCAAAGCAGCTCTCTTCAGCCTCGGCCCCACGGACAAAGTCAGGAACCGAAGGCGATGAGGCCGGATGAGGGTCAGAGGCAGCCACGAGGCAGGAGGCTCTGTCCGTGGAGTTGCACACCGGTTTTCTGCTGGTAGAGGCGAAACCAGTGAATCAGAGGTGCGTTGGTTCCATGGCCCAGACTGTCAGGATTAGCAGACAGAGAAGAGTCAGCCTCAGGCCCAGTGCATTGGTCACACCCAAGAAGTTCAAGTTGCATATGGGGTCCTGCTCTGTCCCCACCTGATTGTGAGGGACAAATGTGGAAAAGGACTTTTTTTTTAAGGAGCAATTTAGTTATTTGAGAGGGTGGGAGGGCCAGAGTCCCTACTGAGTGGGGAGCCCAGTGTGGGGCTCGATTCCAAGCCCCTGAGATCATGACCTGAGCCCAAATCAGGAGTCAGCTGCTCAACCTCCTGAGCCACCCATGTGCCCCTAAGGACGTTTATTCTGAGTCTGGCTTTGACTGTATGATGGAAGGAGGCCCACTGGGGTGGTGAAAAGTACCTCGAGAATTCTAGCCTTGTTCAAATGACAGAACAAGGGCACTCTGTCTTCTGTCCTGCTGCCAACCGTCTCATCATAATAAATGCTGCTGTTTATTAGCCATTTGCTATAAATCACTGTTTGACATGCTTCGTGTGTATTATCTCATTGACTCTTCACAACAGCTAAATGATGGGTACGATACCCATTTTCATTTTACTGATAAGGAAACTGAGGCATAGGTGAACTAAATCACTTACTCAACCTCTCCAGGCTCAGAAGGAACAGGACAGGCAGTGCCCTTGAGCAGCGTGGCTCCAGGAACCGTCCTCTGAGCACTGCGCACCCCCCAGCTTTGGGAAGGGTCGGGCTCGGGGTGGCAGGAGCTCTGAGTCTCGCACGGCTCCCTGGGCAGGGTGGCAGCTTGACGAACTGTCCACACGGAGAGGCAAACGAGCATCCGGGCAGGGAGTGTGTGCTGGGTGGGGTGCTAAGGGTCCCCAGCACCCAGTTTACCTGGATTCTCGCTGTGACTCCCTAGAAGCATGCAGGCACTCCTCCCGGAGCCCCAGGACTGTTCTGTGTCACAGCTGCTGCCCATGAGCACAGGGCTGAGGAATAATTTGGGTTGTGACCTGGAGTTCTTGTCTGCAGATGGATTTTGAGAGAATAAGGTGAGTGGCATCACCAGCCAAGAAAGGATGTTAAAAAATTCTCAGGCCTTGGAGAAGTGGGAAAGCTGAGTGAAAAAGAAAGGGAATAATTGTTTTCTGAAAGTTTCAGGAAATGTCGATAGTGGGATGGGAACTTTGAGGCCTGTCCCCGCAGCAGAGGGGTTAAGGGCCAACCTGGAGGCTTGCGGCTGGGTGCACCCCCTGGCTCCATCTGCATACCTGGAGGCCCTGAACCAGGTGCTGAAATTCTCGGTACCTGAGGCCCTGGGGTTGAGGGGGGGGGATGGCACTCCCCTCCCAGCACTGCTGTCTAACGCATATAGAGTTAACCTGTGTCCAGCGTTTAGAACCAGGCCTGACCCAAGTTGTTCTAAGTACCTGCGTGCTATTATTATCTCTTCCTGGGCAGTGGGACATTGTTTGCCCTGACAATTCTATTCCGGCCTTTCTTATTTTTTTTTCTCCAGGAAATCAGGGTGTGGTTCTGGGATCAAAACCATTCAGGGTAACAAAATAACTAACTATTCTTTTTTTTTTTTTTTAATAACTAACTATTCTGTCTGGAAGGAAGGCGAGTATTCCAGACTAATAGGTAGGCTAGTTCTTAATACCTGGAAGCACATCAAAGTTCATAATTTAAAAACAGAAGACACAATCCCACTCTCTGGCTCTCTGGTTCCTTATATGTAAAGTGTGGTGGGGTTGTAGGTTCAGCTGGTGGCCTTGTGCAGAGCCGTGATATTCTTCAGAGGGGTTCTAGGCCTCCCGGGAGGGCTGGGGGAGAAGTTGTGCTGGCAGGACCCCAACCTCCCTCTTCAACCCGAGTGGCTCCAATCGCGTCTGGTTTATGTATTTTCATCACTGTAAGAACAAAATACCTGTAGGTGGAGACAGAGCGGAACTACAAGGCCTTGACTAAAAATGTAATCAAGCTCTTCCTGGAGTAAGAGTCTCAAAGCTCCTCTTTGTATAATTAAGGGCACGGCCATTAAACTATTATACCTTTTCTTTAATTCATGACAAATCCAAACGAGCACAATCTGGAAAGCAGCAGGGAGAGGAATGAACAAATTGAATTAATTCTTGTGCCTGAATGTGAATGTAGAGCCTCAGAAAGGGCGATGCTTTGCAAATTTAAGACAGAAAATATTTGTATCCTTTAATAGTTAAACATCCCTGTCTCTAAGAAGTACTTTTCTGAGGGCAGATGTGTGCCTCGGGCAGGCCCACCAGGGCTGACTTATTCATTAGACACAGTAGGCACGTTGCTTCGGGCCCACAAGACTTGTAGGGCCCCAAGGAAGAGTTTTAATTTTCATTTCTTTCAGAATCAGAAGAAAAAAATATATAGTATTATATAGTATTATATAGAATAATGAATCCAGCCCAGATTAATTTATCTTTGTAGCAGCACAATCATAAAATGTAATTTTTAAACTTTTTTTTTTTTTTAGATGAAGGGCTCAAGGCCAACATGCCAGCGGCCCACTAGTGTCACAGTGTAGCCCCCGTGCGCCCAGCTCACAGCCCTACAGGGTTGTGAAGGGGACCCAGTGGCGGGCCAAACCCTGTCCCCGCCCTACTGGCGGTGCACCGTCCCCAAATCCCCGTGCCACGTCTTGGAGCTAATCCCCTGAGCTGCTGCCATGTTCGTCCAGATGGATCCCCTGTGCTGCGTCCTGGAAACTTTCCTGCTCACACCATGGAGGCAAGTGAACCGGGTGGGCAGCCCCTGGGACTCATCAGCAATGCCCACCTGCCAAGCGCCACCCAAGACCTAAGGCATCAGAATCCGCCTTGTAGCGAGGTGCTGAGCGAGCTGCAAGCACCTTGAGCCTTGCAGGGGCCCAGGCCAAGCCTGGGGACTCAGACGCAGGGAGCAGACCAGGCACCAGACCAGGGCCCGAGGTTGCCAGGGCCTGTCCTGAAGCAGGGGGGACGCGCAGGTCGCCAGGTGAGGCTGAGGGCTGGGGCACCAGGAAGGAGGCGGGGATGGCATTCCAGGGGACCTGGTTGGAGGTTTCGCCATTACTGGGCCTTTTCCATTTGGACTCGGGGAAAAGGTTGGCATCTCCTGTCTGCTCGAAGCCTGAACGCCTGCCCACCCGGCTGGTGATGCTCCGGAAGCTGAAGTGACAGGGCAGGGAATAAACAGTTTCTTCTCCCAACCTGGGCCCAGGTGACAGACCCCATCCCAGCAGGGCCTGTGCGCCCGGCTTCCCCAAACCGAGCAGCGGTGCTCAGTGTAGCCAGCATCACCGGGGATCGGGGACCCCCAGGAGCAGCTTTCACGTAACCATCTCAACAGGGATGTAAAACAAAACCATCTGCTCTCCCCCTGTGCCTTTGACAAAAGCGGGGTGTGGTGGGGGTGGCTAGCTTTTAGGTGACAGTAACGTTTCACCTAGGTTTTCTTCTTCTTGAAGAGGTGATTGCATTGTTTCTAAATGTTGGAAAACTCTCTAAACATTAAGTACCCTCCTGTTCCTTCCAGCTGCGATGCGGCCTGCTGCAGCCCCTGCTCCTCCCTGTCTGGGAAGGTTTGGGGCCCCCATCGCTGCCTTCCTCTCTCCAGCTTCCAAGGGCTGAAAAAAGGCTCACGAGGAGGGAGTTGATGATGAAAGGACAATACCGACTTCATTACCGGAGCAGCCGAATGGGAAAATGAAAACAGATTCCCACACCCCAGGGAATGATTGCCCTCGGTGAGGGGCAGCACTTGGAATGGGTTGGAGCCACCCCTGGCTAGGTGACTGGCTGGTACAAGCTAGCCAATCAGAGTCAGTCCCTGGTACAAACCAACCAATCAGAGCCAGTCCCTTACCCAGCCAGTCACACTCACCCCAATAAATTCACCACCCTGACACCAATAAACAGCCCCACAGAGGAACCAGGCTCCTGCAGACCGTGTCTTCACCTCTAAGCTTCTGCAAATTCACCAATCCCTGAACTCCACGGATCCCCTGCAAAACTCTATCAGCAGTGTTAGCAGCAGCCAGCATGGAGCAACTGTGCTTCCTTTACTGTGGTTAACAACCAATTCAGTTTTGTTGTGCTATTTCATATATCAGCGCGGGGCTCGGGGGTCACATCATCCTTTGACACCATGAACCTAGGGCTCTGTATGAGTCTAACTTCCTTACCCAGTTGTAGACGGAGAAGTTTTGTTGACTACATAGAGAAAGAGGCCAGGGGAGAGCCCTGGCATTCTCACTAAGGTTTGCAGCGCTAGGGGAAGAGAAAGAAGTAGAAGAATTCTGGTTTTCAACATCCGCTGTCCTTGGAGTGGGATATCCGCTGGACTCCCTCCATCTCACCAAGCCTTCCACAAGTTCTTGTGGAAGAGAGGAGAGGGGAGACCAGAATGAGAGGATGGAGAAAAGAAGTGGAGATAATGCTCCCAAACTGCTCCTTCCAGAGGTATGAGGCTAATTGCCCCATAAAAACAGAAGGAAGACAGAGCAAGGGCTCCCCCTAAATGTTCTCTATACGAATAGCTTGCAAGGTGCTTGGGGACAGAAGACAAAACAACTGAGAAACACAAATAGGGCAAAATAGTCTGAGAAAGAAATTGTCATTGAGGGTCATATAGGGAAAAAGAGTTTGAGAGAGAAGATAGAGTTCGAGATGACCCGGGAAAGGTGGATCCAATTCATTAAATATCAGGTATTTATCAAGCACCATCATATAAGGCTGTGGGTGCTGGGTTGTATAAACAAGGTAAGTAAGGTCACTATCTCTAACCTCAGGACCTCATAACCCGAGTCAGTGGTTTGCAAATATAGTTGCACATTGGAATCATCTGAGGAGTTTTTTAAAAAAAATACCCGTAATCCTGATTTAATCGCTCTGGGGTAGATTCTGGGCATCCTTTAAAGCCTCAGGTATAGGCAAAGAGCTCTTTAAAAGGGCAGGAAAAAATAACCATAAAAAATGTGGACTTCATTAAAATTGAGATTTTATGATCATTAAAGCCATCCTCCAGAGAGTGAAATACAAACCACAGACTGAGTGAAGATATTAGTAATGAATATATCCAACAAATATCCCTCAGCAGTAGAATGGGTAGATAAACTGTGGTACATGGATACAATGCAGTACTACACACCATAAAAAAGAAACTACTCACGCATGGAGCAAAATGGATGAATCTCATATTTTGCTGAGTGGAAGAAGCCAAAGACAAAAGAGTATGTCCCGAATAATTGTTAAAATTTCAAGAATAGGTAAAACTAATGATGGCAATCCCAGTTATCTTTTGGTGACTTGACTGGGAAGAGGCACAGCAGAACTTTCTAGGCAGCTAGAAATATTTATTTATTTTATTTTTTTATTTTATTTATTTATTTTTTTTTTAATCCTGATCTGGGTGCCAGTTACACAGAGTGTGTACAAGGGCAGTTCTCAGAGAGGAATACAGTTGTGAAGTGTCAGCAACCAACATACACAGCATCTAGGGGAAAGAGGAGTCCTAGCCCGGGATGGGGGCTTTGGGAAGAGCATCACAGAGTCCCACTACACCAGGGGATCCTAATGTAGAACCCAGAACTGAGAGGGGCTGGCAAGTCCTTGGTTGTCAAAATGTGGTCCCTGACAACAGTGTCAGCCTCACCGAGTGCTTGTGAGAAAAATGAAAATTAGTGAGTTTTTCTGACACAGGAACTCTAGAGGTAGAGCCCGGCAATCTTTGTTTTCACAAGACCTTCAGATGATTCCGAGAAGCACTAAAATGTGAGAACAACTGGTGTAAGTGGTTTCACTTAAGAATGGAGAAGGGCTTTTGGAGAAATGCAAGAAAACACAGCAAATTCTGCAAATTCACCAAAGCAAGTCAAATATAACTTGAACAGAGGGCAACCTGGTGGTGAATGAAAAATTTACTTAGCAAATGGGACTAGTTACTAAGGGATTTCATTTAAAATTGTTCTCTTTTGAGGGCGCCTGGGTGGCTCCGTCCATTAAGCGCCCAACCCTTGGTTTCAGCTCAGGTCGTGATCTCAGGGTCCGGAGATCCAGCCCTGTGTCGGGCTCCAAGCTCAGTGCAGAGTCTGCCAGCGAGTCTCCCTCTCCCTCTCCCTCTGCCCCTACCCCTGCTCACACACTTTTTCTTTCTCCCTCCCTCTATTAAATCAATCTTTAAAAAATGTTCTCATCTCATTTATAAATAAATAAATAAAATCGTTTCTTTTAGCCCAGTAAAGCATAGGGAAACACCGTAGATTCTTAATATCCTGGCAGAGGAGCCAGGGGAAAGAGGGGAAAGAGCCAATGTGTAGCGGAGATTTGGACATGAGGCAACTGAATCATCTAGACATAAAGTAAGGAAGATGGAAAGTACAGTCGTTAACAGTAAAAATGGGAAGGAAAGGATGACACCCAGGAACTCAAGGTTGATTGGCAACAGAACGCACATTTCTAATGGAACGCAGAAGCGAAGGTTACCCCCGGGTTTGAGGTTCCCTCACCAGGATGGCAGCGTCACCCACACAACTGGGAAAGTCTGAAGAGAACGTGGAAAGGAACCTGAATTTTGTTTTCTGTTTTGGAGAGGGTGATATTGTGATTTGTAATAGGAAATATATATATATATTCAGTCTTCGGCCTTGCTCAAGGCACAAGGTTCCTAAAACCCTTGGAATTTCCTAAGAGAGCAATAAAGGTGTCATTTGTTCCCTTACTGGGGTGACTTTTGGAAAACCAGAGGACTGGGGCTGATTGGCAGGGCAGCCAACCTTGCGACTGGAGGGTTGGAACTTCCAGCCCGACCCCTGAGGAGGGGAGAGGGGCTGGAGATTGAGTTGAGCCACCAATAGTCAATGATTTCATCAATCGTGTCTAAGTATTGAAGCCTCCAGAAAATCCCAAAAGGACAAAGTTCAGAGAGCTGGTAGGTTGGTGAACCAGAACACAATCACCGGTACTGCACCGGAGCGCCAAACTCCACAGAGACCTCACCCTATACACCCATCGGGTGGTTGATTCATATCCTTTAATATCCTTTGTAATAAACCAGTCATCTCATGAGTAAATTGATTTCCTGAATTCCTCGAGCTGCTCTAGTAAAGTAATCCAAACAGAGGAGAAGTCATGGGAACCTCTGGTTTATAGCCAGTGGGTCCAAAGCACAGATGACAACCTGGATTTAGGATTGACATCTGAAGTAGGGGTGAGGGGCACCCTTGTAGGACAGAGCCCTTAACATGTGGAATCTGATGCCATCTCTGGTAGATCATGTCAGAGTTGAATTGGGGGACACCCACCCCGTGCCAGAGAATTGCTTGGTGGTGTGGGGGGAAATAACCCACATCTTGGAACTGGTGTCAGGATTACAGAGAGTAAGCCTAGGTGGAGATGTTCTATAAACAGGTAGAGATGTGGGACAGGCTGATCCTTGAGTTGTGAATCTGAGAGACAGCACAGATATTCGAGAACCTGGAGAAAGGACAAGAGCAGAGTTGTGGGGAAGGTGCTCATTCAGAACCAGCTGTGGGGCTGTTCAGAGCTTCACCAGCAGCTAGGACTAGTGCCGTCGTTGGGACTGCTTTCTCAACTGAAGGAGTATCTTGCCTGGTTGCACTTAATAATAGAATTTATAATATAATAATAATAATAATAAAGTTTGCACATACATTTTGTGAAATTTAAAATAGACTTTTTTTTTTTTTTTTAGCTGAGTGTTGTCCATGCTACTATGGTTTAGGGAAAACCATTCTAGGTGAAGTTAAGAAAAAATATCTAGTATGATTGGATTGTTTGTTTAGCTGTATGTTAGTATGTCTCAGAGCCTTTATCCTAGGGTGGTTTGCGACATGCTAAGAGGAAATAAGTTTCTCCAGCTCATTTGATAAGAGATTCTTTTATTCTTGGAGCACTGATAACATCTCCTGGAACTAATATTTTACTGAATACTTTGGAAATTAATGATCAAGGGAGAGTAGGGTAGAAAACCCGCTGTAGCAGAATCACATAAAATGCTTCACAGTGCACATGGCTGCACCCCACCCAAGCCCTGAACATTTTGTATTGACAAGATCTCCCAGATAATTCTGAACTGCAGTCAGGTTTGGAAATAGCTAGTCTAGACCATTTTTCTAAGGTTCCTTATAAGAAAAAAAAAGCGTTTGGAGAAGGAGAACTTGGAAGAAGAAAGAAAGTTGTCAGAACCAGGGTTGGTAAAAATCCAGCAAGATGAGGCATCAGAAAATATCATTGAATGTTGATGAAGACAAGGTCACAAATGACTTTCTTGCACGTGTTGGTCCTTATAAACTGAATACTGCCCGTGTCTCCAACACACAGCACTCTTCTTGCTGTTCACCCTTCCACAGGCACAGTGAGCGATAAGGGGCGGTTCCTTTACTTCCTCTCAGAGAGTAAACTGGAGCCTGAGCCATCTCTTCCCCGGGCATGTCCTTCCCACTTCCCGCTCCCCACCCCATCCCTGAGCTGGCTCATGTTCACCCATCAGGCCTCAGCTCCAAAGCCATGCATTCATTCCTCAGAGAAGCCTTCTCTGGCCCCCCTGAGTGGTCTCCCCAAAATACCATCTCATCCCCTGGTTACTTCCTCTTACAGCTCTCTTAAAGAAGATCTTTTTAAAGATAAATTCTAAAATACAACTGGGTATTCTCTCAAATCTTGACCAACTCTTCCTTCTAGTGATACTCTTGCTTCTAATGCCCCACCACCCTTCCCTCTGCATCTGGGATTTATGTACATGCACATCTCCCAGAATTTGGTCATGGGTTTCCAGGTCTCTAAGTTTCCTGTCAAGCTGGAGTGAAAGACCTTTTCAGGGGCTCCTGGGTGTCTCAGTCGGTTAAGCATCTGACTCTTGATCTCAGGGTTGTGAGTTCGAGCCTCATTTTGGAGCCCAGAATGGAGCCTACTTATAAAAAAATATTTAAAAAATAAAGACCTTTGCAGACACCTCTGCCCTTGCTGGGCTTGCCCTAACCCTGATTCCCCAACAGTTTCACTCACTCTTCCAGGTTCCCTTTTATGTGAACTACAGAGAGGCAGAATCACTCTGCCTTTTCCTCTTTCTGCCCAGTCTTCTTTCCCCTTTACTTCTCCAGCGTCCCACAGCCCAGGCCCCAACCTCCCCCCTCACCCGCCTCACCCCTCACTTCCCCAGCCAAAGAAAGCCTCAGAAGACCTTTCTGGTACCTCTGAACTCTATTGAAAACAATGGTGAATTTGTAGTCGAAAAATACGGGAAGAAATCCTAATTATATAGAATCTAAGCTTCCTCAAGATTCTGTTTATCTCATAATAGGATTTTTATTTGTGAAGATAAGCACAGTAAAATGCAAGATCCTTTTTTATGAAATGGAACCTCCTCTGTGATTTCTAAGGGCAGAGACACAATCTTTTGTTCCCATCTCAAATCTGCTGGATTGCCTGCTTGATTTGCATACAGATTTGAGCTACAAAAAGTCTTCTGAGCTGGTCCAGGCTAACCACTGACTTGGTACCATGCAAACTACAGCATACTTCGTCTCAGTAAAGCCATTGCCTTGATGAAAACGTTTAGTCTGGCTCCAGTGTGAGTTTCATAACTTTTAAATATACTCTTTCTTATTTTTTCACCAAAATTAACAAAAATAAATTTTATATTTTGCATAAGATTGGAACATTCCATGGTTGGCACATCTTAGATTATGTAAGTACTCACTCAAGTACTTTTTTCTTTCTTTTGCACTCATTACCACCTCTTCAAGAGAAATAAAAGTGAAACCCAAGACTTCTCTTCAGCTTAGGAAAGGAAGGCTAGGAGCAAGATGAGATTAAAATTGATTAAAATGTGTCTTGCAATTTCCTACATTTCTTTGGGCTCTCTTTACCACCCGTGAGCATTAGATTTAATCAGGAGACTCATCATTCTATGAATTACTTTAAAAGAACTGTACCAGAAAACAAAAGAATTGCCAGATTTACATTTTGAAGAATAGGCCTTGTTTGTGATTTTTTTTTTTAAAAAGGACAACAACAAAGGGTCCGTGTAATTGATTATTCCCCAAGATGAAATCACTGTTACCATTTATCAGTGAAAGGAAAATTTTGCATAATACTGTATTCATCAAGATTCTCCAGAGAAAGAGAACTTGTAAGAGGTCTATATGAGGCAATTCAGTATGTGACTTACTCATGTAGTTATGGAGGCTGAGAAGCCCCACAATCTGTTGATCTGCCATCTACAAGCTTAGATAACAGGGAAGCTGATGGTGTAAATAAGTCTGAACTCCTGAAAAGGAGAAGAGCAGTGGTGTAAGTCTCTTGAGTGTAAACACGCAAGAATCAGAAACATCAAAGTTGAAGGGTAGAAGAAGAGGGATGACTGTTCAATCAGAGAGTACGTTTGTCCTTCCTCTGTCTTTTTGTTCTATTCAGGCACTCAGCGGATTGAGTGGTAGCTGCCTGCACTGGCAAGGGAGATCTTCACTCAGTCTACTGATTCGCATGCTCTCTTCTGAGCTCCAGACTCCTATGTTCAACTGTCTTCTCAAAACATCTTCTCAGATATCTCATAGGCAACTCAAATAAAGCATCTGAAGACTGATGTTCTTTACGTTCTCCCCAAATCTGCTCCCAGCTTAATAAATAGCACCTATGTTCACCCAACTGGTCAGACCAGAAACCTGAGTTGTCACCTTTTGACAGTTCTTTTTTTTCACTTCCCAATTCCAATTCATCATCAAATATCATGCCTTCTAAAATATTCCTTGATTCTTCTTTCCATCTTTACTACCTTTTTTCTTGTCCAAACCAGTGGGCCCTGCCTTGAGTAGGACAGTAACCTTTTAGCTAGCCTCGCCTCAACCACTTTTGCCATTTCCAACCCATTTTCCTCATAGTATCTGGGGTATATAACTCCCCTACAAAAATTTTCTTTGCTCTCAGAAAAAGCTTGCAAGTTTTCATCATTGCTCAAGAGGCCTTTTGTGATCTGGGCCCTGCTGATCCCTCCAGCTTCATCCAGCACCCCCTCCCCTGGCTCACATGGTTCTGGTCACAGCTCTTTCAGTTCCTCAAATCCACCAAGCCTATTTTCATGTCTTCTTGGCCTAGAAACTTTCTCCAGTCTTCATCTGATAATTCCTATTTATCCTACAGATATCAGCTTTATTTCTTCACTTAATAAATTGTTATTAAATACCTACCCTGAGCCGAGTTCTGTGCTAGGCACTGTGAATTCAACAGAAAACAAAACAGACCTAGTAGATCCTATCCCATGAAGCTTATAATTTAGTTGAGGGACGTGGACACCAATCAAACAACATACAAAGAAATGTAAAATAGTTTCATGGTGCTAGAAGGGCCTATGATTGGGGATTTGGACTGGTCAGGAAGGTCAGAAGACTGAAGAAATAAGAGATCTGAAGGAGGGCAGCATTGAAGAGACAAAAAGGTCACAAGTGGAATAAATTGCATATTCAGGGGCCCAGAGGAAGAGGGACCTCAGCAAAGAACCAAAAGAAAGCCAGTGTGGTGAAGTGGAGAGAATGAGGGACTGTGGTAGGAGCAGGAGCTAGAAAGGCCAAAACATGCAAATCCTGGGTAAATGACTCTAATACTTCAGGGACTGGGCAGACAATGTGTGAAATGACAAGAGGGAGTGAGTGGCAAGTCCTATGGTAATGTGAAGACATAGACCTTGCTTCCGGGCACACACATTCCATTTGAATTTGAAGCCAAACAACACTGTGCTGAAAACATGTAATATTTCACTGAAAAATTTGTCCCCACTGATATGCTCTTGAAAATCATGCCTAAGAATTTTATCTTTATCTAATAGCCGTGTAGGAAGCTGCTGAAATAGAAGTCGCATGGGGAGAGCGACGCTAACAGATGTGTGTTCTGAAAAATTTGGTGTTCGGGAAAACTAAAAAAGAAAACAAAAACTGAACTATGAATAATATCCTCACATGATAAGATATTGTACCCATGAGACCAAAACAGGATACTCCTCCTAGTAAATGGATTGGAGGCTCTAGGTAAAGTTCGTAATGTGAACACATATATTTTTCCTCCCTCACAAAACCCACCAAAAATAATTTTTAAAAAATTAATAAGCACACAGCACTGTGGGAAAAAAAGGAAAGGCTACAATACAACAGTGACAGAAATTTTGAGGCTAGAAAGAAGGTAGAGGATTGCAGTAGACAAGAAGCTAAACCCCTGGTGGCAAAACCCAAGAGTCAACTTCATTTGTACCCACAGGATACTCAGGAGCCCATGACTTGATAGTACCAAATACCTTTGGAATACCTGTGTGAACTAAGGTCCTAAATCATAGGGACCAGACAAAGGCTGTTTGAGAGGCAGGTGAGTCCTTAGATGCCCTCCCCTATTCTGTCCCACTTGAGCCATCCCCACTCTCGCAGTAGTCTGGAATTTTATTCTCTGGAAAGGGTAAAATAAAGGGATTCTAGAGTGGGATACACCCATGCAGAGTTGAAGGTGACAATATTATGCCAAAAATAGGAATTAAAGGAACATCTAGATGGTGAATGTTGAGACATCCAACCTTCTTCGACTTGGCTTCTCAAATGCTATTAGTTAGGGCTTGCCTCTTCTGGCAGGAGATTAGAAGAGTCTGCTCTGGGGATTCTGACCAAAACAAGATGAGAATAATAAAATGGACCAGTCATATATTCCTAAAGTAAAACTCAGCTAGTTAGCCAAACACTCATAAACATGAGCACATAACAAATAAAATAAAAAACTCAGTAGTTAGGTAAGTCAGAGCTGTTATCTGAAAAATCATACAAAAACGAAAAGATATGTAAAATATAGGAAAGAAAAGATTTTTTTATTTTAAATAGAGCGCCAATCTAGGAAGTAGATTGTACAAATAACTGGAGTTGCAGAAAGAAAGTGCAGGAAAGTGGAAACATGAAAATCATTAATGAAATAATTTAACTAGTTTCTCAGAACTGAAGGACATCATTTTCCAGATTGGAAGAACCCACAGGCCCACTAATACAGATGAAGATAGACCCATAAAAGTCACTTTATTGTGTCATTTCAGAACACTGAGGACAAAGAAAAGGTCACATACACACACAAGTCTAGAGACAATGGCACAATGTCTTCAAAATTCTAAGTGAAAATGAATTCCAATCTAGAATTCTATACACAACCAAACTATCAAACACTGAACGTCAAATAATGATATTTTCAGATACGTACAGTTGCAAGAATTTTTCTCTTAGATGCCTTTTCTTAGGAAGCTTCTGGACCATATGTACTATAAATACAAGAGTAAATATAAAAAGAGGAAGTCCTTGGCTATAGAAAATAGGAGATCTGACACAAAATCTCAAGCAGATTCAACACAGAGCAAGGAGAAAAGAAGACACCAAGATGGTACTTATGCCCTTGACAAAGAGGGAGGCATGTTCAGATTGGAGAACTATATGCCTTAAGAAATAGGACAAGTTAAGGGCCTTCAGGATAAAGATGCCTGCGTTTTCTGAGGGCTGAATGCCACGGTCAGCCTGGATCAGATGTGGGTCTGTATTTGGCTTGCTTTGACCATGCACAGCAGTTCCTGCTGCCTCCTCCATGCCTAGGCCAAAGACCATCTGCTTGGACCATCTGAGGACATCCATCTCATCCCATAGAAGTACACTGCTTCAACCTAATTCTAAAAGCAGGAAGTTGGCCATTGTGAGCTCAGGACCAGAACATACAAAGAAGCCCACCCACCTCCCTTATTTATTCCTCAGAGGTCTCAAACCTGGTCCACGTTCTGGTACCAATTATGGTGGCCTAGTGTTTCCTGGGACTCCCTCATGGACTTGGCCCCTGACTTCCTCTGACAGAGCACTTGTAATCTCACAGAAATGCTGAAGCCAGATTATAATCCTGAGACAGTTCAGTTGATCTTCTCCCAGAAGCCTTCACCTATCACTGGCAATATTATCCTGTCCTTACACAAGTGAAATATGTGCTCGAGCATCAAAGTTCTTAATCACCTTGTATATCCATTTACATACAAATTGTTGTTAAAATATTAAGATATTATATAGAAAAAATATGCAGCACAGAATAATCCACACTGAATTTGTGATAATGTTTACCTTACCTTGGGGAGGGCGGGATGGAGGGGAGTGAGATAAGGGAGGAAGACACAGGGAACCTCAATTGTCTAAGTAATGCTTTATTCATAAATATCAGAGCTAAAGTAAATAGGATACAATGCTAAGTTAGCATTTGAAAAAGCTGGGCTGTGAATATACACACGTTCAATATTCTTGTCTGCATATTTGAAGTTTTTCATAGTAAAATAAAATTTATTTTAAAAATGAATTGGAAAGAGGTTAGACTAGAGGCTTACATGTCAATCCCACTGGTCTGTGATTCTGCTCTACTTTCAGGCTAACGAGCTAGCCTGCTACAGCTTCATAGATGCTGGCAGAAAACACAAGACCTCTCGCTCAGAGGCAAAGAGCTTTATTACTCAAGGCACATCAAGCACCAAGAACAACAGCATATTTGCATTAGTTTCTCTTATGCCCAAGTCTCATTTGGCAACACAGATGGATCCAGATGGAAGCTTGCTTGGGTAATGGGGTGCATTACAGGATAAGAACCTTGAGTTTAGGGAAAGTCAAATCTTTTAGAGTGGGAAGTAAGCAAGCCTAGGCTTTGCTCTGGAGGAAGACATTATCTTCCAAGGTTGTTTACTATACAAACTTCCCTTAGAAAGATAGTCCAGAACAAAGGGTAGTCAGTCGGCTTGCAAGAAATGCAAAAACATGAAAGACCCATTGAGAACTATCTCCAAACCTATACACTCAAATCACTCTGTGTGTTTCCTTCATTGCATTTAGCACAATTGTAATTACACAGTTATTTGAGTTATTATTTGTTTGCTATCTGTTTCTCCTCTAAGTAATTAGTGAGGCAGAAACCATGTCTGCTTTGTTCACTGCTACATCTCCAACTAGTAGAATACCGATATATGATAGAAGCACAATAAATGTTTTGAACTGTTCATGCATTACTGGACTCGAGGATACTAGAGACACAACCAGAAGAAAGGTGAATGACAGGTTGCTGATGTCACAAGGCATAATGTATTTTAATGATGATTCTTTACATTCATCCAGCACTTTTCTTTGATAAAGCCCCTTTCCTACATTATTTCATAGAAATTTCATAGTAAGTCTTTGAATTGGGTGAACATGTTAAGAGACTTATCCGGGACCATTATACTTTTCATACAATATTATGTAGTTTCAGGTATACAATATAGTGATTTAAAATTCTACACTTACTTGGCTGGCCGATGAACTCACAAGTGTAGGTAGTGTGCTACATGAGGGGCAAGTCTTTTCGCTAACACCACAAGGGTCTCTGGCCCAATGAGTGGAGTTTGATAGTAATTCTTGCTACAAGTAGAAAAAAAAAATCTACACTTACTCAGTGCTCATCATGATAAGTGTACTCTTAATCCCCTTCATCCATTTCATCCTCAATGGACTTTTTAAGTGAAAAAAGAGCTGAAATCTGCATATTTTAAGTCAAGACTCTTTCTTATATCCCATAAGGTCTTTTTATCCATGACAGTTACCAGGTAGGACAACATCAAAACAGAAGGGGAAAATTTTCTTTTTAATGTTTCATTTAAATGAAAAGTTAAACTCTGGTGGACATATTTTATGTATCCATTATGTTTTCCACAGTGAAGATGCATGAACAGAACTGGATTTCCATTTGCATGCGAATTACTAATAGTAATGTTTCATGTGATTATTAAGTATGCAACATATATATGTTACTTTATCCTCACAAAACACAATGATGTAAGTATTGCTCATCTCCTTTTTAATGAATGATGAAACTGAGGCCCAGGATGATTTCGCTAATTGGCAGAAATCATACAGCTATTTCTCCTATAGTTTGAAATACAGACATGTTAGACTGGAAATATGCTTTCTTACAAAAGGAAATTACTTTCCCCAAGATGCAGACACTCCTTGCTTCAATATCACTTGGAATGTCTATTCTAATATGTTCTATTATATATCAATCTCTTACTTTGGTTTACTGTGTCAAATACTGTGAAATTATGAAACTGTTCTAAAATGAGCCAACTCATCTTTGAAGCAGGTGGTATATAGACTCATAGAGACAGCCACATGTGCCCTTATCTTTGGAATCTGGATTTTTCTCTGAAAGTATTAAGATTTAGGTTGAAAATAAATATGAATAGTTTAACATTACAATATGCCTTAAATTCACACTTCAGTCATGAAATAGGCAGTGTAGCAGATTATGAAACACATAAGAGTAGAATTTAGAAGCCTATATTTCCTCCTCCCACCCATTGTTTCAATATGTTTTACATCCAATCTTATACATATAAATAAAACATGTCTCATTTATCCTTTTATTTTGCACTTATCACATATTGCTTTGTAGGCTTGTCTTTTATATATATATAAAGAGCCTTTTACAACCAGAATATAGGTTACTTTAGGACATGGATCATGTCCTGTGGTTTAACATTCTCTCTCCTTCACCTAACCTCTCTGCTTCACACAGTGTCAAACCCAATTCCAGTGAGGTCCTGGCTTTGCTCTATTTCTCTCCACATTTCAAATCACCCACAAAATCAGCCCTACTCTATTCCCAGGGCTAATCCTACGAAGCAAGAGCAGATTAAAGTCCATCCAAATCAATATTTGGGGACTCACCCTCAAGGCTATTCTAACTCTGATAAGGCATTCCAAATTTGATAACTGGCTCTCACCTGCAATCTGGAACCCCTAAGTGCTCTCACGTACAAAACCCACTTTCTATTCTATTGCTGTTCTCATGTTTCTAATCTGATAACTTTTCATAATACCTCAGTCACTCCTGGGAAAGGGGAAAAGGCAAGCTGATATTGGCTTTCTCCCGCAGGGGAAATCTGGAATATAAATTATATCTCAGAGTTGTTCTGCTCTGAGGCTAGGAGGCTGGGCTTTTGTACTCTTCATTTGACAGTCATTGGTTAAGAGCTGCTCCACCAGACCTAAACTCCCAGCTCTGCGCTTGCTAGCCAGGCAGCCCCAGGAGCACACGAGCAGTCTTCCAAGGAATAATTGCAGGTTCTGTGAAGCAGAGGCAAAAAGCGCTGAAGCACAGAAATAGTCAAAGTGACCCAAGGGGATCTGGCCAAAGCATTTACAGTGTCTGCTATGGCTCTATCCAGCAGAAGAAGCTCATGGGAGAAAACTGAAGAAAAGCGAGTCCCCACCACACAGCCTGGGACAGTGGCTGGGGATCATCCAGCCCTACCTGCAATGGATGCAGCTAAAGTCACCAGAAGACAATGAGGAGACATGATCACTAAGCCATATGGCCCACGAGGGGAGTCCCGTATGGGGAGGAAAGACATCAGAGCTACATTGGGAGAGGGCTGATGTCATAGGGAGCAGCAGAGGTGATGAAGGCCAGGGTCAAAAGGCAGAGGAAGAGGGTACGTACCTTTAAATGTATACGAATCACTGTGGCAGTCCCAAAGAACCAAGAGGAAGTAATTTGGGCAGGTACTCCTGCAATTCTCTGAATTCACCTGAGATAGAAAAACACAATTTTATTGTAGGTTGGTACGGCCTGAGAGAACACTAATGACTTACCTTTCTGCTATACTGCTATGCTGCTATTATTGGGTCCAAATAAGAGGACATTAAGGGCAAAAAAAATCAAAGTTATTAGAGACACCTGATGGCCTAATTAATTAAAAATACAACTCTTGATTTTGGCTCAGGGCATGATCTCAAGGTTGTGAGATTGAGCCCCAAGGAGGAGTCTGCGCTCAGCATGGAGCTTGCTTAAGATTCTCTCTCTCCCTCTGCCCTTTCTTTGCTTCTGCACATGTGTACTCTCCCTCAAAATAAATAAATAAAGTCTTTTTTTTTTAAATCAAAGATATTAGATCTATCTTTTTACTACCAACAAATCTATTCATTCTGTTGCTTTACCTTTCTATGTGGAGTCTGACTTAATTTTTCACACATGCCCCACAATTTATGTTTGCCATATAGGAAGATTTTTTTAAAATTTTAGTTTATTTTTTTAGTAATCCCTACTCCCAACATGGGGCTCAATTCACGACCCCAAGATCAAGAGTCGCATGCTCTTTTGACTAAGCAACCAGGCGCCCCCACAGGGAGATTTTCCAAAGTGGCAAATTAATTTGTCTAGTATTCTCTATCTATACTGTTTTTAAGACTATGCAAAGAAACCATACTCATTAGTTCATTCCATAAATACTTTCTGAACTAGGTATCAGATTAAGTGGATTAAAAAAGTGTATAAAAATGAAAAAGAAACAGTCCTCTACCGAAAAAGAACCAACATATATGAAATATATGGAATGATGAACATTAGATTCAGGTTAGTGATTACCCATGGGAAGAAGGAAAATGAATGGGATCTGGAAGGAGTAGACTGTGTTTTTGCTGCTGTTGTTGTTTTTGTATCTCACATATTTTGTAATAATAATTCAAATAAGTAAATGGAATAAATACAAGTTGCAGTGTTTCCTTGCCTCACCCTAAAGGATCACCTTAGAGACTCCGCATGCCCTGTACATCATTTCAGACATTGTGAAGATGCTGAAGCCTTGAATTTACAGTAACTGAGAAATTAAAGAGCAGGAAATTAATTGGATGTTTCACTGGTGACTTAATATGTAGCAGTAAGAGATAGGAGTGTGTTTATGGTTTGAGGATTGCTGGAGAAAACCTTTGCTCTCCTGTTCTAGAGTCCCAGGGCCACATTTTAGGGGAATCTCTAAACCCCGTAAGGGTGGCTAGCTGAATTTTTCAGCTCCCATTTAAGGATGTGAAATGAAAGAGTCATTCAATCAATATGCATTCCAACAATGATTTTTTTTTTAAGATTTTATTTATTTATTCGTGAGAGACCCAGAGAGAAAGGCAGTGACACAGGCAGAGGGAGAAGCAGGCTCCCTGCAGGGAGCCGGATGCGGGACTCGATCCCGGGTCTCCAGGATCACGCCCTGGGCCCAAGGCAGGTGCTAAACCACTGAGCCACCCAGGGATCCCCAACAAAGATTTTTTTAAGCACTTCTGTGCTAGACTCCGTATTTGTCAGACAGCCGATTAAGAAATAGGCTACGTCCTCAAGGAGAGATTGATATTATAATATGATGATTACAGCTAATGTTTATTGAGAACTTTGCTACTGCCTGTGCCTGGTGCTAGGCACTTTGGCTGTAGTATCTCATTAAATCCTCACAACAGCCCTATGAGGGAGGCACCATTATTATCTTCAATGCATAGATGGAGAAACCAAAGCTTCCAGAGTGAGTTGCCCTGTTAACTAAGCTGGAATCAAGATCAGGACCAACGACTTACTGATTATAAAGTCTGTATATCTAACCACTAGAATATGTGAGAAAATTCACAGGAAACTTTCTGTGAGAATCTAGAATAAGAAAGTATTAGCTTTAGCTAGAGGATTCAGTGTGAGTTTTGTGGGAGAAAGGGAAAACTGAAGTTTAAAGGATGGGTAGCAAAGAACGTTCCAGAAATTGCTTTAACAAAGGAATGAGAGAGTGTGAAGCCTAAGTGAATAACTTTGTGTGTTTCAATGACATGTGCATTGGGGGCAGTGGTTAGAGGTGGGTTGTTGAAGTTGGGAGGAACCAAATTATGAAGGATGGTGTATTCAAGAGAGAGGAAGAGTTTAAAAATGAGCTTTTTTGATAACTTCTTGATATCACTAGGATAATCCACATCAGGCTTCTCCAAGGGTGTCACATGTCTGAGCCTTTTCAAATATAGCTGAGGAAGTGGACTGTAGGTAGGACACTCTCGACTACAAGTAATCAATAGTTTAGGCAATTACTTGATTTAGAAAGACAATTTTAAACTATACATGATGTTTGACACTTTTCTACTGCCACAAAGGGCACTATTTGAGATCAGTTGTGTTCATTGATCATGAGACAGTAACAAACAGCCAAATATTAGTTGTCTAGCACTGGTAGTTGTTCTCTCAGAAGTGAGGTAAGCCACACATTTAAACTACAGATAGTAGTTTTGCAATACAGAGATTAAATCATGTGGCGTCATAGCCGTCGACATGCAGTGCAACCATTTAGCGCTCAGTCAGTAATATTTACCATCTTATGATACATCACATGACCAAGTTATATACATATCTTATACATGAGTATGTATATGTATATAATGTGTATATGTATTTATATGTAGATGTATAATAGTATTAAGAAAGGAACATGAGGCTATCAGGACACTTGGGTTCTAAAACGATATGAGCTGGATGTGCAATTTTAATTTTTATCAAGTCCTTTAATTTTTTTAAAAGATTTTATTAATTTATTCACAAAAGACACAGAGAGAGGCAGAGACACAGGCAGAGGGAGAAGCAGGCTCTACGCAGGGAGCCCAATGTGGGACTCGATCCCTGGACTCTGGGATTACACCCTGAGCCAAAGGCAGACGCTCAACCCCTGAGCCACCTGGGTGTCCCTCAAGTCCTTTAAATTATCTGAGGCTCAACTTACCTGTAAAATGAGAGGCTTTTGCACTAGATGTATTCTGAGATTGTGATTCTAAGAAATTAGGTAACTTCTGACCTGGAGAAGCTTAAGATTAGTTCAGGACAGAGAGCACATCCACAGGAGAATAGATTAAGAAGCATACAAGGAAGTTAACAACAAGCACGACAAAATAAAATAAATAAAATAAAATAAAATAAAAACCCAACAGGTTCTGGTTCCATTAGTTTGGAAGGCAAAGATCATACCACTAATAAGTAGGAGAAAGAAGTTTAGAAATTAAATGAGAAAAGGGTAGAAATTCTCAGTAGGTAGGATTGTGTCGGGAAGGAATATTTTGTTTTCTTTTCATGATAAAATAACTGGTTATCAAGAATACTAGTATATTTTGGGGCACCTGGGTGGCTCAGTTGGTTAAGGGTCTGCCTTCAGCTCAGGTCATGTTCCCAGGGTCCTGGGAGGGAACACCTGTCTGGCTCCCTGCTGAGCGGGGAGCCTGCTTCTCCCTCTCCTGCTCCCCCTGCTTGTGCATTTTTTCTCTCCCAAATACATACATAAAATCTTTCTAAAAACAAACCAATAAATCCCTTCACTCAGTAGGAAATGAGTAGCTGTCAACAACTTTTGAACAGTAACACGACATTAGAAACATGCCCAGCAAGATCAATCTTGCTGCATGTAAATGACACATGTGAAAGTACCTTCACACAAGTCACTATAAATCTAGAAAACACTGCTATTAAGTAATTTACTGAGTGTTCAGAGTATGCAAATCATTGTTTCTTGTGGATGGAAAGCAAACAGAAACCATACTATTGAAAACCTCGTAGTCCATTCTGGGAGAGAACAGGAAGGGGATGCTTGCTGACACGTGAAGGAAAAAGCAGGTGTGTTGTTGAGGATAATGGTGCAGAGAAGGTATGATAGAGAATAAACCACACGGTTTGGTCAGGGACCTCATCGGATGTAAATAAATAATATGTTCATTTTTCTATAGTTGACAGGTCATTCATTCATTGCTTCATCAATTTCTCACTACAACCTCATGAAGTAAGGTATCTATCAGCATTACTATACCCATTTTCCAGGAGAAAAAAACGAGGCTGAATATTTGTTCAAGTTTGCACTCAAGCGACTAAATTGCTATTAGAATCCAGGCCTCTTGAAAAAAAAAAAAAAAAAAAAAAAGAATAATCCAGGCTTCTAACTCTGTATCCTAAGTTGTTGCACTTTGAGATCTTTCTTCCTCTCTAAAGTCTAGGCACTCTCCTCCATATACAACCTAATGAAGGTGATTACTCTCTCCAACTGATTACTATCAGTTTTAGTCATCACCACTTGCTGCATCAACTCTACTTCTGGGTTTTTTTTCCCCCTTTCTTCTGTTTTTTGTTTGTTTCTGTTTACTTAGCAACACCTAATATTAATGTGTACACACTGGGTTTCTCAGTAGATGCTGTTGCTTGACTAACAGGCTGCTCTTTTCCTCTAGAAACCTCACCCAAATTTGGTAATGCTTTGCAATAATTTGAGTCACACTATCTTCATAATCTTGGTGATACTTTATATGCGTCTCTTCACAGTGACACAACCAGCAGTTATGTATCATTTCTGATAATCCTTTCAGAAATCTCCCAATACCATCTTCTTGATACAGTTAAAAGAAATTATAGAATTCATGCGCTTGACTGAATGAAGTCTTTAAAAATATTTTTAAAATTGAGACATAGTTGACCTACAACATTGATTTAGTTTTAGATGTACAGCATAACGATTATAAAGTCTTAAGTCCTATCTGAATTCTACAGGCCTTGCTAAAAAGTGTGAGAGAGCTTGTTATAAAGGCAGATTCTCCAGCCCCATCGCAGACCTCCTAGAATCAGTAACTGCATTTTAACAAGATCCCCAGCTAATTCACATACACAGTTTTTACTACATTTTCACTCTTTTGCTGAACTTGAAATGTCACGAGTAAGCTTCTCAGATTTTGCAAATCAAAGTAAAGGATTCCCATACAATTTGAAAACCACCAACACCGTCTCAGTGCATCCCAAATGCTTCATGGGAGGTACTTATGCATAAACGATATTCACTGTTCATCTGAAATTCAAATTTTACAGGGCTCTCTGATTTCAACCTCGCCATGAAGTTCAGAAGAGTAGGAACCACGTCTTCTAACACAACTTTGTCTTCCCCCACCATAGCACAGCGCCCTCCCCAACTGCTCAGTGCTTGTTTCCAGAGTAGACAGGGAGCCTCTGGAGAGCAGAGATCTCTGGTTTTCTCTCCTCCTTGTGTATTTGCAGGGACCAACCCGGCACACGGTAAAGGACCAGTTAACATTTCTTTAAGTGAATGCACGACTGACTGTACCGAGAGCAAGGTCCCGAGTGTGGGCTGGGCTGTGCGTGCATATTTTAATAAAGACGGAATATTTTTCTAGTGATTTGAAGAAAACAGATGGTCTTGCAAAGCTTCTATTCGTCCGCTGTTTCCCCGGGTGGCTGGCAGAGCCGAGGGCTTGACGGGAACACGATGGAGGGCTCAGGATGGATGGGCTCAGCATGGGCTCAGGATGGGCTCAGGATGTACCCGCCGCAGACGCGGGCCCAGCTGCTCACCCGCGGCGGCAGGCCCCGCCCCCCGGCGCCGGCCGGCTTCCCGCGCATGCGCACAGCCGCGCCGGCGGGGAGAGGGGGGAGGAGGAGGAGGCGGGGCTTCCGGGGCGCGTGCGCGTGCGCGGCGGGCTGGGCGGCGGGCCTCTCCCTCGGCGGGGGCGCGCGGGGCGCGGAGGACCGCACGGCGCGAGGGGGAAGTCAGGTGGCCGCCGCCGCCGCCGCCGCCGCGGTCTGTCGCCGGGAGGAAAATGGCGGATCTGGAGGAGCAGCTGTCCGATGAGGAGAAGGTAGGAGCCGCGCGGGCGGCGGAGGCCGGCGGCCGCGGAGGGGCCTCGGCGTGTGCCCTCGGCCGCCCTTCCTGCCCGCCGGTCGCCGCGGCGCCTCAGCGCCTGCCGCTGTCAGTCACGGAGGCCGCGCGCGGGGGCAGGTCTGCGCCGGGCCTGCCTCGCCGCGCCTCGCCGCGCCGCGCCTTGTAGGGTGTGTGCTCTGGAAACAGGCGGCGGCGGCGGCGGCGGCGGGGGCGGCGGGGGCGCGGGGGCGCCGGGTCGCGGCCTGGGCGCGGGGCCTGGGCTGGCGGCTGGCGCCGGGCTGAGGGCCGAGGGCCGAGGGCTGAGGGGGCAGGCGCCTGGGAGGCCGACCCTCGCCTCCTCCCTCCTCCCTCCTCCCAGAAGCCAAAACGCTTCCTTTTCTGGTTCTCGACGCTTTTTTTTTTTTTTTTCGCTTTTTTTTTTTTTTTTCTCCTTTCCCAGTGGAAGTCTCTCTTCTCCCCCCCCCCCGCCGTCTCCCGTTTCTCTTTTCCGGCCGTCGCCGTAGCCGTGCGGCTCCGCGGTTGGCTGCGAGGCGGCCCAGTCGCTCCCCGCGACCCCCGCGCGCCCCGCTCCGCGTCGCCGTCTGCCGCCCGCCCCGGCCCGGCCGCCCCGGCGCCGCTGTGGTGGCGGCCGCGCCAGCTTCGAAACCTCGCGAACGGCCCCAGAGTCTCAAGCGATTTCGAACAAAAAGGAATCTGATCCTAAAACTGGGTCTCTGAGGTCCCCCCCCCTTTCCCTGTGAGGAGGGCCCATTCCCCAGGGAAGAGGGGGAAGGGGGGAAAACGGGGGGGGGGGCGTATTGATTTTCCGCATTTTCCCGGAAGAACTTTGACGTTTCTCAAACTCAGAAACGTTGACGGGACCTAATCTGTGGATTGAGATAGTTACAGTTTTCCAAGCGTCCACTCTTAATTTCACAGTGTTCACCTTTATTTATTTATTTATTTTTATTTATTTATTTATTTATTTTTTAAGTTCCAAAGCGGTACAGCCGCGGATGAAACACACTTCAGGGTGTTTAAGAAATCCTAATGTAAAGCCTAAGGATATTTTCAGTTACAGCTCTGCTCCATGTTTTTTTTGTTTTGTTTTGTTTTGTTTTTTTAATAGCCTGGGATGTAAACCAGCACCAAAATGTAATGTCCTGTCGCCTTCCCGATGTAAATGTGCATTAGTGGGCCTCATCTTCGATTTTGGAAATCTTCCTTTCCTGTCTTTTCCTTCTTTCCTTTACCCTTCCCTTCCCTTCCCCTCCCTTCCCCTTCCCCTTCCTCTTCCCTTCCCCTTTCCTCCCCTTCCCCTTTCCTTTGCTTTGCTTTGCTTTGCTTTGCTTTGCTTTGCTTTTCTTCCCTCTGAGCCCTTTGGTGCAAGTGATCATAAAAGGACAAGATGGGGAGAGCTGCAAGGTTCTCCCTAATTCACGGACCTGGCAGGCAGATCCCTTGCATATGCAAAAGTTGCTCTGAAGTGTGCACTTGTGCTATAATAGGTTAAATAACCATGAGTTCGCCACAGAAAATGTTCAGGATCCGAGCACACACGTTTAAAGTTAGTGCTAAAGGTCTTTAAAGGGATTGTCATGGTCTCATTCTGCTGTCCTTAAGTAGTGGTTAGTAGTTTAAGTGGCTAGAATCTGGCTGAGGAGAGAGAATTCAGTGCGGCAGTTAATAGAGTCCTGCCGTGTGTTGTAAAGGCCTAAAAATGGCAAAGTTTTCTCCAAATGAATTGACGAGGTTCCTCATTATCTGGCATTCTCAGGGCACTAAACTCCCTAAAGAGGAGGGAGGAGGGTGTCTTAATTCTCCAAGCTTTCCCAACTTGGTGGTTTAAGACTAAATGAATGAAAATTCAAATTTGGGGCGCCTGGGTGGCTCAGCGGTTGAGCATCTGCCTTAGGCCCAGGGCATGACCCCGGGGTCCGGGGATGGAGTCCCATCCACCTCGGGCTCCCCGCAGGAAGCCTGCTTCTCCCTCTATGTCTCTTCCTCTCTGTCTCTGTCTCTTATGAATAAATAAAATTTTAAAAAAAGAAAAAAAATTTGAAGGAATTTGGTGTTTTTGTTGTTTCCTAAGACTATTTTGTTGATATTTTCATATATAGTTCATTGCTATATTTAGTGATTTAAGAAGACCAAACTTCTGGGTTACATTCAAATAACTGGTGAAATGAAATGCTAACACACTTGCCACTTTAGTTATTTAAATGTTCTTTTAATCTTTTGTGAGTAGGTTGGGTATAGAATCAAATAAAATTTTAAAAGGTGGTATTTTATTTTTATGTATTTATTTTTGGTATTTTAAAACTAATATTTAAATCGTGTTACTTTTTCTGCCACCTTATTTGTAATTTTCAAAAATAAACTTTTAATACTATTAAGCTGTTGGAATTTCCATTATTGATTGAAGATCTGAAGAAGGGAATCTGTTAATTTACATAATACCCGTACATTGGGTGGCCCAGACCGGTACATACATTCGTTAATATGTTGTAAGTTTGAGGTAGGTTTTATTATACCATTTCACAGGTACATAAAATAAGGTTTCAGTAGCTTTTAAGTGATTCACCCAAGGATGCCTAGGTAAGAAGTGGCAGAGGGAATATATATACATATATTTTAAAGATTTTATTTATTTATTCATGAGAGACACAGAGGCAGAGAGAGAAGCAGGCTCCATCGATGCAGGGAGCCCTATGTGGGACTCGATTCCAGGACTCCAGGATCAGGTACTGAGCCAAAGGCAGACGCTCAGCCACTGAGCTCCCCAGGTGTCCAGGCAGAGGGGATATTTATACCTGTCTGTCTGAATCCAGAGTTGGTACTGTTGTGACAATTACGCTCCCTTGACAATGAATGATAGGATCTTTTCTGGCTTTATCTTTGTTTTCAATTTGTTGACAACTTCTTTTGGAAAAGGAGAAAACAGTAGTTCTTTTTGTTTTTACTAAAAATTGTAAATATCTAACATTAATAGTGTTGCATTATAAACTGAATTTGTTTATTTTAGGACAAAGTTTATTATTTACACATTTTAAAATTTTATGCTACTGGTATAGTTTCATATATGCAAACTAAGGTAGGAAGCATTTTATAAAGATTCATCTAGAATAACATCTTTGTTTTTTAAAATCATGTACAATTGCTTTGTGAGGATACCACTATGAAATTTAATAACCTTTTCACCTTTGGCCACTAGATTAATAGGAAATAAAATAATCTGAAGAAGCACAGTGATGTTCTTTAAAGTTACTCATTTGTGGTAGCACGTCCCAGAGATACTTTTTTTTACATTGTTTAGAAATTCTAGGCCAAAAACAGTTCATGTTTTCCATTCCTGGGGTCAGTTGCATTGTAGAGTAAAGCAATTTTGTGAATTTGAAATTATGTGAAATTACAGTATAAAGCGGGAGAATTAATACGTTTCACGCCCCTCCTAACAGAGGAAAGTCACTCCCGAGCTCCAGAAGGAAGACAGTTATTAGTTGGAAAGGATCTTTTTGGTTTTTTTTCCCTATAACCCCTCCTACCTTTCTCTGATGATAAGAGTGATCCACTTCCATAGCTTCATTTTTATGAACATTTCTCAAATACATAGCTCAGTCCTAACTTCCCTTCTGAGCACTAGTCACACATTTTTATTGGCTCGTCCTTTTCACAGGAGACAGTTAATGAGATGTGTTCAGACGGAACCTTCCTAAGAGTAAATTCATAAACTCCCTCCCTTCCCCTTTCCTTCTACACCAAGTGGGGCAGAAATCTATCTCCTGCTCATTTTTCTCTTTATTTCTCTATTTCCATTATTCTAGTTATCCTGGTTTTTAACTTCAGCTTTATGTTAACTTTTGCCTCCTCGAGCTCTGTACCTTAGAGTCTGTTTCTGAATCTTGTTGCTCCCATCATCAAAATGTGTCTTGTGCAAAAAATTTCTTTTTGCTTGAAAAGGTAATTCATTTATATTAATTTTAGTTTTTTACGTCTCAGTTGACCAGACTATTAAACTATTATTTACATTATTAACTACTATTGTTCAGTAACAAAATTTTATGGTATGAATAGAATACAAATTGACTATACCTGTTCTGTGACTACACAGTTAAGGGAGAAATAAAGCCAGAGGAGGACAAGTAGGATCAGAAGAATGTCTCATAGTTGGCCTTTCCCTTCTTTTGTATTTGCCACAGTAGGCTTTTTGTTATAAACTTTCTAGACTAATTCCACCAATTTCCTGTGTCAGAGTCATGTTTTAGTATGTTGTTTTTGTACTCCCAAACTTTTAGTTGCTGGATCCTCCATTGCCTTTACAAGGAAGCCCAACTCTTGAAAATGATACTAGTGGCCTTGTATCCCATCCTTACTTTGATAGTTCTGACTCCAATACATACTTAATCATGCTGTGAATTGAAGAAGACCTATGTGCTAGTCCACGTCTATCTAGCACCTTGGATAAAGTATGTAACCTCTCAGCCTGTTTCCTCTGAAATGTGAGGATACATATAAATGGTACGTGGCATATAGTAAACACACAGTAAATTGTAGTTTGTTTTTTTTTTGTTTTGTTTTGCTGATACCTTCTTACCCACTTTTTGATGTTAGAACTGCTTCCTAGTCCACTTTTTTAAAAGATGAAAATCTTACTCATCCCTCAAGATTTATCTCAGACCACGTGTCTGGCTATAACATATCATTAGTATTAAATATAATTTTGCATAATAGTTGTCTGTTAACCTGTTTTTTTTTCTTTTGTTCTGTTGGAATTCATAAGTGCAGAAATAATATCTTTAGCAACTGTCAATACACTGCATGTAGTGAGTAGAAGGCTTTAGTGAGGGAATGAACAAAGGAATTGTGAATTCACCAAATGAAAACAGGTTTATGAAAAGCAGAAGTAGCATATGGGGTGCCTGGGTGGCACAGTTGGTTAAGAGTCTGACACTTGGTTTCTGCTTAGGTTGTGATCTTGTGGTCTTGAGATCAAGCCCCACATCAGCTCCTGGTTCATTGGGGAGTCTGCTTGCGATTCTCTCTCCTTCTCCCCCTCCTGCTTGTGTGCTCTCGCTCTCTCTCTCTCTCTCGAATAAGTAAAATGAATAAACAAATCTTAAAAAAAAAAAGTAACATGAGGTAAAGTTTTTGAGGGAAAATTTAGTGTACCTAAATTTTCATTTCTAAATAATGCTTTAGACTTTAAAGACTTAGATAGTCAAATGAAACTTTTGGTGCTCTTTAAGTACAGGTGGTGATATTGGCTATGATTCAAATCATTAACACATACTAAATATTCTTTATAAGTAGTTTATATAATCCTCCCTCACACAATCATAATTTGGTTTTAGAAATTTTGTTCGTATTTAAAAGTAATACAAGTTGCCATCATAATTAATATAAAATTTATAGTGTTCTTATTAACCCAAAAGCTATTAGTGTAGAAAATACTCATTCCTAATTTCATTCTGTAGATGAATGAATTCTGTCATTGCACCAATAAAATGTAGAAATTCCTATAGCAAGCAGAACCTTGATTCCTATAGCAAGCAGAACATCTAGATCTAGATGGTTGCTATACCGTTAGTAGAGTTTTTCAGACTTTGCACATTAAAGCAAAACAGTAGTATTTGTTCAGTGCTTTTGGGAGCCATTTCTACATAAAAGATACATAGAACACTGCATTTTAGTGTAAAAACATGAAGTATAAAAACAGTGCAAAGTAATTTTTAAAGTTGAAAAGTATGATGTGAAAACAACATATGATTCTGTGCTATACAATCAATGGCTTATGATACTAGTGGCATTTTCCCTTTTTTGGTGGTACATTAAATTATACCTCTTATATTGATTGTGAATCAAGGTAAACAAGGATATAATGTGACAGCTAACAAGCTAAAATCTTAGCATGGGTTGGTTTGGGAAGGGAGCTTTGTATGACATCTTCGTACTCTATATAATATATGTATTGTGGGTGAGCACCAGAAGGACCCCACTCAGTGAAGTCACATAGAGTTTAAGGTGTTGGAAGATTTCAGTGTAAACTTGGACTTTTTGGTGTGTTGTGCATAAACAATGGAATATTATTCAGCCAAGAGCAAAGATAATATCTTGCCATTCATGATAACATGGAAAGACCTTGAGCACATGCTAAGTGAGATCAGTCAGAGAAAAACAAGTACTGTATGATACCACTTGTATGTGAAATATAAAAAAGCCAGACTTGTTTTTAAAAAGAAAAGGAGCAACAAAGCCACCAGAAAACAGGTTGTGGGGTAATATTGATGGTATTTAAGGGTACAAATTTGTGTGTGTGTGTGTGTGCATATACATATATATGTAATATATATATTACATAATATAAATACTGTATTGATGTTAATAATGGTATGTATTGCTTCAGTGGCCGTCATATTACAATATATGAATGTATCAAAGTAACATGCTTTACACCTTAAGTTTACAAAATGTAGCATGTTACATTTATCCAAAACAGCAACAACAAATCTTAAGCTTTTTCCCACAGTCCTGGCAGCAGTGGGAAGGAAATGTGAATAGGAAGCAGGCTGGTTTTTATTTTTTAATTTTGTGTGTATGTATGTATTATTAGAATTTTAAGTGGGTCTTGATCTCACAACCCTGAGATCATGACCTGACTTTAAATCATGAATCAGGTACTTAACCAGCTGGTGCTCCAACACACTGTTTTTTTTTAAGTTGCCCCTCCTCCATCACACATGCACTAACAGATCACTACACTTCTGCACAGGTTTCAGTTAGCTGAAGCACGTTACATTTATTAACCTAATTTCAGAGGGCTCAGGGTAGGAAAAGAGAACTGCGGTACTTGGGAATAGCAGTAATGATACCATAGACTGGGTTTTAGACTCACTGAAGGTTGGTGGTTTGATCACCTATATGGGCCACATGGTGTCAGTAGCACCTCCTTCCCCCAGTCTTGATAATCAGAATGTTTTCCTATAGGACAGAATTGTCCCTGGTTGAGAACCATGGATCTAGACAGATTGGAGCTAGTAAGAATGATGGGAACTTGGGTTAAGTGTTAAGACCTGACTTGAAGTAGTTTCACAAAACATGAAGAAAAAAATGATCACTAACAGATTTCAGAGTTGGAATCAACAGAACTTGGTGAATGAATGGGAGGATCAGGGAATTTTAAAATCTGAATTTTAAAATGGAAGAATCTGAATAACTGGGAAGTGGGACCACCACTAACTATAGGATTCAGGAAGAGGATGGATAGCTGGGAAGAATAATGTTGAGTTTGATTTGAGTTATACTGAGTCTGAATTGCTAGGAGAATATCTCTGAACATGCCTAAGAAGATAGGGAAATGTAGAATGGAGCTTGGAAAGAACAGTCAGGCCCAGAGATTTTATTTAGATTTGGGAATCCTCTTTTGTGGGTTAAAGCTACAAGACCTGTAAGACTTTTAGGAGAACAAGCTTAGACGTAGCAGAGAGAAGGGATCCCTGGGTGGCGCAGCGGTTTGGCGCCTGCCTTTGGCCCAGGGCGTGATCCTGGAGACCCGGGATCGAATCCCACGTCAGGCTCCCGGTGCATGGAGCCTGCTTCTCCCTCTGCCTGTGTCTCTGCCTCATTCTCTCTCTCTCTCTGTGACTATCACAAATAAATAAAAATTAAAAAAAAAAAAAAAAAGACATAGCAGAGAGAAGAGATCAGAGAGCATATGCTTTTGGATATACTTTTCTTTAGAAAATAAAAAGGAGAGAAACAAAAAGTTGTGGGTGATTCTTGAAGTAGAAGTATATGTGTAGCAAGGTAGGTGCTCATGGCACAGAACCTGAGGATTTCCAGGAGCAGTACCAGTATTGCAGAGATTAAAAGGAATACAGGTTTGAGGAAAGCCTTTGTATTTAAGATACAGGGATAAGAAACAAATTTGGTCTACTGTATGCCACTATGTATACTACATTAATTAATCAGTCAATTGTCAGAGTAATTTTGTTATTAGCCCCATTTTATGGGTGGGAAAACTAGTGCAGATAAGGCTGACCATATAAGTGGTGGACTGGAGATTACTGGTGGCCTTTTTTTTTTTTTAAGTTTTTATTTAAAATCAGTTGTTAACATACAGTGTAATATTAGTTTCAGATATACAACATAGTGATTTCATACTGACCTACAACACCCAGTGCCCATCGCAAGTGTACCCCTAATCCCCATCACCTGTTTAACCCATCTCCCCACCCACCTCCCTTTTGGTAACCCATCAGTTCCTTCTCTGTAGTTAAGGAGTCTGTTTCTTGGTTTGCCTTTCTCTCTTTTTGGTTCCCTTCGCTCGTTTGGTTCTTAAATTCCACATATGACTTAAATCATATGATATTTATCTTTCTCTGATTTATTTTGCTTAGCATAATACTTTCTAGTTCCATCCATGTAGTTGCAAATGGCAAGATTTCATTCCTTTATTTTTTTTAAAGATTTTTATTTTTTATTTATTCATGATAGACAGAGAGAGAGAGAGAGAGAGAGAGAGAAAGGCAGAGACACAGGCAGAGGGAGAAGCAGGCTCCATGCCAGGAGCCTGGTGCGGGACTCGATCCCGGGGCTCCAGGATCGCACCCTTGGCCAAAGGCAGGCTCTAAACCGCTGAGCCACCCAGGGATCCCCAAGATTTCATTCTTTTTATGGCTGAGTAATACTCCATTCCTATATATCTACGTCTTTTTTTATCCATTTGTCAATCTGTTGAACACTTGGGCTGTTTTCATAATTTGGCTATTATAGATAATGCTGCTATAAACATAGGGGTGCATGTATCCCTTTGAATTAGTGTTTTTGTATTCTTTGTTTAAATACCCAGTAGTGCAATTGCCTATATAGGGTAGTAGTTCTATTTCTAAATTTTTGAGGAACTTCCATATTGCTTTCCATAGTGGCTATGCCAGTTTGCATTCCCACCAACAATGCAAAAGGATTCCTCTTTCTCCACATCCTTCCCAACATCTGTTTCTTGTGTTGTTTTTAGCCATTCTGACAGGTGTGAGGTGTCTCATTGTAAATTTGATTTGCATTTCCCTAATGGTGAGTGATATTGAGCATCTTTTCATGTGTCTACTGGCCATCTATGTTTTCTTTGGAAAAATATCTAGTCATGTCTTCTGCCCATTTTTTTAACTGGATTATTCATCTTATAGGTGTTTTTTAGGTTTATGTATTTCGGATACTAGCCTTTATCAGATATGTCATTTGCAAATATCTTCTCCCATTTCGTGGGGTTGTCTTTTAGTTTTGTTGATTGTTTCCTTTGCTCTGCAGAAGCTTTGTATTTTGATGTCCCAAAAGTTTATTTTTGTTTTTGTTTCCCTTGCCTCAGGAGACATACCAAGAAAGAAGTTGAGAGAGCTGATACCAAAGAACTTACTGCCTGTGTTTTCTTCCAGGACTTTTATGGTTTCTGGTTTCCTGTTTAGGTCTTTTTTTTTTTTTTTTTTTTTAAGATTGTAGGTATTCATTCATGAGAGACACAGAGAGGCAGAGACATAGGCAGAGGGAGAAGTCCTCCCAATGCAGGACTTGATCCCGAGACACCGGGATCACGACCCAAGCCAAAGGCACACACTCAGCCACTGCCCCCCAGCCCCCACTCTCCCACATACTTAGGTCTTTAATCCATTGTTAGTTCATTTTTGTGTATGGTATAAGAAAGTGGTCCAGTTTCATTCTTCTGCATGTTGCTGTTCTTATTTTCAAAGCCATTTTTGAAGAGACTATCTTTTTCTGACTGGATATTCTTTCCTGCTTTGTTGAAGATTAATTGACTTTGATTGTGGGTTCGTTTCTGTGTTTTGTATTCTGTTCTATTGATCCATATTTTTGTGCCAGTACCATACCGTTTTGATAACTGCAGCTTTGTAATATAACTTGAGGTCTGGAATTGTGATTCCTCCACCTTTGTTTTTCAGAATTGCTTTGGCTATTCAGGATCTTTTGTGGTTCCGTACAAATTTTAGGATTGTTTGTTCTAGTTCTGTGAAAAATGCTGTTGGTATTTTGATAGGGATTGCATTAAAAATGCAGATTGCTCTGGGTAATATAGACATTTTAGCAATATTCTTCCAATCCATGAGCATGGAATGTCTTTTTCTTTGTGTCATCTTCCATTTCCTTCATTAGTGTTGTTGGTTTTAGATTTATTTATTTTAGAGGAAGAGAGCATGCACGAGCTGGGAAGAGGAGTAGAGGGAGAGGGAAGGGAATGAATCTCAAGCAGACCTCATACTGATCACGGAGCCTGACATGGGGCTCAATCTCATGACACCAAGATCATGACCTGAGCCAAAACCAAGAGTCTGATGCTTAACTGACTGAGCCACCTAGGGGCCCCTCTTTCATCAGTGTTTTATAGTTTTCAGAGTATATATAGTCTTTCACCTTTTTGGATAGGTTTAATCCTAAGTATCTTCTTATTTTTGGTGCAGTTGTAAATGTGATTGATTTCTCTCTGCTGCTTCATTATTGGTGTATAGAAATGCAACAGAGGGATCCCTGGGTGGCGCAGCGCCTGCCTTTGGCCCAGGGCGCGATCCTGGAGACCCGGGATCGAGTCCCACGTCGGGCTCCCCGTGCATGGAGCCTGCTTCTCCTTCTGCCTGTGTCTCTGCCTCTCTCTCTCTCTCTCTCTCTCTCTGTGACTATCATAAATAAATTAAAAAAAAAAAAAAGAAATGCAACAGATATCTGTACTTTGGTTTTGTATCCTACAACCTTACTGAATTCGTTTATCAGTGCTAGCAATTTTTTGGTGGAATCTTTAGAGTTTCCTATATAGAGTCTCACGTCATCTGCAGATAGTGAACGTTTTACGTCTTCCTTACCTTTTTGGGTGCTTTTTATTTCTTTTTGTCTGTTGTAGCTAGGACTTCTAAGACTATGTTGAATAAAAGTGATGACAGTGAACATCTCTATCTTGTTCATGACCACAGATGAAAAAGCTCTGGTTTTCCCCTTTTAGGATGATATTGGCTGATGGGTTTCTCATACATGGTCTTTATTACATTGATGTGTAAACCTACTTTGTAAACCTACTTTTTCCCCTCTAAACCTACTTTCTTGGGGGGTTTTTATTGTAAATGGGAGTTGTACTTTGTCAGATGCTTTTTCTGCATCTGTTGAAATTCTTATATGTTCCTTATCCTTTTATTAATATGAAATATCACATTGATTTGTGCATATTGAACAAATCACTTGATTGGAATAAATCCCACTTGATTGTGGTGAATGACTTTTTTAATGTGTTGTTGGATTCGATTTGCTAGTATTTTGTTCAGGATTTTTGTGTCTGTGTTCATTAGAGATACTGGCCTGTAGTTATCTTTTTTTGTGGTGTCTTTATCTGGTTTTGATAGGGTAATGCTGGCCTCATAGAATGAATTTGGAAGTTTTCCTGCCTTTTTTTTTTATGGAATAGTTTGTGAAGAATAATAGGTAATAACTTTAAAAGTGTAGTAGAGTTCCCCTATATGGTCCTGGACGTTTGTTGGGAGTTTTTTGATTACTGATTTAGTTCCTTTGCTGCTTATCAGTCTATTCAAATTTTCTATATCTTGCTATTTCAGTTTTGGTAATTTATATTTATAGGAATTTATTTCTTCTAGGTTGTCCAACTTGTTGGCATATAGTTTTTCATAATCTCTTATAAGTGTTCGTATTTCTGTGGTGGTGGTTGTTATTTCTCCTCTCTGATTTGTGATTTTATTAATTTGGGTGCTTTCCCTTTTCTTTTTGATAAGTCTGACTAGCGGTTTATCAATTTTATTAATTTTTTGAAAGAACCAGCTCCTGGTTTCATTGATTTGTTCTATTGATTTTTTTTTTGGTTTTGATATCATTTACTTTTTTATTTTATTTTATTTATTCATGAGAGACAGAGAGAGAGAGAGGCAGAGACACAGGCAGAGGGAGAAGCAGGCTCCATGCAGGGAGCCTGACATGGGACTTGATCCCAGGTCTCCAGGATCAGGCCCTGGACTTCAGGCGGCGCCAAACCGCTAAGCCCCCCTGGCTGCCCTATATCCTTTACTTCTGCTCTAATCTTTATTATTTCCTTCCACTGGTGGCCTTTAAGAGGGTAATTTTACTAGAGTTTGGAGCAGGGTGCAGATAGAGAAAAGCCAGATTACCCAAGTCTAAAAAGTGTGCATATACTTTCTTTCTTCCAGAAATGGCCTTTCAGTCATGTCTTGAATTATAAACTGCTCATCCTTCAATAACTAGACCCAAAGACTTCCCTTATCTCTTTTGTATCCTGGCCTCTCTGTGCTCCCTTTGCAATTTGTATATACCTTTGTTAAAATAACATGTACCAATTTTAATAGGTTTATCTGATTTTCTTACTTCCTTTGTTCTTCAGGGGCAGGCCCTGTGCCTTATTCATCTTTGTAATTCCAGTAGAGCGCCTGGCATACATTATATCTGTGATTTTCAACTCTAGCTGCACATTAGAATCAACTGGAGAGTTTATAAACAAACATGGATGCACAAGCTTCACTTACAGGTGAGGCCTAGAGCCTTTGTACCCGTGTAAAAAAAGAAGAAAAAGCTTTCCAGATGATTTGAATGTTGACACTGGAGTTGAGTGTCACTGTATTAGATGTTTAATAAGTGTTGACTAAAGAAAGGCAAGAAGTGGTGGCAATAAGTATAAATCATTCTTTTTTTTTTTTTAAGATTTTATTTATTCATGAAAGACACAGAGAGAGAAAGGCAGAGATGTAGGCAGAGGGAGAAGCAGGCTCCAGGCAGGGAGCCTGATGTAGGACTTGATCCTGAGCCCGCAGAATCACGCCCTGAGCCAGGGGTAGGTGCTCAACCGCTGAGCCACCCAGGCGTCCCAGTATAAATTACTCTTGACAAAATTTGGTAGTGAACAGAAGAGAAAGAATAGGCATTACTGCTTCATTTTTCCCCTTACTATTTAATTCAGGAGTACTTTTTTTGAAGATAGAATAAATTTAGAAATGTTCATGGGCTAAGGGGAATGATTCAGGGGAGAGAAAGAAATTGATAAATAATAGTTTATACATAACTTTTCTTTTTTAGTTAACTATAATGCCTACTTTGGAATCATGGGGGGGTTTTTTAGTCTTAAATAAATGGCAAAAATATATTTAAGTAAGATTGCTTTTAATTCAGTAGATAGCCTAGTTTCAGATTGACAAGAGCTCTGTCTTTAATTACTGTTCAAAATGATAGTTATAAAGGAAAAAATTCTTTTTTTTTTTTTTAGTAAGACTTTTAAACATTATAGCCTTTTATTTATTTATTTATTTATTTATTTTTTAATTTACTTATGATAGTCACAGAGAGAGAGAGAGAGAGGCAGAGACACAGGCAGAGGGAGAAGCAGGCTCCATGCACCGGGAGCCTGATGTGGGATTCGATCCCGAGTCTCCAGGATCGCGCCCTGGGCCAAAGGCAAGCGCCAAACCGCTGCGCCACCCAGGGATCCCTAAAGGAAAAAATTCTTAAGGAAAACTTATCAAAACAAATTGCCACTTTTAATATTTGAAATAAATTAGTGTATAACACAGGCGTGCAATAGTGATCACTTCATAAACTTTAAATACAGTAAGAGTTCAAAAACATGTTTTCTGTTTTTATTTTTCTTATAACTCAAAGAGATATGGGCAGTTTATAGAGTTGTAGGAAACAGTGTCAAGTACTTTTGTAGTTGAAGTGGAAAAACGCATACTAGTTTTTTTTTTTTTTTTTTTTTAACTTTATCACCAGTCTCTAGAGCAGCGACCCTTAATGGTATCACATTCCTTAAGAATCACATGAAACCTATGATACCTTTCTTCAGAGGGAACAACACCTCAAACTTTGCAATAGATACAATATCTGGCCATGCATCAAAATCACCTGGGGAGATTTTGTAAAATACAGATTTCTAGATCTAAGTGCTCTAAAGGTGGATTCAGTAGATCTGAAATAGAACATGGGAATCTATTTTTTCAAAAGCTTTCCAAGCAAAATTTAACAGGCATCTAGGTTTGAGAAATCTCAACTCTAATTAGTCTCCTGACTAAATAAGGAAGGAGATAACTCTGTGGGGTAATGTCCAAAATATGGAAATAAAAGGGGATGTTGTCAGGGTTCTCAGATAAAATGTAAGGTGCCTGGTTAAATTTAAATTAAACAAGTAATTTTTAGTATAGGTTTTTCCCATGCAGCTTCTGTGGTATGCAGGTCTATTTGCTTCTAAATTTAATGATTCCAGGTAGCTATTTGTGTAGTGTATGTGTATATGTGCTTCCATGCACTTGCATTATCTGTTTTTTATACTTTCATCTCCTTTCCACTCTTTTTTTCACTTGCTCAAGGCTTTTTTTAAAAATTGAAATTTTTTTTGTCAGCTTACTCATAGAGCTACTTGGGTGAGGACTCCCAACTGCCTGCTAAAGAATCAATGTCTTTTTCATACAGTCTCAAAATCTCCTGGAACTAAATTTTTACCTTAGTGTTTTTAAGAGTTTTGCCAATTTGCAATATCCAGAAAAAGCAGAGAAAAATCTGGAGAATTCATAGACATAGGTTGTTGAAGTTAGTTTTGCCAACAATTTCTGTAAATTGTGACAACTGATTGATAATCTTTAAACTCTCCACCATGTTATATCTTCATATTCTAGCAGATAATCATAAAGTTGAGGTAGCACTGCCCGATGTTCAGCTCTTCCAATAATAGACACATCTTAAACAGGCAACATAGGCCAGGAGGATCTAGTCACTTCCCTCTCTGGCATTTCACGGTGAAGCTTGGGTTTGCTTAAGAAAGGTGCTGTCTTGGGACGCCCGGGTGGGTCAGTGGATGAGCGTCTGTCTTCCCCCCAGGGTATGACTCCGGGGTCCCAGGATCGAGTCCCACATCGGGCTCCCCGCAGGTAGCCTCCTTTTCCCTCTGCCTGTGTCTCTGCCTCTCTTTGTCTCTCATGAATAAATAAAATCTTTAATAAAAAAAAAAAGTGCAGTCTGGCACTAATGCAGAGTGACAGAATTGGGGACTGCGAGGCAGAAGTGACTTGCGGAGTTTATGTGCAAGTTTATCCAGCCCTCCCTCCCTTTGTCTCCTTCCCGGGGTTTTTCAGTTTTATTCAGCAGTGTAGGTGTAAGATAAGATGCCCTCTTGCATATTCTGTAGTCAAGGAAGCCTCGTATGGTATGTGTCGTATTAACTAATTTCTTTTCTTTTTTTTTTAAGATTTTATTTGATTTTTTTGAGAGAGAGTGAGAGCAAGGAACATGAGCAGGGGGAGGGGCAGAGGAAGAAACAGATTCCCCACTGAACAGGGAGCTGGACTCCATCCAAGGACCCAGGGATCCTGAGCAGAAGGTAGACACTTAACCAATTGAGCCACCTAGGTGCCCCTTACCTAATCTTTCTGATTACCCAAGACCAAAAGCAGCAATTCAGTGCTCTACTAATATTTATCTGAATGGTCAGTGTATGTCATGATACCAAAGATTTTGATGATAGCTTCTTACACCAGGTGTGCCTTATCTGTTATTTACATTTGTTGTGACACTCAAAGAACCAAGGGTACCACAGGATTGAGCCATTAGTAGTCATCTTTCTGGATATTGTGACTCATCTTTTCCCATCACTGTGGTGAATGTTTGGTTTCTACACATGTTGGTCCAATGGTTGTGCAAATGCCACACAACTCCTCAGTATTTGCTTTGCTTATCTGCTGGCCTCTTGGTCAAATTGGAAAGTGTATGGAGAAACTGATTTCTCTCTGTAGGCTCAGGATGTAGGCACGTTCCACACAGTAGGAAGGACATCTTCAGCTCCCCTCTTGCCTGCAGCACATAAGGTACAGTTTGTGGCATGCAGTATCCCAGCATTAATATACTTTTTTTACTGTCTGCAATCTGAGATACCTCTGATTCTAAATGACTACCTGCCAACATTCACAAAGAGAAAGCAGGAGACTGTTTTCTATTAGTTTGTTTATTTATCAAAGTAAATTGTACTTGGTGGAGAAGATGGTATTCTTTTCTTTCTTAGGGGAAGGATTTGGAGAATTCTCTTTAAGGATAGTGGAATCAACTTCATCTGATACTGAAATATGAATATCCTCCCTCCTTCCCTTGTTTGAGCAGTTTAATGATTTACAACTGAATACTGTCCACTTTCTTCAGGCATTTGTGAGTATTCTGACCCAGAGAAGGTTGAACTGAATCATAAAAGAGTACCAGGATGGCACATTGTTCATTTTTGAGAAAGTCATTTGACTTTCAGGTCTTCTGATTTGCTCTATCAGAGACCATTTCTCACTATTTGGTGAACTAATTTAATAAGGAAACTAGCAAAGAGTTCTTTATAGGTCACACAGTAGAAAAGAGTAGAGGAACATTGCCTGAAATTGTGGAAGAGCCTATAATTCATCTTCCACT
Source organism: Canis aureus (assembly GCF_053574225.1). Classification (NCBI taxonomy): domain Eukaryota; kingdom Metazoa; phylum Chordata; class Mammalia; order Carnivora; family Canidae; genus Canis; species Canis aureus. The sequence continues at coordinate 5,183,042 of NC_135628.1, read as the reverse complement.
CCACTGGCCACATCCACAAGACTTTTCCCAACTATTTGATCACTCAGAGTTGCAGTGAGTCTTGAGGTTTTGATATTTAATATACATCATCCTATAATTCAAAATATTGATAGTATTTTCAGCTTTCATCTAAGCTTATAGTTATTCTTATATAAAAATTGATTTACTAAGAATTTTAGAGTTCTCTTTTCAAGAGGTTTGATTAGCTCCTGAATTTTAGGACATGATTGTAGATTTTTTTGTTCCTGTAAAGGAACTATTTTTCTTCAGCCTTTGTCAGGTTTGCTTAGACCTTTCCTTTTTTTTAAATGTTGTAAGTATAACCATAAACCTTTCTTTTCTCCCTACAAACCCATCGGAGGTTAAGAAACTAGATAACCACACTTTTAAATTTATGTCAAATAAAAATAAAGATCTTTGAAGAATCTTTCTCATGCCCTTATAATGTTTGGACTCTATGTCATCTTATTTTTTTGCTTAAAATATATTTTAAATAACCGAGTTCTTTGTTTCTTAGTCCTCCAGTTACATATCTTAATTCGAACTTCCCAGATCACTGAGATCTTTATTCCCCTCCTCTTCATTCTGTTGGTGAATGAGGGTACTTACCTTCAGGTTATATGGGTGACTGAACACACAACACATGAAACCAGAGGAGATGAACAGCGATTTATTAATCACATGTACTCAACAGCCCAGGAGAGGGAGACACCAACACACAGTGTAGGGCCACTTGGAGGTTGCACTTGGGAACAGAGTGCGCAAGCCAAGGCTGTGGAATGCAAGTTTTGTAGTATCAAGAGGGTGGAGTGATCCCTTGGTTCCCACAGGAAGATATGATTGGCTTGTTTGAATAATTCTGGAGTCTGGTGTGCTCCTCAGGGATAAGCAGGGACTGTGCCTGTTCCCTATGATAAAGAGCGTTGTCTGACCAGGGGACCTTATCTGCAAGAGCAGAGTCAAGATGGGAACTTGTAGTTAGGCCATTCCAGGCCCTCCTGTTTTTCCCACATAATACTGGTCCTCAATTTTAGGCCTTATACTACAGGTCTTAATAATACTAACCCATTACCAAAAGTATTTACTGGTAATATATCAAAATTTTATTTATTTTATAGAGATTTTATTTATTTGAGAGAGAGTACATGAGTGGGGAGAGGGGCAGAGGGAGAAGAAGTAGATGCCCCCACTGAGTGAGGAGCCAATGTGGGGCTCCCTCCCAGAATCCTGAGATCATGACCCGAGCCACCCAGGAGCCCTCCACAATTTTTAATAGTATAATTTAATCTTTGAGTTTGCCTTTCTTTGTGATCTTTCTTCTGATAAGTTGCAAAGTCTAAGAAGTTCTGCTGTGTACAATATTACATCTTGTTAGGATAAAGATGGCCAGATCATATGTATGCAGTGATGTGGAGGCACTGAAGATGAGGGTTCCTGTTTAAGAGACTGAATGGAGTGCTGAGGCTCCAGTGTTATGTATACGTGGGATGAGAAAAAGAGTGGATAGGCTGTAGGAGCTGGAAAATGGCAGAGTAAAAAAAGTAGTAGCTATTATTTGAGTGCTTATTCTGTGCCAAGCACTTTTCTAAGTGTGTTATCTCATTTACTGACAGTAAGGAAACAATTTAATTTGCTTATGGTCATACAGGTAGTAGGTGGTAGAGCTGTAATCTGAATCTATACAGTCTTATTTTAGAATTTATGTTGTTAACAATTAACATTTTATAGCCTTCAGATATGGAGAAGCTTTATATGTTATATTAAGGACTTTGGACTTTATTTTGTTGGCAGTGGGGGAATCATCAGATGATTTTAAGCAGGAAGAAACATCAGAATTTGCATTGAAAAATACCAGTCTGGTGGTAGAATGGAAAATGAATTTTGAAGATTATGAGACTAGAGGCAGGATTGCTTTTGTAACAATGCTGAACAAGGTGGATCTGAATGGAATGAAATCAAAGTTGGGATTGAATTTGAACAAAAGAGATAGACACTCACTGATCATGTGCTTGAGGGGGCTAGGGGAACGTGAAATGATTTGTAGGTGGTGCCAGTAATTTTATAAAGAATAGAAGGGAGTAGGTTTGGGTGAAAACATCTATCTTTGAGACATTTTGATGGATATTTCTAGTAGAGAAGTTATACTTAGAAAAATGTATCTTGAGCTTGACAAACATGGTAGATGTATAGATTTGAGAGCTGCTGTTGTGTGGGGATTATAGAAGTGGTAGAAGTAGGTGAGATTGCCTAGAATTTTCTTTTGTTCCCAGCCTGTCTTCTGAACCATCATAGAAAGACGATGCTGTAGTCGGAGGCAGCTCTCTGAAAAGCCATGGACTTCATTTGAACACTTCATTCAAATCCTGATTCTGGATCTCTGCTTTTTTCCTTCATAAATTGAAAGTAGTAACAGCCATCTTAGAGTAATTTTAGAGAACATTTTATTTTTTCTAACAGAGGTAGAAGTTTTAAAAGTTTAAGAAATGATATATTTTATGCCTCTTAATTTCCCTGTAAAAAATGGAAGTTTATACAAGTTAAAAAGATCAAACCTTGGGTATACATCATTTGTCTTAGCTAAAAGTCACGATCTTACACATTCCCACCATGCAGCTAGGAAACCAGCTTTTCTCTGGTATTACTATCACTGGTTTTTGAAGTGAACAGAATCAAATAGAAAGGGGAACGATGACTTCTAAGTGAGTAGAAAGGGTGTTGGTGTATGGAAGTGAATGCATTGCAAACAACACAAATGCCTGGGCATATGCCAGCCTTTTGTGACTATAGGGCACAAAGAAACTAACATGTAATGTGAAAATACCTGTTCCAGGGCTATTTTTAAGAATACTAGAGCTGTACTTGTATTAGTATAGCTATACTAATCATTACCAACACTTTCGTTACTGTTAATAATAGCTAATACTATATATTTACCCAGGTTTACATAGTTAATGAGTAGTGGAGATGAAAATCCAACCCAGTCAGTCTGGCTCCAGAGAGTATACACTATACTGCTTCCTTATATAAGCGTAAGTTTTTGTGCTTTTGAGTGTAGTTTATTTTAAAATTAACAGTCTATATATAGAATTGTATTAGTGATAACTCTTAAAATGTTCATTTAGGAGGTGCCTGGGTGCTCAGTGGTTAAGCACCTGCCTTTGTTTTTGGCTCATGGTGTGATCCTGAGTCTAGGGATCCCTGCAGGAACCGGCTTCTCCCTCTGCCTATGTGTCTGCCTCTCTCTGTGTCTCTCATAAATAAATAAAAATCTTTAAAAAAAAAAAATGTTCTCTTCTTTGAAATACTGCATTCTCTGACTTTTAAATAAATGGGAGTTTATTCTTGCTTATAGATTTATTCGACATATGCTAACTACTGAGTACGGGGTATAGGACAGAGGAAACAGGAATCCCTACCTTGAAGGGATATTGAATGTTCAGTTATTCAACAAATATTTGATTTAAATATTTAATTAGAAAATAAGTAAATAGGGACACCTGGGTGGTTCAGCGGTTGGGCACCTGCCTTCAGCTCAGGTTGTAATCCCGGGATATGGGTTCAAGTCTTACATTGGGCTCCCTGCGAGGACCCTGCTCCTCCCTCTGCCTATGTCTCCCTGCCTCTCTCTCTCTCTCTGTCTGTCTGTGTCTCATGAATAAATAAATAAATCTTTACCAAAAAAAAAAAAGAAAGAAAGAAAAGCAAATAATATTAATTATCATGGTTGCTAAGGGTATTTTCGGTTTTTTTTTTACTTTTTTAAAAAAAGATTTTATGTATATATGTATGTAATCTCTGTACCCGAAATGGGGCTCGAACCCACAGTTCTGAGATAGAGAGTTGTATGTTCCGTCTACTGAGCCAACCATGTTCCCCCAAATTTTTATTTTATTTTATTTTTTTAAAATATTTTATTTATTTATTCATAGAGACAGAGAGAGAGAGAGAGAGGCAGATACACAGGCAGAGGGAGAAGCAGGCTCCATGCAGAGAGCCTGACGTGGGACTCGATGATCCAGGGTCTCCAGGATCATGCCCTGGGCTGCAGGCGGCGCTAAACCGCTGCGCCACAGGGGCTGCCCCCAAATTTTTATTTTAAATCACCCATTATTCATCATGACAAGTGTACTCCTTTATCTCCATCACCTGTTTCATCCATCCTTTCACCTTCCTTGCCACTGGTAACTGTCGGTTTGTTCTCTAGCTAAGAGGCTGTTTCTGGGTCTCTCTCTCTTGTTTTTTTTTTTTTTTTCCTTTGCTCATTTGCTTTACTTATTAAATTCCACATATGAGTGAAATCATGGTATTTGTCTTATCTGACTTTTTTCACTTATACTCTATAGCTCCAGCCATGTTATTGTAAGTGGCAAGATTTCATTCTTTTTAATGGCTGAGTAGCAGTCCATGGTGTGTGTGTGTGTGTGTGTGTCTGTGTGTGTCTGTGTGTGCATGTGCGCGCATGCATACCACCTCTTCTTTATCCATTCATCAATCAGTGGATACTTGGGCAGCTTTCATATCTTGACTATTGTGAATAATGCTGCTATAAACATAGGGGGGCGTGTCTCCCTTTGAGTTTGTGTTGCTGTATTCTTTGGGTAAAGAATTGTGCCCACAATTGTTGGATTATAGGATAGTTCTGTTTTTGACTTTCTGAGGAACCTCTAAACTTTTCCAGAATGGCTGTACCAGTTTGCATTCCCGCCAACAGTTATAAGATGGTTCCTTTTTCTTTACATCCTCACCAACACCTGTTGTTTCATGTGTTTTTAATTATAGCCATTCTGACAGGTGTGAAGTGATATCTCATTGTAGTGTTGACTTGCATTCTCTGATGACAAGTGATGATGAGCATCTTTTCATGTGTCTGTTGCTCATCTATATGTCTATGGTTACTAATTTTTAAAGTCAACATTTTATATATAATAAAAATAAGATATGCTATCATTTGAGAGATTTTTTTAAAATCTTTTTTTGTTGAGATATGCTTTACTGCCATAAAATGCACAAGTCTTAAACATTTAGCTCAGTGAATTTTCACAATAAATGTGCTATCACCATTCACTTAAAGAACATTTTCCGTCATCTCAGAAAATTCCCTCATGTTTCTCTCTGATCAATCCCTGCACCTTTTGCCCAACCATACTTTCCTTTGTCACCATAGATTAGTTTTCCCTGATTTTGGATGTCTTATAAATGAAGTCACACAGTATGTATTTTTTGTATATGTCTGGCTTCTTTGCTCTCAGCTTGTTTTTGAGATTTGTTCATGGTGTTGCATCAGTACCCCGTTCATTTATCTATCTTCCCCCCCCTTTTTTTAAGTTTTATTTATTTAAGTAATCTCTACACACAGCATGGGTCTTTGAACTCATGACCCTGAGATCAAGTCACACGCTCTTCCCACTGAGCCAGCCGGGAGCCTCCATTTTCCTCTTGATGTACCATTGGAGTTATTATGAATAAGACTGCTTACAAACATTCTTAGGCATTCTTCTTGTGGACATATGCATTACATTTCTCTTACATTCATTTCTCATACATACCTGTATGAGATTGCTGGGTTACGAGAAAGAACTCGTGAAGTAAGTGATTTTCATGAGTTACACAAAGATGGGTTTTTGTCATTTGAAAATTTGTATTAAACAATTAGAACTTTCCTCAAACACAATTCGTATAGATGTTAAATGTTTAAATATGTTTAGCCATAGATGAAACATCCAAAAAGTACCCATTTACTTTATTTTTTATAAGGTCTAAACTATAACAAATTGTTTTTGAGTCTCCAAAATCATGAGTTGTTTCAAACTATGGTAAGCAAACAAACATGGTAGAAAAGATCATATCTTAATCAGAATGCAAGTAATTAGAATCCTTTATTTAACCCAGAATTGTTTAACTTGATTTTAAGGACACAATGTCTCATTGCGACTTATAGCAATGCTTATACTAGTTTTTTATGTATAAAAATGAATTATTCATCACTTCCAGAGATAACTGTTGGAAGTCTTTAAAACAAAATAAGTTGTTTGCGAGAAGAAATGTATTATTAATTTAATTTTACATTACTTACATGATTTTGTTAAATATTTTTTATTTATTTATTCATAGAGACAGAGAGAGAGAGAGGCAGAGACACAGGCAGAGGGAGAAGCAGGCACCATGCAGAGAGCCCGACGTGGGACTCCATCCAGGGTCTCCAGGATCATACCCCAGGCCGCAGGCAGCGCTAAACCACTGCGCCACCGGGGCTGCCCACTTACATGATATTTTTTAATGTTAGCCAGTGCCTCCATAATAATATGACAGTATCTCTACCTGTTACCTTCTGATGTTATTGAATATTCAGAAGTTCCTTGAGGAAATTACATTTTTGCAATGACTACCTGAATTATTGCTGAATTCATCAGACACATTTTTAGAAGGATTTGGAATTTATTAAAGTGTATGACATGTTTTTCATGTCTGTGACTGAAATAAGGAAGTAACTCACATTTTAAAGTATTACGAATATCTTTTGTTTTGTGTTGGTTCACTAGAAAAAGATGTATACTTTAACAAAAGTATTGGGTTTTATTCGTCCTTATTACAGTGTAATTAAAAAATGGATCTCTACCCCACATCATACAAAAAAATTAGTCCCAGGTGAAGTAAAGACATAATGCAAAGAGGAAAATTTCAAATTAAGAAATATTTAGGAGAAAATCCCCATAACCGGAGTAAAGAAGAATTTTTTTTCCTACGAAGTCCTTCACTGTTTAGGATTTTCTCTTGCATAACCACAGTACAGTTACCAAAGTCAAGAAATTAAACACTGATACAATACTATTTTCTAATCAACACCTTATTCTTATTTCACCAATTGGTGGTCCAGGATGGAATCCAGGATCATAGTGAGTTTTATGTAGTGACTTTAATCTGGAACAATTTCTCAGCATTGTCTGTTTTCTATGACAACACTTTTAAAGATTCCACACTAGTTATTTTGTAGACTGAACCTCAGTTTTGGTTTGATGTTTCCTCAAAATTAGGTTCAGCCTATGAATGTTTGGGTGTAAATGATGTATCCTCAGTATATCCTATTAGGCATATGATGTCAGTTTCCTATTACTTACAACTTTTATTGTTTGGTAAAGAAGGTGTGTGACTAGTTTCCTCAATGTAAAACTACTATTTACCCTTTATGTATTTGGAGAAATACTTTTAGAAGTAATATACTTTTATTATACTATTATTATTATACTTTTGTAAGTATAATATACTTTTATAATAAGTATTTGGAGAAATACTTCTATACTTTTTGGTTATGTAAATGTCCTGTTATCATTTTACCATATTTTTACCCACAAATTTTAGCATCCATTGATGATTTTTGCATGCACAATTACTGAGGTCTTGAAGGTGATTTTTTAATTCAATACTTTCTACATTCATTAGTTGAAATTCAATGCTCAAATGGAGAGCTTTCCCTTGTTCGTTCATTTCTTTGTGTCAATATGGACTCATGGATTCTTATTCATTAATGGAGTAATCCATTACTGTCATTACTGAATTTGTTGTTAGAGTTGTGGAATTTCTTTTAAAGGAAGAAAGGGGCGCCTGGGTGGTGTCTGATCTTGGCGTCTGGTCATGTCTGGCTCATGTCCAGAGCTCAGGATGGTGTGATCCAGCCCCATCTAGGTCTCTGTGCCTGCTTGACGTTTCCCTGCACACTTGCTCTCTGTCTGTCCCTCACTCTCAAGTAAATAAATAAATCTTAAAAAAATAAAGCCCGTAAGAAAAATAGTGTACAAAAAAGTTCTACAGTAATACTTTTGTGTTATCTCAGACAGTTGATAGGTTATTTTTATGCAGGATTAATTTATACTAACATTTTGGATATTGTTTTGAACATATTTATCTTGTATATAAGTAACTTTATAGTCACATGTGGTATCTGTACTTTCACCAGAAACACAAAGGAATGGACATACTTTTTTTGTTATGCTTATCTTTTTATACATTTTATACAAATATTATTTGGATCCAAGAGAAATAAATGTACAAATATAGCTCTTTCAGCTTTTAACTCAGGTTAATGCATTAAGCTCTACATTAATAGGTTAACTTTTTAAAACTATACTTCTTAGTGCAGTTGTTATGAAGTATGCCTATCAGTTATTGGTGACTAACATAGATAAGAGTTAATCTCCCATCTAGCCACACCTCCTTCCCCCTCCCTTGTAAAAAAAAGCCTCCCTACTCCCCCACCCCCAATAGTCTAGAATTGCAGTTTTAAAAATACAGTAAAACAGATTCTCTCTCTGGTCTCCCTCTGCCCCTCCCCCCTTTGCTCTTTCTAAAAGTGGGGGCGGGGGCAGTGGGGGGACACCTGTGTGTCTCGGTCATTTAAGCTTCCAACTCTTGATTTCAGCTTAGGTGATCCTCAGGGTCATAGGATCAAGCCTCAGGTGGTGCTCTTTGGCATGGAGCCTGCTTGAGATTCTCTCCTCTTCCTCTTCCCCCACCCCCCAAAACAATAAAATAAGTCTTTCCTGAATCTAACTGCAGTTTAGAAGGACTTGATTTTGATTAATACATGGAGGAAAATGGTGGGTAACGCAGAAGATTTAGCAGAGGGCCTAGGAATGTATCTTTTTTTTTTTTTTCCCTAGGAATGTATCTAATAATTCACTGGGCTCTTCCAGAAAAGCCCAGAAAAATAATATTCCCAGGGATAAATAGAGTATAGCTCCATGTATATTAGAAAAACTTTGAGGAAATATGTGTTTCTTTAATTTTTAGAAATTCTACTCTTGAGACCTCTTGTTGTATGACCTTTTTCCTTTTCTTGGATTTAGAATTGGGCTAGAATAAATAGTTAATAAGATTAAAAGAAAAAAAAGTCAGCCAGGAAGGCTGTGATGTAGGGAAACTTTAAGTCTATAGCAGTAGTTAGAAAATACCCTGATGAAATTCACAAAGACCAGATTACAATATCCAGGCATAGCTGGTAAATCTTGGGTTCTCAGACAGCGCCTGTGACCTCCTATCCTTAATGGTACTTCTTTTGACTCACCATTCACTTTGGATATTGTGAGCAATCTATTAACTGTTTTTGGTTACAGCATAATAAATGCGTATCATTTAGTGCAAATAACAAGGGCCAATAAGTCCATAGAAAAAAAAAATTTACATCCTTTTTGCTTTCTTTGGTGAAAACTCCAAATAGAACTAAAATTCTAAATGGCGTGTGCCTTTTATTTTCTAACAATTTAATATTTTAAAGCTCAACAACTTAGCTAATTGTTATCACTAAATATGCTATATATATATACACACACACACATATATATATATATACTGCTTGCTATTAGTACTTTAATTTTGTCGGTTTTATAAGTCACTAGGACTGCTAAAAACAATCACCTCTGGGTACCTGGGTGGATCAGCTTTAGCAGCTGCCTTCAGTTCAGGTCATTGTCATTGTCTTAGGTTCCTGAGATCAAGCTCTGCATCATGCTCCCTCTCCCTCTGCAACTCCCCTTGCTCATGCTCTCTCTCAAATAAATAAATAAATAAAAATCTTAAAAAAAAAAAAAAAAGAACCAATTACATAAAAATTCTAAATGTTTTCAAAAGAAATTAATGAATTCATCAGCAGGTTACCACAGTTTTTATTTGTTGCCTATGGTAATGACAAAGACATTGTTGTTGTTGTTGCTTTAAGACTTTGTTTTAAGTGCTAACAACTCCTTACCTCACTGTAGGGGCAGGGGTGTGATGAAGGAAATTAAGTTAAAACATTTACATAATCATAATAGAGTCTAATATATGTTTAGCATGTACTGCTTCCATACCCTTATTCCACCTTTGCCTGTTTAAAGTATTTTTAATATTTTGGCTTTTAATTTTAAAAATCTTTTTTTAAAGATTATATTTTTTAATAGAGAGAATGCTAGCATAAGTAGTGGCGGTACAGAGGGAGAAAGAAAGACTCCCTGCTGAGCAGGAAGCCAGATGTGGGCACCTGTGGTGAGTCAGTCCCAAAACCCCAAGATCATGACCTGAGCTGAAGGCAGGTGTTTAACTGAGACTGAGCCACCCAGATACCTCTTGGCTTTTGGTTTTATTTATTTATTTATTTTTAAAACATTTTTATTTATTTATTCATGAGAGACAGAGAAAGAGAGAAGCAGAGACACAGGCAGAGGGAGAAGCAGGCTCCATGCTGGGAGCCCGACGTGGGACTCGATCCCCGGACTTGATCCCGGGTCTCCAGGATCCCACGCTGGGCTGAAAGCTGCGCTAAACCACTGAGCCACCCAGGCTGTCCGGCTTTTGATTTTAATATTAGTTTTAAACATTTAGAAGAGAAGAATAATTTTGAAAATACATAAAACATAATAATGTTTCATTATGTATAAACACGATTTTATTTACATGTTTATTTATTTATGGACATTTGGGTTGTGGTTTGTTTCCAGTCTTAAGTATTTGTGAATAGATTTTATTTTATTTATTTATTTGAGGGAGAGAAGAGAAGCACAAGCAGGGGGAGGAACAGAATAAGAAGGAGATGCAGAATCCCCACTGAGTGCAGAGCTCAATGCAGAGTTCGATCCCAGGACCCCAGGATCATGACCTGAGCTGAAGGCAGATGCTTAACTGCCCAAGCCACCCAGGAGCCCAATTTTTTTTTTTTTAAGAAAGTGCGCAAGTGCACATGCAGAGCCCTATGTGGGCTCCATCTCACGACCCTGATATCATGACCTGAGCCAAATTCGGGAGTCCAATGCTAGGGATGCCTGGGTGGCTCAGTGGTTGAGCGACTGCCGTTGGGTTCTGGGATCAAGTCCTGCATTGGGCTCCCTGCAGGAGCCTACTTCTCCCTCTGCCTATGTCTCTGCCTCTCTCTGTGTGTCTCTCAAATTAAATGAAATCTTTAAAAAAAAATGTCGAATGCTCAACTAACTGAGCCACCCAGGTGTCCCAGTAAATAGATTTTTGTATGGACATAGGTTTGCATTCTTCTAGGGTAGGTAGATAGATACCCGTTTTCCAAACTGGTTGGTACAATTTTGGGTTGCCACAGCTATGTATTAGGGTTCCAGTTCTGCATCCTCAGGAGTGCTTGATATTATCAAGCCATTTTTATTTTAGCCATTCTGCTAGGTATGTAGTAGTGTTTCATGATTTCAGTATTCATTTCCTTAATGATTTATGGTGTTGCACATCCTTTTGTGCACTTGTCTTCTGTATATCCTGTCCACTGAAGTGTCCCAAGTTTTTTGCTTACTATTTTCTTACTGTTGAGTTTTGAGTGTTTATAATCTGGATACAAGTTCCTTGTCAGCTATGTGATTTGCTAATTTTATCTCCAGTTTGTAGCTTGTCTTTTCATTCTCTTAACAGTGTCTTTAACAGAACAAAAGATATTAATTTCAGTAAAGTCCAGTTCATCAGTCTTTTTTTTAATGGATTCTTATCATGTCTAAGAATTTTTTGCCTAACCCCAAGTTGTGAAGATTTTCTTCTGTTTCTTTTATTTTTAAGTTCCGTGTTTTACATTTAGAGCTATGATCTATTTTGATGTAATTTTTAAAGTAAGTCATGAGGTTTAAGTTGGTGTTCATTTTTTGCTCATAGATATCTAATTGTTTGGGTTTTTTTTTTTTTTAAGATTTTATTTATTTATTCATGAGAGACGCAGGAGGGTGGGGGTAGGACAGAGACATAGACAGAGGGAGAAGCAGGCTCCACACAGGGAGCCCCATGTGGGACTCGATCCCAGGCCTCTAGGACCATGCCCTGGGCCAAAGGCAGGCATTAAACCTCTGAGCCACCCAGGGATCCCCGAATATCTAATTGTTTGAATATCCTTTGTTGAAAAGATAGCTTTCTTTATTGAATTGCCTTTGCACTAGTATCAAAAATCATTTGGCCATATATATGGGTATATTTTTGGACACTTAGTTCAGATCCACTGGTAAGTCTTGAAATCAGGTAGTGTCCATTCTCCAACTTTGTTCTTTTTCAAAATAGTTTTAGCTATTCTCGTTCATTTGTCTTTACTACTATGCATTTACTATTAAGGGTATAAAATAATATTTAATTCTCTTGTTTCCTAAGCAAAATCTATTTTTAATACCATGTGTATGTGTTGGGGTTATTTTGGTTATCACAGTGACTTTTTTATCTTGCTTGCATTTGGGGAGAGGGGGTCTTAATACATGGCCAAAATAATCTGCGTTCATTACATTCTTTATACATAGAAAAGTAATAATATAGAAAACATATCAATGTTAGTATCAGCTTGTTGATGTGTATCAGAAAAATTGTTTTGATTTTGATTGGGCCCTCCTAGAATCTGTAGAATAGTTGGAAGAAAATTGTCATCTTCACATTATTGAGTTCCAATCTGTGAACATAATATATCTGTTTAGCTCTTTAATTTCTTCCATCAGTATTTTGTGTTGTTTTCAGCACACAAGTCCTGCATGTGTTTTGTTAGATTTACACATAAACTATTATTTTTTTAGATTCCTTGGGATTTTTCATTGTAAGCAGTCATGTTGTCTGCAAATATAATTTTTTTTATGAAATGTCTTTCTTTTTCTTATTGCACTGACTTTAATATAATGTTGAATAGTAGTGGTGGGAAGAAACATTCTTGTCTTTCCTGATTTTAGGGGGAGAGCATTCAGTCTTTGACCATGTTAACTGGTAGGCTTTTTTTGCAAATACCTTTTATCAGATTAAGGACATTCTCTTCTTAGTTTGCTGAGTTTTTGTCATGATTGTCGAATGTTATCAAATAATTCTTCTGTATCTATTGATTTCCAGGGTAAACACTTTTGGTCATGATGTGTTATTCTTTCTGTAAGGTCCTAGATTCAGTTTTCTATTATTTTATTGAAGATTTCTACGTTCATGAGAGATGTGTTTGTTGTGAGTTGTGTTTCTTGAAATTGTTAAGTCTTTATTAGAGAATAGCCCTGTTCTTTTAAAATGAATTGGACAAAAAAATAAAATAAAATAAAATGAATTGGACAGTGTTCTCTGGAATAATTTGCGTAGAATTGGTATTTTTTCCTAAATTGTTGGGTGTAAGGAAACCTGGAGTTTTATTTGTTGGAAGGGTTTTAACAACAAACTCAGTTTCTTTAGTAGATCTAAGAATATGCAGATTATCTATTTTTTCTTAAGTGGACTTTAGTTTTTGTGTCTTTCAAGGAATTTTCTGTATCTTTTAAGTTATTGCTATTAACATTTTAAGTACCCCCCCAAAAAAGGTTTATACTGAGGTAGCTGTTTGGTAGCTACACGTTCATCTTTTGGTGGGAAGATTGTACCCATTCTACCAAAACTATTTTAAATCTGAGAAGCAGTATAATGTAGTGAATGAAAGTGTAGATTCAGGAATCAGACCAACTTACTTATTAACCTCTTCTGCTTCAGTTACCTACCGCATCAAAAAATTACAAATAGGAACTACCTCATAGGGTTGTTGTGAAGAATAAATAACCTAATTCATGTAGTGTGCTTGGTGAACACTGATTTAAATAATCCTGTTAAAAGAAATCTTTTTCATCATTGTTGTCTCTCAGTGGTATCCGACTATAGTTACAGATTTTATTTCAAACTTTTTAGCGTTCCAGACTACAAAGACTTTTTCTTTTTGTTTTAAATTGAAATGTTCTACCTTTTTAAGGCCTTGTTACGTATGTGGCCTCTAACTAGAGATATCTTTCTAGCCATAGATAACCTCTTTTTCATCTGTCTCCTCCGAAAATCATGTATAGTTAGATGCATGCACCTATATGTAGAACACCTATACACATATATTACTATTTCTTTTGCTGTCCCGTATTTTCAGTTTCTACATCGAGCTAATAAAGTGGGAAATATGAAAATAATTGTTTTTGCCAAAGTCCCTTGGCAATATTGAATTCAGCAAATACATGAATGTGTGTTAAAAAAAATCCCCTAGGAATCCTGTTTAAATAGTGGCTCCTAGGTCTTATTTCCAGAGTCTAATCCAGTCAGTTAGGGTGCTGCCCATCATTATGAGTTTTTGACGAGATTGCTACTGTTGCTGCTGCTTGTTGGGGACTGCCCTTTGGGGGAAGTCAGCCACAACTTGGAAGTTGCTGGGGTAGTCAGAAATTGATTGGGAAACTGTTAGAAATATTCAAGACTTTACTAAAGTAGAATATTGGGCATGCTATTTAAGCTCTCTTATTTTCATTAGTAATTGATCTCCTTATTAGACCTGGCCTTCATTCTCTAAAATACGCCTGTCAGTATGCCTCTTGATATTTTCTCTCTCGTATCTTCGAACTAAAATTTCCTAAGATCAGTCTTAGGAAAAACATTTTGTCAAAGGATTCTTTTTTTTTTTTTTTGTAGGAAAAACATTTTGAATTTAGACCTTTCTTCCCCCTTCTTTTGTAGATTTTTTCACTAATTTGTGATTTTAAAGAAACATAAATATGGCAAATCTGTTTTCTTCATTTTACCTAAATGCATCTTATTTCTTCACACGCACAAATTTTCTTTTCTTTTTTTTTTAAGATTTTATTTATTCATAGACCCAGAGAGAGAGGCAGAGGCACAGGCAGAGGGAGAAGCAGGCTCCATGCAGGGAGCCTGATGTGGGACTCGATCCTGGGTCTCCAGGATCACACCCCAGGCTGCAGGCAGCGCCAAACCGCTGTGCCACCAGGGCTGCCCGGTACAAATTTTCTTGATTGATTTTTTTTTTTTTTTCCCATTTTGGTTTAAAAGAATTTACTTCTAAGAAAATGTTTGTATGTAGGTAGTTTTGCATCCTTAAATGTGTTAAATATATATTTTATCTGCATTCAGCCTATACATTATGATTCTGTTAAATGATTGAAGCAGTAATAAACTTAAGGTGTTTGAAGAAGCGTCACTAACTTTGAAAAAAGTTTAAAGCCATTTTCAGTAGAACTTTGAAGTAGTATAATTTTGAATGTATTTTCGGTTATTTTAGCAGAGGCCTATGCCATGGAACATTTATATCTTCATTTCTGTTTTAGGTGCGAATAGCAGCAAAATTCATTATTCATGCCCCTCCTGGAGAATTTAATGAGGTGTTTAATGGTGAGTGTTTAATTCATAGCATTAAGGCTTGATATATCAAGCACTCCTCTTTTTAAAAGAATAAATTATATAACCAAAAGAACTAAGCTAAGGGGAGGGAGGAGTATGTAGGAAAAATCTGTACTTTCTGAATTACAGGGAAAATTTTTTGTCAATATTGATCTCATAATGGCGTGAATATATTTATGAGACATATGAAACTTATGTTTAAGTTAACCTCCTTAAAAGAGTAATATTAAATTTTTTGAAAACAGATTTTTAATTTTAACTATTTTTTTGAATTGTGAAATGCATTTTTTTTTGTATTTCTTTTAAAGAAAAACTTAGTATAATATGAACAGCCAAAAAAAGGGGGGAGGGCATTGTTTCAGCATGTTCAGAAGATAAGAGAACGTGTGAAAACTATTTAATTTATAGCTTAAAAATTAGTTCACAGTATGCCCTTCTTTAAACCTCAGTGGCAAACATTTTTATAGTTATCTACCCATACATAGATCAGAAATGTAAACTGTTAACCAGTCTCCTGGTTGCTGTAAAAATTAACAATAGCTCCTCTTTAACAGTGAGAGTGCTGTGGATGAACAATCACCAGGAAAATGGCCTATAGTGATCTTTTTATGAAACTTTTCTTAAGCAGTTTTAAGAATAAGTTACCATAGGCACTGTAAATGTGTTATTTCTACTTATGTATATTTGGCCTTCACTGTCTAAAATTAAAACTAATTTACACAGAACTCTTCAGTTTTATTTTTAAAACATTCTATTCCAGAGTAAATTATTTAAACATATTTTAAAGAAGTTTAATCACTCATTTTCATTCATATAAGATATAATGGAATCTCACCTCAAAAAGATCAGGTTTAAAAGTCTAAAAATGAGGTAAAAATTTTGTGAAGTTAAAATTACCCTGAAAATTCCTTAAATCATCAACAAACTACAATGCATGATTGAATGCAGTTACCTAGGATAATTTTTATGCATTTAAAAATTTAACCACTCAGCTACACTTAGAATGGGAAGTCTACACTATATTCTGCCTTTTAAGATAACTGTAAAATCTCAAATAGTGAATTATAAAATTGGGAGAGAATTCACAAATATTTCTGCTTCCTGAAGGGTTTAACTTCAGCCTCTATATATTCCTTAGGTTCAAAAGTTGGCATGTAACTTGAACTGATAGCGGTGAAACTACACTAAAGCCAATGGCTCACAAACTCTTGTGCAATTAATAGAACCAAGAATGAATTGTAAATTCTAGATGTTTTTCACTGAATGTTCTTACCTTGAATTAAATGCCCTACAAATTTGTTCATTAGAAAGGCCCTAAAAGAATGTATGAGTCCTAGAAATTGCTTTTCTGAGTCTCTCTGGAAATTGATGTTGGTAAGTTCTATGTTGAGGTACAATAAATTTGGGTGTTTAGGATAAGCCATTCACTAGGTTTGGGATGGAGAGTGAGCTATGGAACAGAAGTGGGATATAGAATATTACATGTAAGTTTTAAATAGGGAGTACTTTATTTTTATTTATTTTTTAAGATTTTATTTATTTATTCATGAGAGACACAGAGAAAGAGAGGCAGAGACACAGGCAGAGACACAGGCAGAGGGAGAAGCAGACTCCATGCCGGGAGCCCGACATGGGACTCGATCCCGGGACTGGGATCATGCCCTGAGCTGAAGGCAGATACTGAGCCACCCAGATGTCCCTTCATTGCTGTTTTTGTTGATAACACCAGTATGATGATTCCAAGAGAAGCAACAGATTTTAGAATTATAAGTCATAAAATCATGTTGATTTAGTGGTTCCCAAATACCGTTTCCTAGGCTGGCTATGTTAGAATCATTGAAACATAAATATCTGGTCTTCATTCTCAGAAACTGATGCAGTAGACCTGGGCTGGAGCTGTGAAACATAAGGGTTTTATTTTTTGTTTTGTTTTGTTTAAGTCTCGTACTCACCACCTTATGGTTCTGACGTGCAACCTGGCTTAGAACCACAGCCTGATCCTTTCTTTAAGAACAGATTTTATTCAAATTCTTTTGTCTTTTGTCTGTGAAATCTTTCATTTTCTTCTTCTGTTATTTCCTTATGATGAAAGCTTTCCAGAGTAAAGCTAACTGGATTAAATAAATCATGCTTTTAAATTTTATTCCCATTTAGTACTGGAAGAGATACACTACCACGCAGCACCACTATTCATGATTATGTTTTAAATATTGAACGTGAAAAGATCATATCAAATCTCTCCAGTTTGCTTTGTGAGATAGGAAGAACTGTAATTTTAAATGTCTGTTTTTTAAGAATAATTTTTTAGGCAGTAGCTTCCATTGCTTAAAATCAGTTAATTTAGAAATCTAATTAGTATTATTTTAGTGGTTAGCAGAAGAGATTATTTTTTAAATTTGGGCCTGCTGCTGAGAAGAGGCATGTGAATAGTCAGTATTTCTTCTTTGGAGTAGCTTTATGATTTATGTAAAAATGATTCGTAGTCATTCTAAAATTTCCAAAGTGCAAAATTGAATCTAAAGATCACATAAAATTCTGCCCTCTAGTTCTCCAGTGTTTGAATTAAATACTTCTGCCATTCTCCGTTGAACCAGGTATATGACATTACATAAATATGATAATACTATGCATACTGAGTTTTCCCCTTGCTGTTTATCGTGTTATGGAGGTATTTCATGTTGATAAATAAATTTTTTCACATCTACATTATTTTTAATGGCTGTTCAATTTTACACCCTTTATAAGGTCTATATAGTCTGTTTATATTTAAGTAATTTAATGGGAGATACTTAGGTTTTTTTGTGTTATTTTCATTTAGTGAAATGCACTGTAGTATGTATTTTATGATCACAACTGTAAAATAGCCAAGTGTGTAGCAAAAGTAAAGAAAGAAAATATACCAAGATTAGAATTCCGTTTGGTGAAATTATGTGGATTTTTTCCCTATTGTTTTACAAAGTGCTTAGATTTTCCAAGAAAAGTATTATTTTTAAAGTTATGTTTTAATGATGAGTAGGCAAATGTCTACATAATAATTGAGTCTAAAATTAGAACAGAATTAAGAATCAATAACCAAAGTGAGATTGCTAAATCAAATAAAGCAGTTATCCATATTGAACCAAATACATTCATCTGTTGTTTGAACATGAGCTGAGGACAGAAATGTCTACATCTGTGCTCTGTTCACAAGCTGTTTCTTGCCTAATCCCTTTTTGTATGAAGCAAATTCATTTGGAACTCATGATAATGTTGTCAAATTAGGAGGCAGACATCTTCTGCAACTCTCACCAATCTTTTTGATGGAGCTTAAACTCCACTGTAATTCCTTGGAAATACATTACAGTCTGCCTATATTGGCTATTAATTAAGAAGGTATAAAATAACATTTACAGGTTTCCTCTGCTATCCAAAAATAGAGTTCTGTGAAATCTTTCATTAGCCGAAATGACATAAAGTGGAGAAACAATTGCCATTTGGTAAAAGTGAAAATCCTCCTTGGATTCCATTCAGTTAGCAAAAGCAGGTAAAAAGCCAAGTAGCATAAAGGGAACTTTCAAATAGCTGGGGAAATTTCTATTTCTGTTTAATTCCCTCTCCTGTTCCTAACCAATATCTTTAATAATAATAATAATAGTACCTTGGTGTGTTTTTGTGATTATTTTGGTCATCATAGTAAAATTTTGATCTTGCGGGGGATCCCTGGGTGGCGCAGCGGTTTAGCGCCTGCCTTTGGCCCAGGGCGCGATCCTGGAGACCCGGAATCGAGTCCCACGTCGGGTTCCCGGTGCATGGAGCCTGCTTCTCCCTCTGCCTATGTCTCTGCCTCTCTCTCTCTCTCTCTGTGTGTGACTATCATTAAAAAAAAATAATTAAAAAATTTTTAATCTTGCTTACATGGTGGGTGTGGGGGAAGACTGGGGAATGTTAATACATGACCAAAGGAATCTGCATTCATTACATAAGAATTTCAAACATATAAAAATAATAATATAGAAAACCTAATACTTATTTTGCAGATGTTCGGTTACTGCTTAATAATGATAATCTTCTCAGGGAAGGAGCAGCTCAGTAAGTATTATATATTATATTAACTAAGTGGCATAATGAGAAAAAAATGTTTTAAAGGTGTTTTTTAAGCAATAATCCCTGAAATAGATATTCACACATCAACTTTAAATATATATGTATATCATATGTATGTACATAGAGGAGAAATATTTTTGTTGAGGTTTAAATATATATGTGCATTATATGTGTGTAATCACTCAAAAGAGAAATACTTTTGATCACAGAGGGACATAGGGACACAATTATAACCTGAAATTATCTATTGAGTATTTGGCAGTGGCTTATAAACTCAGCACGAGATTTTGGCATTGCAGGGTTGGATAAAATTATCTGGAAACTTTGATTTTTGAAATTGTGATTGCTTTTTAATGCAGGTTTTACTTTTTGTTCTGTGTTTGACCCTAATAGATTTTTTAGGATTAGGAGTTCATTTTATTCATTCATCAATACCTAATACAATACCTGACATATATTAAATAAATAAATATTTACTGGATTTGTGAGTGATCCAAAAAAATAGGCAGTCCTCGTACGTCTTTGGACCAGTGACCACAATCAGGACTTGCCACAACTGTCTTAGGATTTTGGAGAAATAATTAATTCTCTATTCCCACCTCCAAAAGTAAGGTGGGGACTCCTATGTTAGGCTAACCAGTTCCATTACTCATTGGAGATTTTTAGGTACCTTGCAAAGAGTGTTTAGTATCTGTCTGGGCACCTTTTCTCACCCTAATATTCTACCAAATATATGAATTCTTGAACCGGGGGAAATTTGTTCTTATTCTGTTTTTATAATGTTTAAAGGCTTTATCAAATCTGTCCTTTATAGTTAACCCTAATGAAGTTAGAGGTTCAACAGACCTCTAGGCATATCTCATTTTGCTTCTGATTTAAATTCCTGTTATCTTTTAATAGCAACTTTTATTTATAGATCTCTTTGTTTTTTAATTCCAATATAATTAACATATAGTATTATGTTAATTTCAGGTGTACAATGTAGTGATTCAGCGATTTATACATTACTCAGTGCTCATCACAATAAGTGTATTCTTAATCCTCTTTATCTGTTTCACCCTATTATTTTTATTGGGAGAAAATGTACTTAATATAAAATTTAACCATTTTAAGAATACACGTCTTTGGCATTAAGTCATTCACATTGTGTAACTATCACCACCATCCATCTCCAGAACTTTTTTTATTTTCCCAAACTAAAACTCCATATCCATTAAGCAATAATTTCTCATTCTCCCCTTCCCTCTGCCCCTGGCAACTACCATTCTGTTTTTTGTCTCTATGAATTTGACCTCACTAGGTGTTGCATAGAAGTGGAATCATACGTTATTTGTCATTTTGTGACTGGTTTATTCTACTAAGCATAGTGTCTTTTGTGTTCATTCATGTTGTGGCATGTGTCCGAATTTTATTCCTTTTTATTTTTTTTTTTATTTTTTTTTATTTTTTTATTCCTTTTTAATACTGAGTATATATGTATCACATTTTGTTTATTCATCTGTCAGTGGACATTTGGGGTGCTTCCACTCCTGTTAATTATTAAAGTGCTGTATAGAAATCAATTTATATCTTTGACTTTAATGATAAGCTTCTAAGTGAATGGCTACTTATTCCTAAGTTCTTTAAACTTTATTTGCATTATTTGTGTATTTGGGACACCTGGGTGGCTCCGGTTGAGCATCTACCTTTGGCTCAGGGCGTGATTCCAGGATCTGGGATCCAGTCCTACGTCAGGCTCCCTGCAAGGAGCCTGCTTCTCCTTCTGCCTATGCCTCTGCTTCTCTCTCTCTCTCTCTCTCTCTCTCTCTCATCATGTGTCTCTCATGGGTAAATTTTAAAAAATTATTTGTATATTCAAGTAAAATTAATTTTCCTTATAATAGCATATGGCATGTTGAGAAAATCTTACAGAAGTAAAGAAGATGTAGAGCATTTATAACTTCTAACACCAGTGCTTTCAGAGTACTTTTCCTCCGAGTTCTCTGTGGTAAATAAATGTATGGATTGCTTCATGTAGATGCAAGAATTAGTGCTTTTGGGGGAGGGGGTATTTTGTTTTTACTCAAGAAAATGAGAAACTTGACTTGTTGAAAGAATAAGAACTTTTCCTCAAAATAAAGTTTAATGAAGGTCAAAGAAATATTCATAATTATTTAATGGTATGAAATAGCCATATAATTGACTCAAAAATGATGAAAGTATTGAAATTTTATTTGTCCAAAGAAGTACTTATCTGATGATGGTTTTTACATTTAAATTAAATAAATTGGATTTGTTGTAAAAAAGAATCAGAATGTGAGCACATTTCTCTTTTATTATAAAACACTTTATGGGGACAATTGTCCACATTTCAGGAGGTATATACATTAAAATGCCTGAAACTCTGATATTCTAAGGAAATGAGTCTGAAGAAATCAGTAGGTAATGATAAAACAAGATGTTTATTGTATGATACCAAAAAACCCCCACCAAAATCTTAAGTAGAAAGTTCAAACTGTCTTGCATGTAGTTATACTATCAGTAAGTGATTGCTAACCAGATGAACACTTAGAGAAAATATTAATTTTTTTGTTGACTTTAGTAGTATTCTTTCCAAATTTCTCAAAACTATTCATTTGAATTCATTTTGTAAACATCTGAGGGTATCTGTGATTGACTTTAGAACTATATTACTCAGGTTCACAGTATCCTCTCCATGAAATAATTTTCAGGCAAAAATAGTATCATACTCACTGTTCACTAGACTTGGTTCTGAATTACTTTTAAAATATCTCCAAATCTGGTTTCACCCTCTAAGAAGATTCATTGCCTATAATTGAGGCTGTCCAAAACCCCATAACGCTAGTTTGCAAAGTGTGTTGAAAACATTTAGAATGTGTCCTAGTGGCAGTTTCACCAGAGTAAGTACATTGCCATAGTCTGTCTCATTTCTTAAGTTGTCATCTTGGATATTGAATTTCTTTTGTACAGGTACTTCTCTTTCTTACATATATGTAATTCTTTCTTTGTTTCTTTCTGTTTTTCCCTGTCCTTTAGCTTTTTAAATCTTATTGTCCCCCTCTTCCTATCTTTCTATAAGGGGGAAAAACATGGGTATTATTCTTAAGAGTGGTTTTATTTTATTATTTTTTTAAAGATTTTTTCATTATTTATTCATGAAAGACACAGAAAGAGAGGCAGAGACATAGGCAGAGATAGAAGCAGACTCCCTACGGGGAGCGTAATGCAGGACTCAATCCCAGTACCTGGGGATCACGACCAGAACCAAAAGGAGTCGCTCAACCACTGAGCCAGCCACCCAGGTGCCCCTTAAGAGTGGTTTTAATGGGATATAAAGGCACAAATTAGATATGTTTCATAGTATGTAAGCGTAGACATACTAAAGAGTCGGTATTCTCAAGTCTTCTAAATACCCAGAAAGAGCCTTTTATTCAACTGACATGTGATTGCCAGACCTCACTGTGATGATAAAATAAGCCTCTTAGGGATTTTCTAGTGGGGAGTTAGATATGTTCGGTATCAGGCCAAATGAAATAAAGTATTATTATAATACAGACATATCAAAAGCCTTTGGAGCCCAAAGGGAGAAATTCTTAATTTCTATTTAGAAGTGGTTTTGAGCTGAATTTAAATGATGAACAGGGTTTGAATAGTAAATAGGGAAATAATATGGCTAAACTGAGGGAGACACCTGGTGAAAAGTAGAGTCTGTGACTGTTGCATGACTAATAGTAATGAGTGTAAAAATCTAAATACAGGAGCAGGTATTTAGAAGAGGATGATTGGGCCATAGAACTGTATAGGGCAGAGAAATCACTGTTTTCATTGTGTCTAGTGAGAGGGCTGAACACCTAGATATTTGCATGGGTGGGGGGATGGGTGAGTAGATGATGAGTAGGTGGATAGAGTAAATTTCTGAACTGAAGGGACTTTAGAAGTCAGCTAATCCAAAGCCCTCTTTTTATAGATAAGGTAAGTGGGCCACATGCTAGCTGATAATGGGGTTTGGACAAAACCTAGGTATTTTATATTCTCACTGCTAGGTTAGTATCTTTTCCATTGTACCATGTAACTATCACCTATTTAACGTGCTTTGAGCATTTAAGATAACATTTTACCTATTTTCATACTCATTGTCACTTTTCAGATTTCCTGTTCTTCCCTCATTCCCAAGTGATAGATCGATGAGGTTTGATATTCTGGGTAGTAAAAGGCCTAGGACCAAATTACTATCTACATTTATTATTTACATATATCTTTGACTGGAAAATGAATCCTACTTTCTCGATCTAGAATACTATTTTTATTTTTAATCTCAAAGTACTTTTTACATTTGTTAGTCTGCTGTTAATTTATCAGTAATGGCTTTGCTTATCCGAACATTCCTTTGTAGAGGATACTCAGTAGCTAATAACCTGAAAATTCAGTGGATGTCTTGCTATCCAGAAAATCTTCCAAGTAGATTAGGTTGACAGATGTATTTCTAAATTTTAAAATACTCAATATCTTTTCTGTTAAGTGGAGAAAAAAATACCCAGGTTTTAGATTTAATAAAAATATAATATGGTCCTTACATATTTTTCAGGTAATTTTCTGTACTATGAGAATCTTTCCTATAAGTGTATTACATAATTAGGTAATGTAGTATTACCTTATATTACCATATATTATACTTATATGAAAGTAGAGAGAGGATTTATTGTTGAATCCATTTTGTCACCATTTCTTAGTTCAGACTCTTCAGCAGTTCTAACATGGACATTTGCCTAATAACCACCTAACTGCTTTTTTTGTGGCTCTAGTTGCTCCACTGTCCACTTGTCATACACACTGCAGCCAAATTAATCTTCTTTAAAGGTACTTAGGTTCTTCTTTCTCAGAAAGCTTCAGTGATTCTGTTTTGCCTCCCAAATGAAATAATAATTCTATCAGTCAGGGCTTTTCACTTTAATTTAGTAAATACAATTGAGCACGTGCTATGTGTCGGGCATTGAGCTTGGTGCTATGATGTGGATCTAACCTGTCTTCCCATGTGTTTAGTTTATCCTGGTCCCTCTAATTGAAATATTCTTTTCTTCCCATCCCTCTAGTTTTTGCCTACTCATTATTTCAAGGCCATTTCTTAGTGTCAAATTTCTAATGAAGTCACCTCTAAAACTCTTCTTACATATATCTTTGCATATAGCCTTGCCTTAGTGGAATATAATTTTTAAAAATGTATATTTTCCTTGATGCTTTCTTTATTGCTCATTGTCTTACAATACTTTCTACTTTGTGTTATGATTGTGCTTATCTGTTATCTCTCCTACCCAACTGTAAGTCCTCTGATCATAGGATCTGTCGGATTGCTCTTGTATCTCTCATAATAACTACTCTGATTCCTGGTGTGTTGTATGCTAAATACATACTCGAATAATTAGATACGTATCTTGTTAGATGGCTAACCTTTTACTTTCAAGGTATTGAGTGAAAAGACAAACTATATTTACTGTTTTAATTTTCTTTTGCTAAACATTGAAGGCTGCATATTATTCATCAGTTTAAAAAATAGCCATATCTATATAATATTTATAGTTAATAAGAGATCTGTAATGGAGAGTCGTAATATTTAACTTGCCATGTGTAGTGCAGGAGATTTATTGACAAGTGAATTGTTCGTACTATTTTAAGAGTGTTGAGTTTTGTAACTTTAAATAATTGGCCTTTCTCTTTTATAGTGCATTTGCACAGTATAACTTGGACCAGTTTACTCCAGTAAAAATTGAAGGTTATGAAGATCAGGTATGTTTCATATAAACACGGGATCTGACTTTTCTGTGTTGCATTTATAATGGTTAATATATTCTGCAAGAACTATGAGGTGGTATGTTTAAAGATAAAGTGTTCATTTTAAAGATAGCCACTTATGGACAAAATAATTGAAAATTTGGGGGTTTTTTGTGGAGACCAATAATACTGTTAGCAGAAAGTCCCTTTTAGAAGTATTCAAATGTAACTCTTTTAAGAGTTTAGAAAATAATTGCTTTAAATCTACTTTCTTGTTTTTTATAGGAAAAAAAATCAATCCTATATTAATCCAAAATCTAGAATATATATTAGTAAGATTTATATCATATTTTGGTTGCTCTGGAATTCTACAGTTCTTCATGTGAGTAACTTAGCATTTAGTAATTATTAAATCTTTTCTTTCCAAAGTGAAAGTTAGAATTGCTAAGTTAAGAAAAGCCACCAAAGATCATTAGTTTGGTTTTTGTTTTTGTTTTTGTTTTTTCTGGTTTAGAGATACTAATAATCAAACAGTGATTGTGCGAAGCACAACTTTCATAAAACAATATGAAGAAGGAACTGGTAGGTAGAACATGAAAGAATTTTAACAATTCTTAATGACCAGTTATGTCAAAGCTTGCATTTGGCATTATTCATTATATAATATGTAGTCTTGTATTTACAGGGGGAAAAGAGAGCCTAGACAGATGACTCGTAACTGCAGAGAAAACAAGTTTACATATATAGACATGCTGTGTGTATGTATACACACACCTACACGTATAAAGCTATATAGTGTTTCATTTTATTAATCTCTTAAATTTATTTTTTTGGGGAGATTTTTTTTGTCTTTAATTGTAAACAAAGCTGTATTGTAAATCTTTGTACCTCTGAGCACAGTATTGACCATTATTTTCTTAAAATACATTCCTAAAAGAATATTTGCTGGGTTCAGGGAATGTATTTTTTTAAATGTTGGATAACTCCCAAACTCATTTATGAACCTGGCATAATATTAGTACTTAAACCTAATAAAGATAAAACAAAAAGCAAACTGTAATCTCACTTATGACCATAGACTTAAAAACTTTAGATATTAACAGATGGAATTCTGGAATTTATCAAAAGAATGACAAATCGAGACTAAATAGATTTTATTATAGGAATGCATGAGTGGTTCCATGTAAGGCAATATATTGATCTTATCTATTAACCAACAAAGAGAAAACATTATCATGCATCAATAGTGTAATCAAGCAGCTAGTCCTCATTACAAAATTCCTAAGTAACCTAGGGATAGAAGAAGGAAGACCTCTTAAGTAGACTGTAAATCACAGTAAAGTCACAGTAAATATCATAGACTACAAACAAACACTAAAATAATTATAGTTAAAATAGAAAATTTGCCAGGTTTGTCCTCTTATTATTATCTAACATAATGGAGGTATAGCAAATAAGACAAGAGAATGAGAACTTTTAAAGCTTTAGAAAAGAAAACTCTTGGTAACAGCATTTATATAAGAATGCTAACCAAAAGAAACTAGTAGACTTAAAACAATTTTGTGAGATGGCTGAATTTAAGGTAAGTATACAAAACTCATTAGATGTCCTCCATTGCACCAAATAAGTACTTTACGCTGGAAATGGTTGGAGGGGTAGGAATTCCATTTTAATTGGTTAAACTCTGCATTAACCTAGGAATTACCTGAACAAGAAAGGCAAAGGATTGTGAAGAGAAGGTGATTGTCTTCTTAAAACATAAAACAGGATATGAACAATGGAAAGGCAATACCACATTCCATTCTGAAAATAGGAAGTTAAATTATTAAAAAATTAAAATATGAATTTAATGCAATTTGATTAGAATCCTGATAGTTTTCTTAATTGGTCAAAACGTTCATGAAGTTTGGGCAGTCTGGGTGGCTCAGCAGTTTAGCACCACCTTCAGTCCAGGGTGGGATTGAGTCCCATGTCGGGCTCCTTGCATGGAGCCTGCTTCTTGCTCTGCCTGTGTCTCTGCCTCTCTCTCTCTCTGTTTCTCATGAATAAATAAATAAAATATATTTTTAAGAATGTTCATGAAGTTTATGCAAAAAAATTCCTGCTTGAAAAAAAAATGTAAGAACAAAAAGAATGAGTAAGAAAGAATTCCTTAACTAGATAGCTAGAAGATGCTTTACAACCAATTTAAAGTCAAATCAGGATGTTATTGTATAAAGTACACAAATATATCTGTGCTGCAGCATATAGAACCAGAATTTAGTCCCAAAATATATGTAAATTTTTATGTGTGACAAGATTATAATTTAGATACACAAATAATAAAAGATTGGCATAACTGGTTTCTGTTAAGATTAAATTGAACCTCTATCTCATACAATATACAGAAATAAATTTCAGGAGGATTAAAATTTGTAAAACGACTAAAAGTTTAAGAGGAAAGAGTCTACATGAGACAATATTAGAACAGGGAAGACTATCTTAAATAAGCCTGGAAACCCAGAAACTGTAAGAGAAAAGATGGACATTTTGCTACATAATAGTTAACCATAAAATGAAAAAGATACCTTAAACAAAATACTTATAAATTAATATGAAAACAAAAAATCTCAGATGAAAAATATTAAAGAATATTTGCTCACAGAAGAGCAAATGGCCCACACACAAAGCAATATTTAGATCAGTCAGTAGTCAGAGAAATGTAATTAAAGTAATGAGATATTTTATACCCATCAGATTGAAAAAAAGAATCATATGCCTATTGATTGTAATATGAAGGGAAGCATATCTTATACACTGTTCATAAAAATGTGGATTGTCATAGCCATTTTTTGGAAATGTATTAAAAATGAAAAACAGACCCTTTATCTACTGTTCCCACTACTGGGAATATATTTAAGAAAAATGGAAGCATCTAATGGAAATAAAAACATTAGCATGTTAAAATATATGTACAAAAGTACTTATTTTTTACATTTTTAAGGTACCCGTTCATCCCCCCAAAAAAGAAAACAGCCTGGAAATAAAAGAGAGGTCCATCAGTAGCAGAATGGCAGAATAAATTAAGTTATATCCACATTATGGGACATTATACAGCCATTAGAAAGAATGATGAGAGGTTTACCAGCTGACTTTGAAGGATTTCTATAAGGTGTTGATATTGAAAAAAAACAGATGCAGAAAAATATGTGTGCGTGTGCATGTTCATTCCATTCTTGTACAAGTGACCCCCAAAACCCTGAATGTGTGTGTATGTATACACAGATAAGTTTTTATTTATCTGTGTGGGATTATATGGCTGAAAAAAATTTAGAAGGATATATGCTGTGTGTACATGATTTTATCAGAGGGATGAGGAAGTCCTAACATAGGTAAGGAGTGAAAGATTGGGAGAGTTGCAAGGGAAGAACAAGAGGGAAATTTTAAAATAAAGCGCAAAGTATCAAGTTTATGCATGTACAACTTAAATGTACATAAATAAGTAAGTTACCTGTTTAAAACTTTGGAAGTCAGTTGAAGACAACTGTCAGTGAATAGATTATAGAAACAAGCAGACACTTCACAGTAAATGGAAAGTATGGGCCTAGGAACAATATAGGACACACTGAAGAGTATTGTCTTTGGATTAAAGCTATTCTTGTAGCCATTCTCATTGAAAGTTGTTACCAGTTCCTTAGTTTTGAGAACTGGAAACTGGTAACAGAAATAGTAAACTGTTTATAGTTTTAAAACAAAACAACAGGGATCCCTGGGTGGCGCAGCGGTTTGGCGCCTGCCTTTGGCCCAGGGCGTGATCCCGGAGACCCGGGATCGAATCCCACGTCGGGCTCCCGGTGCATGGAGCCTGCTTCTCCCTCTGTCTGTGTCTCTGCCTCCCTCTCTCTCTGTAATTATCATAAAAAAAATAATAAAATAAAAAATAAATAAAAAAAAATAAAACAAAACAACAAAAAAACTCCAGCCACATATTAGAAGATGCATTCTTTTCATCAGGTAGCCAGAAGTTATAGTGGGAGAAAATTAGATCCACTGATCTAAGTAACAATAGCCTCATTTGAATTATTATAGTTGTGCCATATAGTTAAGACAATTTCTTAGAGTAGAATTATTTTACAATGTTAAGGGCAAAATTTAAATGAATGTATATTAATATATGTCAGTACTTAAATGCTATTTTAAATACTTTTTTTTTTTCCAAAATTCATCACATCATTGAAGGTATTGATAACAGAACATGGCGACTTAGGAAATGGAAAGTTTTTGGATCCCAAAAACAGAATCTGTTTCAAATTTGATCACTTAAGAAAGGAAGCAACTGATCCAAGACCATATGAAGCAGAAAATGCAGTTGAATCATGGAGAACTTCAGTAGAAACTGCTCTGCGAGCCTATGTAAAAGAACATTATCCAAATGGGGTCTGCACTGTAAGTCATCAATATGCATATTTTTCTTTTGTCTTATGTAAATATGACTGTTTTTATGATTTCTTGAAAGCTGTAATTTACAAAACTGACATTTTTTAACTCACCATTTTTTTTCTTTTTTCTTTTATTTCTAAGAATGTTTTTTTTTTCAAAAAACTCTAAATAATAAATATATTATGATTGCACAAAATGGGAAAATGGTTGTACCTTGAATTAAATCCAAGTAGGAGTTGTCATATATTGATTACAGCATAATAATATAAGATTCTTTATTCTCATGTCCATAACTCATCTCAGTAAGCTTAGATCAAGGGACGCCTGGGTGGCTCAGTGGTTTAGCGCCTGCCTTCAGCCCATGGCATGATCCTGGAGTCCCAGGATCGAGTCCCACGTCGGGCTCCCTGCATGAAGCCTGCTTCTCCCTCTGCCTGTGTGTCTGTCTCTCTCTGTGTCTCTCATGAATGAATGAATGAATAAATCTTAAAAAAAAAAAAAGCTTCCTTTCATTAAGTTACAAGATCTTAGAGCAAATTAAATTATTTGGAAGTGGAATCCTGTCCTTGTCAGTTTTATAATAACCAAGTCTCTTTTTTAATGTGATTCTTTCATAGGTTTAATCTATTTTTATATTTGCAGGATGAAATATGGTAGAAATTAGGAGTGCTTTTCTTTTCCTTTTTTTCATAAGATTGTACCCACGCAGGCTTTTCAGCCCTACCTCCATCCTCCAGTTTGTTTGTGTTTCTGTGATCTTCTCCATAGCCACAGTGATCTTTTGAAATAACCGATCACATCATGAAAGTCCCATGCTGGAAATCATTCAAAGATTTTTCCATTACGTTTAGGATAGAGTCCAGGCTTCTGAACATGGCTTTCACAGCCTTCTGGATCTGACCTCTGTCTGCCTACCTCTAGAACCGCGGTTACCGTATATGCTAGTTTTTAGTTGCTGTCCCAACATAATATTACTGTTAGCATCCCATTTCACTCTCAGTTTTCTGGTTAGGACAAAATTTCATATAATCTCCTTAAGTATCTAGCTCTCAGTAATTATTTGAGGAAAAATTGCAGCATAAACTCAAGTACTTTACAAATTCTTTGAATTATAACCTTGTTGATTAGGATTATTTTGGAAGAATAACTCAAGAATAAATAGGTTGTATTAGAGAGTCCTTATTTGTTGGATTTGGAGGATTGAAAGATACAAATGATCTATCACTTATAAAGCAGTAAACAAGAGATGAAATAACATCATCATACCAGCACAGACATTCTCTTAATGACCTTTCTCAGTTATAAGTAAATTAATTTTCTCACCTCTGTCCCAGCACTTTGTAAAATGACTAAAGAAATGACAGCCCCTAAAATTGTGAAGGAAACAAAGATGATAATCACAATGTGGGTCCAGTTTTTGTTTGTGTGGAAACAACCAGATTAGTATCTATGTGTTTAAAATAAACTGTCTCATTTTTCTTTTATATGTTCCTACCAAAGTGCCATACAATTTTTTTTATAGATGTTTAAAGTTGAATATTCTATGGTCCTGAATTCACCCTTTTTATTTTCTTTGCCATTAAAGGTATATGGTAAAAAAATAGATGGACAGCAAACCATTATTGCATGCATAGAGAGCCATCAGTTCCAAGCAAAAAACTTTTGGTAAGTTAAAATTTTGTGCTTCTGGGGAATTTTGACATTCATATCCTTTGTAGCCCTTGCTTTATTGGTTGGACCCAATATACCTTTGTGTATAATTAACTAAATGCAACCTAAACATAAAACTTTAGCCTTTTGACATGAGCAAGATATTTGCTCCACAATCAGCATAATTATTTAAAGGTAGCAGTAAGGGGCTCCTGGGTGGCTCAGTTGATCATCTGACTCTTGATTTTGGCTCAGGTCGTGATCTCAGGGTTGTGGGATTGAGCACCACATTGGGCTCTGTGTTCAGCACAGAGTCTACTTGTCCCTCTCCCTCTGCTCCTCCTCTCTCTCAAATACATACATACCTACATACATAAAATCTTTCGAAAAATAAACAAAGGTAGTGATAAATCCATTGACACTCAGCAAATAAGAGCGTGGGATTGCATCGAGTGTTTTTAGAGACTTGCAAGCAGCATCCTAAGGGAACATTTGTGCCTGCGAGCAGACCAGTTGGCAGGCCCATATGCTGATTCTGAGAAGAGATTGTTCCTGAATGAGACTTATATGGGAGAGGAGGACAGAGGTATTATGAAGGAAAGAACGATGATTTTTCTGGTAAGCTTTGGGGCTTCTGAAGTAGATGTTTTCATGTTGATTGCTTTGTGCTTGGTTGCCAATGTACATGGCATGTTTTATACAGTGAGGCAGATTACAATCATAATTTCATTTTAATTAAATTATAATTTTTTAATCAAATTCGTTGATTATTCCTTATAAAAGTCCAGTCAGTAGGTAGCCCAGGTGGCTCAGTGGTTTAGCACCGCCTTCAGCCCAGGGCGTGATCCTGGAGACCTGGGATTGAGTCCCACATCAGGCTCCCTGTGTGGAGCGTGCTTCTCCCTCTGCCTATGTCTCTGCCTCTCTCTCTCTTGCTCTCTCTCTCTCTCTCTCTCTCTCTCTGTATGTCTCTCGGGAATAAATAAAATCTTTAAAAAAAAAAAAGTCCAGTCACCCAAAGCACTGACTTTCCCTATTTTTTTTGGACCTTTGACAAGTTGTTGAGCCTTTCTATTTTTAGACAAGATGATTTCTGAGACATCTTTATAAAATTTTGAGGCTCTACAAGACTTTATAAATCAGAATTGAATGAAATCTTTACCTTTATCTTCCTTTTTTGTTAATACATGCTAAGATCATCAGAATAAGTATAGCCATAATATTTGACTTGTTAGCCAGGTTGGTTGGTTGTGCTCTTGAGGGTAAAGTAAGAGGTATCAGTAACCCCGGTGGACTAATTTGGTTCATGGCCCCAGATTGCTTCAGTATTTAACCATCCTAGAAGTAAATGCAAGGTTACAAGGTTAACCAAGAACATTTGGAGGAATGCAGATCCATTATCACTGAAGGAAAATCAATTCCGTATGTAAACATACGCCTTAATAACAGGCTTCGGTTCCCTAAAAATTCTGGTGTACAGAGTTACTTTTATGGACTTATAAGTATAGTTTCTCCATTATAGCAGTAACCTACCAATATTGTAAAGAAATAAATCTTAACCAAATCACTATTACCTTATACAATTTGTGCCAAGATATGCATCATAAAAATCAATCTTGTTGAGATTGAACTAAAGGAAAACTCTTGTTACTAAATTTTACTTTAATATATATTGGAGATGCTATAGTGAATTTACTAATCAGTTTTCAAAACTAGAACTTATTTGAGCTTTAGCTTATGTAAAATGAAGATGTTTGTTCTTGAGTTCTCAATAATTTGCTTCATATATCTGAGTTTTTCTCCTGTATTACCACAATGAACATTATATCATGGAAGTTTAAAAAGTGACTTCCATTTTTTAGAAAAGATAAATTCTAAATGACAAAGTGCTAGACATCACATATCACACTAATCTCAGTAAAATCTAAATATTTTGCTACTAAGAAATATACTTTAGTTAACCTAAAATATAGATAGAATAAAAATCAAAAGATATTAGTCATAGACATTTAATAGATTTCACTAGGGGATCCCTGGGTGGCTCAGCGGTTTAGCTCCTGCCTCTGGCCCAGGGTGTGATCCTGGAGTCCCGGGATCGAGTCCCATTTCGGGCACCCTGCATGGAGCCTCCTTCTCCCTCTGCCTGTGTCTCTGCCTCTCTCTCTCTCTCTCTCTCTCTCTCTCTCTGTCTCGAATGAATGAATGAATGAATGAATAAATAAATAAATAAATAAATAAATAAATAAATAAATAAATAAATAAATAAATGAAATCTTTTAAAAAAGGATTTCACTAGGACATTCTCTTCCTGGTCTCTACTGTTTCTTGATGTTTAGCAGTATTGGAGGTTTAATAAATGTTTGTTGAATAAATACACATTTGTGATTACAGCATTAAAGGATAAAATTCGTTATCTGGGAGACAAAAATGAGTAACAGCATACTGGTTGCTTGTTTTTAATGTCACAATTTCCTACCATGCATATATGTTAATTTGTATTCCAAAAGTCATTTTGAGGGCAGCCCCGCAGCCATTTAGCGCTGCCTTTGGCCCAGGGCGTGATCCTGGAGACCACGGATCGATTCCCATGTCAGGCTCCCTGCATGGAGCCTGCTTCTCCCTCTGCCTGGGTCTCTGCCTCTCTCTCTCTCTCTCTCTCTCTCTCTCTCTCTCTCTGTCTCATGAATAAATAAATAAAATCTTAAAAAAAAAAAAAAGTCATTTTGAGAAGTGAGAGAAGGAAGTGCCTTTTATGTGGAAATTTAATCCTAAAACTGTTAGAGAAAAAAAAAATCTGACACTTAAAACTCCTTGTAAAAAGCCTTTCTCTTTCCAGATATCAAAACCTTTAAAATGTATTACTAACCACTCTTTTTAAAATTATTTGGTACTTTATATCATTCAGTAGATGTCAGACTGCATTCACTGTATTTATCAAAGCCCCTGATAATCTAAATATTTGTTCAGTTTTTTCTTTTTTTTAAATCAAAGTATACTTGACCCACAATGTTACATTAGTTTCATGTGTACAATATGATTCCCTAATTTGTAGTTATGCTGTGCTCTCCCACAAGTATAGCTGTTATCTATTACCACATGACATTATTACAGTACTTTTAACTGTATTCCTTTTATCCTTTTATCCCCTTATTGATTCCATAACTGGAAGCCTGTATCTCCCACTCTTTTTTCACCTATTCAGTTTATTCTTCTCAAAAAATTTTATTTATTTATTTGATAGAGAGCGAGCACACGCACGCAGGGGGGGTAGCAGGGAGAGGGAGAAGCAGGCTCCCCGAGGAACAGGGAGCCCGATACAGGACTCAATCCCAGAACTCTAGGATCATGACCTGAGCTGAAGACAAATGCTTAACCTATTGAGCCACCCAGGCACCTCCAGTTTATTCTTAATTAAAGAATTAAGAATTAAGAATTCTTAAAGCATCAGTATGTCAGTTGTGAAGAAGTAGCTTAAAACTTTTCTCCAAAAGTAGCTTATATAATTTAGTTTTGAACTGTGTTTTAAGCCTTAGCTTTAGAATTCTTTAGTTGCATCCATTCTATGTCTTTTCTTTTTTTTTTTTTTTGTCTTTTCTTACCATATATGGATGAAGATTAAATGTAGCTCATAACTGAACTTAACGCTTTGATTCTTTTAAATATTTCAGTGATTAAAAAGTGAATATCCAGCATCCATTCTCCACAGTCTCATACTTGTAGCATTAAATTTAAATGTAGAACTTAAAATTTATTCAAATTATTTTCCCTACCTTATTTACAGCTGCTGTTTTTATTTTTAAGGAATGGTCGTTGGAGGTCAGAGTGGAAGTTTACAATCACTCCTTCAACCACTCAAGTGGTTGGCATCTTGAAAATTCAGGTATGAAATAAAGGAAATTTTGTTTACTGATCTCTAGATGATTCTAAACAGAGAAACAACTAATTCTAATTCGTAAGTTTATTTTTCCTTAGTACACAATAACCATTTCTTTTCTAGATCTTTGTTTTGAAGTAATGGGAAAAACAAGTAGTGCTGATTTCATCTTTCAGATAACCTTGCAGTTCATTCCCTAGTCGTCAAAACTATGCAAGGATAGCTTACAGATTCTAAAAATACAGCTAAAATTAGATGCTACCATTTGGTCTGCTCTTCAAACAATTTGTTCATCCAAGCATCCTCTGAGTTTGAGTTGTGCTATTCTGTCTCCTGATTTGGGTGGAATTGGGTGAGGTGTAATATTAATATATGTATGTGTTTAATATGTATTTATCCTATGTATATATTATTATATATAGTGTGTGTGTGTGTATATATATATCTTTTAAGTTTGTGTTTGGTTTCCCTAACCAGTGTCTGTAAGTAATTAATTTCAAAATAAAATTTCAAGAAACCCACCATAATTTAATTCTCTGATTCATTTAATATAAACTCAAATGTTTATATAGAAGAACATTTGATAACTAAGACCAAGTATTTGAATATAAATATTACTAAACAAGGTTAAGTGAGCCAAGACAGAAAAAAATTGGTCAGCCTTTTCCTTTTTTATTCAATATATTTGTTAACTTTCATGAAAGGAATTGTGCTAAAAGCCATAAAGGAATAAAGATGAATCAGATACTGCTACTCTATCATCTGATTCCACTGTCTTTCTCCTGTTGCTTTTGTCTTGGTATGACTATCTATTGGCTTGGTATGACTAGTCCAGGGGCTAGAAAATAGAGGCTAAAAGCATGGATTTTGAAAGCAGACTGCCTGAATTTGAATCCCAGCTCTGTTATTAGTTGTATGACAACAGGAAGTCATTTAATTTAAGCTGCTTTTGCTTGTTTGCTCATGAGTCTAAAAAAGAAAACAGCAATAGAAAGCTCAGATGATTGTTTGAAGATTAGTTGATATGGGCAAAATGGTTAAAACAGAGCCAGACATGAAGTGCTTGATCAATGATGACCGTTAACTGTTGACATTATTTTTTCCTTCAGTTAGGCCTCAGTAGCTTTCACCTGGATAATTTCTAAAATGGTGCCACTTTTTTTTTTTTTAATGGTGCCACTTTTAAGCCAAAGGATTATCTGTTTCACAGTTCTGTCTTCATCACTTAGCATGATGGCTAGCATGTAATTGTTCCTGAATTTGAGGAATTTTGTTGAAGTGCTAGACTCTTTGCCATCCGCCAATCTACTTTTGACATTGCCATCATCACAGATGATTTTTAAAGAATTTAAATCTGGATATGTTACTTTCTTACTTAAGACCACTTTCTTGGGCAGCCCCAGTGGCCCATCGGTTTGGCGGTGCCTTTGGCCTGGGGTGTGATCCTGGAGACCCAGGATCGAGTCCCGCGTTGGGCTCCCTGCATGGAGCCTGCTTCTCCCTCTGCCTGTGTCTCTGCCTCTCTCTTTCTCTCTTTGTCTGTCGTGAATAAATAAATAAAATCTTAAAAAAAAAAAAAAAAAAAAGACCACTCTCACTGGGGCAGCCCGGGTGGCTCAGTGGTCTAGCACCACCTTCAGCCCAGGGCCTGATCCTGGAGACCCGGGATCGAGTCCCACGTCAGGCTACCTGCATGGAGCCTGCTTCTCCCTCTGCCTGTGTCTCTGCCTCTCTCTCTCTTTCTCTCTCTCTGTCTCATGAATAAATAAAATCTTTAAAAAAAAAAAAAAAAAGAGAAAGACCACTCTTGCTTATCGATAATCCAGACATACTTGCATGACTCACAAGGCCCACTGTTGACTTGTCTTTATCTATTTCTCCAGCCACTCTTCTCCCTCCCTAGTCTCACACACATTCCAGCCATAAGAACCTCCACGCCTTTCTGTAGTACACTGTTCTCTAAGCTCATTTGCCTTACCTTCCCTGTTCTAATTGTTGTCATACTCATATTGCTAAACCCACGTATTATTGCCTCTTTTCCGAAATCCTTTTTTAAATTTCAGAGAGTTTCAAGACTCTCCGTGTTGAGATTCTCTCTGTACTTTGTACATGCTGCTCACTGTATTGAAGAAAACTAAGGTCAGGGACTCTTTTCTTAAAAGCTGTGCATTCTTAGGACTTTCTGTAATAGCAAGCCTATAATCATTCAGTTAATGTTTGTTGAATAAATTCACGTCTGAGTTTGAGGAATTAAATGGTTGGTGGAAATGCACAAAAGAGGAGCGATCTTTGGGAGGGAATATGGTGAGCTCAACTTTGGAAATCTTGAGTTTATTTAGATTATCAGAATATCTGTTAGGTAAAAATGTCCGGCAGGTCAGTGGAGGGCTTGCCTGAATAATTACAGGAACTGCAAATTAGTCTCCTTACAATAGACTGAAGGCAGAGTTATGCTGGAGTTTGAAAAAGGTCAGGAGCTCATCAGAGGAGTCTAGGTTTCGAGCTAAACTTTGCACTGATGTGATTGTTGAAGCCATGAAGATCTTGATGATTCCTATAATGTGTTTTCTGTAATTTCTTTTTCTAATAGGTTCATTATTATGAAGATGGTAATGTTCAGTTAGTGAGTCATAAAGATATACAAGATTCCCTAACGGTGTCTGTAAGTAATTAATTTCAAAATAAAATTTCAACAGCCTAATGCTTCTATAAAACCAGAACAGTTTTGGAATTCACATTTTTAGTAATATTTCTGCTCCAGATTAAAGTGTTTTCAGATAGATTAAAGATGGTAAGTTACCTAGAAATCTGTACGTAACTTTTTTAAACAGCTTTATTGACATAATTCACATACCATTCAATTCACCCATTTAAAATATAAAATTACATGTTTTTTAGTATGCTAATAAGATTGTACAATCTAATTTTGAATGTTTTTGTCTTCCAGAAACCCTGTACCCATTAGCAGTCATTCCCTATCCCTCTCCCCCACCAGCTCTTTCCTAAAACCCTCCTCAGCCCTAGGCAACCATGAATTTACTTTTTAATTCTATAGATTTGCTTATTCTGGACATTTCATATTAATTGAATCCTATTTGGTGCAAAGAGCTATCTTACTGGGATTTTACTTTACATTTTCCTGATAGATAATGATGTTGAGCATCTTTTCATGTATTATTGGTTATTTGTATATCTTCTTCAGGAAAATGTATTCAGATCCTTCATCTGTTTCTTAATTGGTTATTTGTGTTTTTATTGATGAGTTATAATTGTTGCTTATATATTCTGGTTATAAGTCCTGTATCAGATATAGGATTTGCAAGTATTTCCTCCCATTCAATGTGTCATTTCACTTTCTTGATTGTATCATTTGCAGAACAAGAGATTTTAGTTTGGACCTAGTCCAGTTTATTTTTTTGTTGTTGTTAGTTGTGCTTTTGGTATGTTAATAGAAACCATTGCCTAAGGTCACGAAGA
This sequence comes from Canis aureus, assembly GCF_053574225.1. NCBI lineage: Eukaryota > Metazoa > Chordata > Mammalia > Carnivora > Canidae > Canis > Canis aureus. Next base: position 5,144,656 of record NC_135628.1, on the reverse strand, counting down.
TTTACTCCATTGTTTTTTTCTAAGAATTTTATAGTTTTAGCTCCTAAATTTAGGTCTGTGGTTCTGTACTTAATTTTTAAACTCTGTTGTATTTTTTCCCTCTGTTTGGATTACAATTTAATGAAGTTTTTCTGAAGTTCAGCTTTCAAATTCAACAAACTTTGAACTTGGTTTTATTTTCCCACATAGTCCTCTCACACATTCTTTATACTACACATGCAGCTATTTCTCTGTGGCATATTTTTTTACCCCAGTGATATTATTAATAATGTAATATTAATAATGTCACATTTTACATTTTCCCATACACATTTGTGTTGTAAACCTAAAAGTGCCAAATATTATAAACATCAACTGCTAATATACAAATTAGCTAACCTACAAATATAAAGAACAGTTAATTTTTAGTTTAAGAAAGCATTTGATTTAATGTTAAGAAACATGTGTGAATGTATAAGAAACATTTATAAAAATGCTATCTGAGAAGAGAAGAGAGCTAATATTTAAAAAAAGTTTCATTGGCACTTAGGTGATTTCTGCCTTTTTGCTAAATGGTACTCTACTTGCAAAATTTGCCAGTAAATGAAACTAATGTCTGGTTTTCCCTGAGACATTATGTTTAGTATTATTCTATATCATGTGCATACATGTAACATTATTTGCATTACAGAGTACTTGGTACTCTCTTCTTTAGTTTGACAGTGAGCAAAGGTTCTTCCTAAAAGACAGTTGTCTACAAGATTATAGACTGTGGAGTTGTGAGAGGTGGTCATAGTAATTAAACTTGACTGATACACTTTTTGTGCTGCCATTTTATTTTATTTTATTTTATTTTATTTTATTTTATTTTATTTTATTTTATTTTATTTTAATATTTATTTATTAATGAGAGAGAAAGAGAGTGAGAGAGAGGCAGAGACACAGGCAGAGGGAGAAACAGGCTCCATGCCGGGAGCCTGACGCGGGACTCAATCCCGGGACTCCTGGATCACGCCCTGGGCCAAAGGCAGGCACTAAACCGCTGAGCCACCCAGGGATCCCTTTGTGCTGCTTTTTAGAAATGCATTTTTTACTTTATTTTACAGGGTTTTCTTTTCTCTCTTTTTTTTTAATGTTTTTTGGACAGAAAAAAATGCATGTTATAGGAATGGAAATACATATGTGTAAATATATATTATATAAAGTAAGATATTAGAGAATTTTACATCAACACTTTTATTAAAAAGTCTAAATTTCTAACTTTTTTACTGTTAGGAAAAAAAGCAAAGAAACCCATATATTGGAATGTTAAAGTTTTTCCAGAAAATATTTAAACACTATGGTAAATTCACCTTAAGCTTTAAAATAAGCTTTTCCTAATGTTTTTTGAAATGTATCATTATGGTGGTAAATACCATTCAGTACATATTTCATAATACTTAGATACAGTAGTAGTTAATTAGAAATTTATGACTAACTTCTTATAACTGTAAAGATTATCAAATTCCTATTAAGTGTTATAGTGGAGTTTCTCATCAATATGTATTATTAAGACTTTGCTGTCCTTAAACAGTGAAACCAGGCTCATTCTGTAGACTTTTAAAAATACTTGTGCCTAGTTTCTCTTGGACTTAAAATAACTGATCTTATTTGTGTTTTCTCTTTATCATACTTTCCATTTGTGTTATTTATTATAGTAAATCATTAACCACACGTATATTGACATGCCTATTTAAAATAATAGTGGTGTACACAAAAATAAACTCAAAATGTATTAAAGACCTAAATGTGAAACCTGAAACCATAAAAATCCTAGAAGAGAGAAGAACACAGGCAGTAATTTTTTTGACCACGAGATTAGGAACATTTTTCAAAGTGTGTCTCCTAAGACAAGGGAAACAAAAAGCAAAAATAAAAAAAAATAAAAAATAAAAAAATAAAAAAAATATATATAAAAAAAAAAAAAAGCAAAAATAAACTGTTAGGATTACATCAAATAAAAAGTTTTGGTACAGTGAAGGAAACCATCAACAGAACAAAAACGGTAACCTATTGAATGAAAGGACATATTTGCAAATGATATATTTGATAAGGGGTTAATATCCAAAATATATAAAGAACTTAGACAACTTGGCACCTAGGTGGCTCAGTGGTTGAGCATCTGCCTTTGGGTCAGGTCGTGATCTCAGGGTCCTGGGATTGAGTCTTGGATCAAACTCTCTGCAGGGGAGACTGCTTCTCTGCCTGTGTCTTTCCCTCTCTCTCTGGGTCTCTCATAAAAAAAAAAAAAAAAAAAAAAGACAACTCAACACCCAAAAAACAAGTTTTTAAGAATGGGTGGAGGACCTGAATAGACATTTTTTTAAAGACACACAGATGGCCAACAGACACACGAAGAGATGCTCAACATCACTCAACATGAGGGAAATGTAAATCAATACTACAATGACATATCACCTTTCACCTGTCAGAATGGCTAAAATCAAAAAGACAAGAAGAAATATTTAGTGTTGGCAAGGATGTGGAAGAAAAGGAACCCTCATGCGTTGGTGGGAATGCAAGCTGGTGGCCACTGTGGAAAACAGTATGGAAGTTCCTCAAAAAGTTAAAAATAGAAATACCATATGATTTAGTAATTCCACTGCTGGGTATTTACCCAAAGATGATGAAAACATAAATTGGAAAAGATCTAGGAATGTTTATTGCAACATTATTTCAATAGACAAGATATGGAACCAATCTAAGTATCCATCAGTAGATGAATGGATAAGGAAGATGTGGGAGACATACACACAGTTGTATATCTATAATTCTATATACATACACACAATGGAATATTACACAGCCATAAAAAGGATGAGATTGTGCTATTTGTATTTCACTTATGCTAAGTGAAATAAGGGGGGGAAACAAACAAAAAGCAGATATAAATACAGAGAACAAACTGATGATTGACAGGAAGCAGGAGTGGGAGAAAGGCAAAATGGTGAGGAGTCATGGAAAAATAGGCTTCTAGTTATGGAATGAGTAAGTCACGGGAATAAAAGACACAATAAGAAATATAGTCAATGATACTATAATAGCATTGTATGGTGACAGATGGTAGCTACACTTGTGAGCATAGCATAGTGTGCAAACTTGTTAAATCACTATGTTTGTTGTACAACTGAAACTACAGTAACACTCATTTATACTCAAATGGAAAACTTAAATAGTGGTGTTGTTTTAAAGTAAATAGTTACTTTTTGTTTTGTTTTTCATTCAGAATGAGGTGCAGACAGCAAAAGAATTTATAAAGATTGTAGAAGCTGCAGAAAATGAATACCAGGTATGTTTTTCAAAAGTACATGATTTATATTTGCTTATAAATAATGGCACTGAAGTTTTAATACTGAAGTTTATAACTGAAGTTATAATAATGGCACTGAATTTCAGTTATGAGCCTGAATTTTTTTCATTTATTTCACTATAATAAAACAATCTTTTTTGGGGTTTTTTGTTTACTTGTTTTTAATTCAGTGGCAAACTTATGAAAATGTGGCCAAAATTCAGTTTTAGCCAACAGTAATATCTGAGTATTGGTCATAATATGCCAAGATTTTAAATGGTTATTTTGTTTTTGATTGGAAATTTTAATTTATGAAGTATTTCCCAAAGTATTTAGATTATGTGTAATCTGGTCAGATCTTATTTCACTTTATACTCTTATTTTTTAAATTTTTTTTATCAGCTTTTAAACCGTACTCTTGAACTTACACATTTAATTTGTGGATTCGCCACATTTCTGCTTCTTGGAAACAATAATATATAAAATTGTTTTGAGTGAAATAGTAAAATAGATCCAAAATGAGAACACACAAATATTAAATCCAATTTACAATTTCATTTCATTAAATTATCCAAAACAATTATAGGCTTTTTTCTTTTAGGAGGTTCTGGCTGGCTAAGTCAGTATAGCACATGATTCTTGAACTCATGACCATGAAATCCAAACCTGAGCCAAGAATAGGAGTTGGACACCTAACTGACTGAGCCACCCAGGTGCCCCTCTCTTAGCTGCTTGCTTTTTTTTTTTTTTTTTTTTTTAAGATTTTTTTTAACTTATTCATGAGAGACACAGGCAGAGGGAGAAGGAGGCTCCCCGTGGGGAGCCCAATGTGGAACTTGATCCCGGGACTCCGGGATCAAGCCCTGAGTGGATGGCAGATACTCCACCTCTGAGCTACTCAGGCATCCCTTTTAGCTGCTTTTTAAACAGTTTCCAAAACCACATTGGGGTTTTTGACTTTTTTTTTTTTTTTTTTTTTTACTTTTTAAAAACAGTGAAATAAGCTGGTTAAATAAAGGTTTTTCTAAAACATCTATGTGTTGTATAAATTGATCTGTTCCTTTTATTTCTTAAACTTTTAACTACTATTTTTCATAGACCGCCATCAGTGAGAATTATCAGACAATGTCGGACACTACTTTCAAAGCCTTACGTCGACAGTTGCCAGTTACACGCACGAAGATTGATTGGAACAAGATCCTTAGCTACAAGATTGGCAAAGAGATGCAGAATGCATAAGATGAACATTGCATGACCGGATCATTTTAATGTTTTTGCGTTTAAAAAAAAAAAATCATTGCAAAAAGTATTCAGAACTGTCAAGCTACCCAGTCAGATGGGCTGTTGCCATTTAAAATCACTGTAATTAATTAGTTTGGTTAGAGCACAAAGCTTAGCTAATCAACCGTTATTTTTCATTTCTTTTGTTCAAAGAGGACAATTAGTTTAAATGTCTTTTACTTTCTGTTATACCTTTCTTTCTTATAATTAAGAGATGATTCCTCTAGTTTAATGTTAAAAGTTTTTGAAGTGTTTCAAAAATATTTTACTTATCGTAACCCTAAAGTTGTTGTCTTTTGGTTTACGAAGTGGGCAACTTTTGATATTTGCCCAGTTCTTTTTAATGGGGTTAATAATGGACATTCTAGTTTAAGGTGGTTGATGGATTTAGCCATATATGCTGCTAAAGAAATTGTCTACCTTTTCCCCTCACCTCTTCCATTTATGTAAGATTGAGATTAGAGGGAAAGCATTTTCTATATCAATTGTGTTTGAACTTTGAAGAAGGTTATTTAGCTAGCTTAGTGTTTAACTAAACTTTTTTTAAATGAGGCCAAGGTCTAATGCTGTTTTGAGATTCTGAAATTAAATGGAAATACTTATTTCAGAAATGCATTTAATGCTTTTTTTCTTGTGACAGTTACGCAAATTAGCTTGAACTCCATATGTCCCTGAGTTATTTTTATCATAAAGCCACAAATGTATTATAACAAGGCAAATTGTAATATATATAATCCTGAACTCATGACCATGTCTCAGTTTATTTCTTTTCTTGGATTGAAAAGTACTGAAATTCAATGTGACATTAAAATGGAAATTTTCCTATTTATTTGAGTAGAATATCCCTTATCAGTGAGTCATATACTATTTTAAAATACTTTCTTTGGATATTGTGATTCTTAACTGGTTGTAAATTAGAGAAGCTGGGAGTACATATGGTGTGCATTACAGTCTAAATTTTTCCATCTTATGCATCATAAGCATGTTTGTAATATTTTAAAATATACATTTACTGATGCTACAGGAATTTCAAACCTGTGGTGAATGTTAATATTTACTATAGAGAGTGGGGTGGATTTATGGTTTCATTCAATCGAGTATTGCTTACTATACTCCAGTGGAATCTCTTCCTCACATACTCTTGGAGATGTCTGGGCCTGGAAGTGTTTTTTTAAAAACACCACTTTTATTATGTACAATAAAATATTTCATTAGCTTGAATTGTATAGAATTTAAAACTTTTCTCAAAGCATGTCATTTAATTTCTTTTTAAAAATCAGGCTTGGGCTTTGAAAACACTGAGAACTTAATATGAAATTTGAGTTTGGTTAAATTGTTTTCTCTTAGTTTTGCCATATTGGGATTTCTGAAGAAAATGAATTAGCAATGTTAATTTTCTCTTCCCTTTTTAAATAGGCATTTTCCAAAGTCATGATTCTGAACTGAACACTAGGTAAATCTTTAATTGGCTTGTTCAGTCATATCATTTGGACTATCGTGGGTTTTATCCCCTACAGGTCAGTTACTTTGGATGTTTTATGGCCCTAGAATGTGATCTTGAAAATACATGCATTTGTCTTTAAGGTGATGATTTAAGGGTGAAGTACAGAGGCAAGGGTAAAATTAGGGGAACAGTTAGGAGGCTACTGCAGTAATCTAGTTGAGAGCAAATGCTGACCTGGTCTGAGGTGGTAGCTATAGTCTATAGAGGTGGTGAGTTCTGGATATGTGTTAAAGGTAAAATAAAAAAGATTTGCTGAAAGTTTGGTTGCAGAATATGAGATGAAGAATGCCAGAGACATTTTGGGGTTGAGAAATTGGGGGAAATTCAGGGTCAGCAGAAGGGTTGGTCAGGAGCTCAGTTTTCGATTTCAAGGGGAAATACCATGTAGCAGTTAGATACTGAAAACAGGAGGTAGAGTGGTCCTCTGGGCTGAAGAAACAGTGGAATGAATGGACCTGGGTCACAGGGTTTGGTAGCCAGGCAAAATGAAGTCCAACTCAAGGTTAGTGATGATGTAACGTGACACCAAGGGAGTCCGCTCTGTTAAGCACGTTAAAGCTGCACGGTGCAGGCACAGAGTAGAGGAGTTGAACCAAGGTTGTGGTTTTGCCAAGAGAGGCTGACTCACCATGGGAACGGGGCAAGGTTGCAACGATAACCTCTAAGAACGTAAGCTTAGGTAAGGGAGAGAAATGAGGCCAGGAGAGGAGCAGAGAAAGTGTGGCACAATCAGTAGATTACATAGGTTAGAGTTAGCGTACTAGAAAGCAATGAGTGGTGGTTAGGGTGATGTGTTAAAAATTGAGATTTTGAGGAGTTATACTTACTCCTAATGATATTAGGATAAAGGGAGTGACTGGCTGAGGTAGGAGAGGAGAGGAGTTCAAGTAGCTGTGAAGCCTGGGGTTGCTATGGGGTACTGAAATCAAGAATTACGGTAGAAGTAAGTATTCTGACATGAGTGCTGTTTTTCAAGACTACATCTCGACATTTATAATACATTTGTATGAGTTAAGTAAATAATATGGTAAAGATACTCATGAGGTTTTTCTTCATTTGGGATTTTAGAAACTAAATGAGAACAGAAGCATATATAAAAAGGTATTCTGGAAGTCCTGGTTCATTAAAAATGTTCTTGAAAAGTGAAATTCTTAGGAAACTAATTAAAGATGACTAGAGGTCATTCCATTGCTTTTGGGTGGCATTTTCTGTGGTTAAAATAATTTTTTTACTTAATTACACCAAAAGCTTTGGAATGATGCAAGATCCTTTGAAAAGATCTTCATGCTGATAATCATTTTGTGCCTTTGCCAGGTAGTGGGTATAAAATATAAAGGCATATTTTGCCTGCAGGTAACACAGGTGTTTTGTAATGCATGTGTGTTGTGAAACATCCCAAGAAGAATGTGCATTTCTTTTCACTTCCCTAGGTTAGATATTTAAAAGCAGCATCGCAATGTACTTGCTATTCCTAAGTTTAGTATTTTTGTCCTTGAAACTGAAAAAATTTTAAAGGCATGACTTTGTATAGACATCTTCACATTTGATATTCTGAGTATTATGCAAAAGCTTTATTGTAGGATTGACCAGTGGTGCCAGCTATTGGAGAATATTCAAAATATTCAATTAAAATTAAAATAACCAGTGAAACTTTTAAGGTCTAATTGGTATTAGAAATTAACGTCAAATCATTTAAGATTAATCACACTGTTTCCAGAGAACCATTCTAGGCATTGTAGAGTCAGGAAAATATAAAGTTATTTCTTTAAAGAATCTATAAAGTAGTCATGGGTATGTGTAGTGTTCTCTAAATTTTTAACATCACAAAAGATATAGAAAGTGATGATACTTGTAAGGCATTTTGGGAGAAATGGCTGCTTGCCAACTGCTCTAAGGCTCGAGGGGCCTCCTATCTCCGTACGCCTTGAGCCTATTTACGTAGTAGGTGTGCTAGGGGTAACACAAATAAGTGGATTTACAAGATAAACTTCAGGCCTAACTTAACCTACAGTAGCTTTTAAAGAAATGACCACCTAAGGAAGTTTTCCTGGAAAAGAATGCAAACTCTACTTCAGCACACTTAAGATTTTTTGTTAAGTATGTGTGTAACAGTAGGCAGGAAATCCTCTCATATCTTGAAACATCAAAATATAGCTAATCGGTTTCTTGAATAGCTCCCTGATAGTTGTGGATCAGATATAGCATTATACATTTGAAAACTAAATAACATTGTTTTGTTTTTACACATACCACAGTATAAAAATGAAGTCAACAGAAAAGGTAAAATTAAAAATGTTCTTATGAACTAGAGTAGAGCTAATAAGATACTAGAACATTTTATCCCTAATTTTAGTGTAATCTAAGAAAATTGTGGTAGTTAATGTCAGTTTTTTTTTTTTTTTTTTAATTTATTCATGAGAGGCAGAGACATGGGCAGAGGAAGAAGCAGGCTCCCTTGCAGGGGAGCCCGGTGCGGGACTCAATCCAGGACCCTGGGATCACGACCTGAGCCAAAGGCAGACACCAACCACTAAGCCACCCAGGTGCCCCTTTTGCAGTTTTTTTTTTTTTTTTTTTTTTTTTTAAGATTAGATTTATTCATGAGAGAGAGAAACACAGGCAGAGGGAGAAGCAGGTTCCCTATGGGGAGCTCGGTGCGGAACTCGATCCCAGGACCCCGGGGTCATGCCCTGGGCTGAAGGCAGACGTTCAACCTCTGAGCCACCCAGGTACATCAATGTCAGTTTTAATATAGTGTTAAAAACTATCAGTTACTTTTGTGTAGTATGAAAGTAACAGAATAAAGATTTTTTTTCATGCAGACTGGCTAGAGAACACACGTATCACAGATGTTAAATCAGCCGCTCATTCTCCTAGCAAATCACTACGTGAAGTTAAAGCTCTCTGATTAATAGAAGACCGGTAAGGAAACAAAGTTGGTTTGTATGTCTTAGGATGTGATTTCTTGAGGAAATTTGTGGAATGCCCAGCTTTTAAACCAAATAAATATTGAAGGAGTAAAAGGATACCCCCCCAGAAATCATGACTAAACAGTAAAAATCACGGTCTTTCCCTTTGGCTTCAAGTTTTGTGCTGCTAACTTGCTAACTTAGCAGAATCTGAACACTGATGCAGAACTCTTGCGACTTCTGCTTGAAAATGAGGGCTTGCCTCTTGTATCCCAAAGGAATGCCAAAGAGAAATACTAAGGAGTCACAGATCTCTTAGGCATACACTAGACACTTAGGAGAGACTTCTTTCAGAATGCCCAGGAAGGTACAGAGCAGCATTCCAGGGTGCTGAAAATATCTCAAGTATAGAAAAAACTAATTTAACTTAAAAAAAAACTTTTTTAAGGGAAATTCTCAGGTACACTCATTTCCCCCTTGTTTTGGGACTTTACACAGGAAAGAGGAGAGAAAAAAAAAAGGAAATGGCAGAGACTTGTATTGGGAAAACCTAAAGTCAGTCTAAATACCCAGCAACAGATTAATTCAGATACTGTGGTTTGCTGACCCTAGGGTAGCATACAGCTTTTAAAAACTCAGGAACTGGAGTTCCATGTAGCAACATAGTATAAATGTTGAAAGAAAAAGGCAAGTTGCAGAAAGGTAAGTACAGTTTTAAGTGTAAATTTAAAAACTTGTGAGACTTTTGTACAGTATGTGCATAAAACAATGGAGTGAAAAAATCAGGGTAGTGTGTGAGGAGGAAGATAGGGGACTGGGATTGGGGAAAATATAGAAGGATTCGGTTGTATCTTTAGAATTTGTTTTGTAAACTAGGTGAAGGCAAGTATATCTGATATTTTGTAACTTAAATATACAACTTAAGCCAACACATTTGGAACTCTGAGAGAAAACATGTACAAAATTGACTCAGGTGAAGGTAGTAAAAATGGCAAAGGTCATAACTATAGAATAAATTGAATAGGGACTTTACTAGTACCTCTTTTATAAGTCATTAGACCCATATTGTTTTATAGTGAATTTTATCAAACTCTCCATATTCAGATAATTTGTGTTCTAGACATCATTCTGGATGTCAGAAAGAAATACTTTTAATGAACCTGACATACATGACTTTAAGAAAAACACCAAAGAAACTATCGATGAAATCTCCCTATAAAGTTCAAGAAGCCATGGTAATAACCAAAGCCTATTACATTATGACCAAATAGGATTTATCCCTGGAATGCAGTGATTATTACTTGTTAACAAATCTAGTAATGTAGCTCATTACAGTAGCATATTAAGGGAAAGAAACACCATCCTCTCAGTAAAATATCTCATAAAATTTTAGACTCAATACTGATTTTAAAGGCAGCGTCTCAAACCAGTGAGGTAAAGATGAATTACTCTCTACGTGGTATCAGGACAAAAGAGAGTAGTCTGCTGGAAAAAATAAATTTGGATCCATACCTCACACCTCGTACCAAGTTTAAAATTGGATCAGAGATTTAATGGTATAAATTATAAAAGTTCTTGAAGAAATCACAGTAACACCTTTTAGGTAATTTCAGAGTAATAGAGTGTTGGATGGTTTAAGACCACCCTCACAATCCATACAATAAAAATTAATGTATCTGACTTCATAAAAATCCAGGTTTTCTGTATGGCTTATCAGACTAAGCAAAGTTGAAAGACCATCCACCCACAGGAGGGAACATGTTTGGCACCTGGTGAGTTTTCCCGGTGCCCGGGAGGAACCCACAGCGTGGTCACCGAGGCCCATCGTGGCAGCCTTCCGGCCTTGGACTGCCTACTTGGACTTGAGAAGTCAATAAATTCATACCTTATTTCAGCCACCGCTGTTTGGGTTGTTCTTAAAAGTTCTTCCTGCCCCTCATTCTACACACAGTTTGGTACCAAAGCAGGGGTCCTGCCAGGACCAAGCTCTAAGGTGGCGTTGACTAAAGGCCCAGCACCGGGTTCTGCTGACATTTGAAGGCAGTGCAATGTGCACGCGGCCCCCCGCAGCGGCCGTCCCCTCTGCCCGGAAGGCCCGCGACGTCCCGAGTCCTTGTGACAGTCCAGGATACCTCCCTGGGGGGAGAAGTCCTGCTCCACCGGCTGGGGGGGTTCAGTAGGGCGCAAATGCCACAGGCCAGGAAGCTGATGATCCCGTCTGGCCACGAGAAAGCACTCTTGGCTCCTATGCCTTGGAAGTAGGATGTGGCTTTATCTTCTCATGGGGGACAGGGTGGGGGGGCGGGCAGAGGCAGAGGGGGAGCGGATCCAGCAGCTCCACGCCCATGCAGAGCCCGACGCTGAGATGGGGACCTGAGCAGAAATCAGGAGCGCGCTCCACCAGCGGAGGCTGGAGCCAAGCAGGCGCCCCAGCGGGGCCTCAGTAGGAGGAAGGGCGACTGAGAAGGCCAAGAAGATTGAGGAGCGGCCTGGGGGCCCGGCCTGGAGCTCCTCCAACCTGGGCCGGAAGGAGGGGGTAGCAGCTGAGCCTAATCCCTCCTCCTCCCCTGAGCTGCCTGAACACAGGGACTCCGTTGGGTGTCTTGGGACTGCGGGACTTGCAAGGATGGCCGCGTGCTGACCACTGACCCAGAAACCTCCCCAGTGCCCCGAAGCCGCCAGGGCCACTCTGCCCGTCCCTCGTGAGGTTCCGACTGCAGGTCCCGCATGGTCCCATCAGCAGAGAGGACAAGGGCCTTCTCCCGTGCACTCCCCCCCAAGCCCATCGTTTCACAAGGTCTGTTAGTGTTTTACCAGGGTGTCCCGGATTTGGACAGGTGACCTCGAAAGCCAGTGCAGACTCGCTCTCTCGCAGCGTCCTGGGCTGGGTCCCCTATTCAGGGTCCCTGCCCGCGGAGCCCGGGGCGACGTCTCTGGCTGCAGTGTCACCTGTCACTTGGGATTCTCTCCCCAGCCCTGTGTGGCGCAGCTTGGCTCCCCGCAGATGGCATGAGGAACGCAGTGCCCCTGCGCCTCGTCGCCCAGCCGGGGTCCTTCAGGGACCGGGGAGCGCCAACGATCACAGTGGTAACAGGTGCCAGGCCACGTGTGCCATGTGCAGTGCCCTCACCACTGCCAAGCTGCGGCGGTGACTGTAACGGGAAGGGCAGAGGGGGACGAGGCCCCTCTGGGAAGGATGGATGGGGGTGCTCTGCAGGGCGCAGCAGCAGAGCTGCCCACGGCCCATGAAGGACTCCTGGCCTTGGCGGAGTAGGGAGGCCTTGGGGTCCCGCAGAGTGGTCCGACAGGAAAGGACGACAGTGCTTTCCACTGTTACGGGGTTTTGCGGGTGTGGGGTTTTTTTTTGTTTTGTTTTTTGTTTTTAAGATTTATCTATTCATGACAGAGAGTGAGAGAGAGGCAGAGAAACAGGAAGAGGGAGGAGCAGGCTCCATGCCAGGAGTCCGACGTGGGACTCGATCCTGGGTCTCCAGGATCACGACCTGGGCCGAAGGCAGGTGCTAAACCGCTGAGCCACCCAGGGATCCCCTTGCGGGGGTGTGTGTTTAATGATTTTATTTGAGAAAGAGTGTGATGACCAGCAGGGGTGGGGGCAGAGGGAGAGCGGGGAGCCAGATGTGGCTTGACCCCATGACCCCACGGTCTCGACCGAGCTGCCCAGGGGCTCTGCTGACAGTTCTGAGTCGTGGTGGGTCTGTCCCTGCGACTCCACAGCACCGGGGCAGGGGGCGGCTGATGTCCTTTAACGTGGCTGCTGGCCGGGGAGGCGACACCCTCGCCCGTGAGGATGAAGGTACCCAGGTGTCTTGGGCTCTGGGCTGAGGGTGGCAAGAGGTGCGGGGGCCGCCTCCCTGGGGAGTGGCGGGCGGCCCTGGGCTAGGCCGGGGGGGCTGACTGGGAGGGCCGGGGTGCCCCTTGCACAACGCGGCCTGCGTCGCCCGGCTTCCCCCGAGCGCGTCCAGGCCACCGCCACCGCTCGTTGGGCCAACGCGGCACCGGCCCTCCATCCCAGCTGCGGGGGACGATGCCACGGTCCCGCTGGGCCAACGCCCTTCCACAGCCGGCGAACGTGTTGGAACTGGTACTCCTATGTCGGAGGAACACTTCCCAAACAGAGGGGACAAAACCGTCTGCGTCCCTGCCGCCTGGTCAGTGGGGCACCAGGTGGCAGGTCTCCGGGCAGAGGCCCAGCCCTGAGCGCTCGCGCTTCTGCAAAGGGAAGGGTGGCCCGAGGCTGCCTGGGGCTGCTGCCCAAGGCTGGGGGGCTCCGGCGGGCAGGGGAACACTCGTCACAGGCGGGTCCAGCCCGGTGACGTGGTCTGCCTCCGGGCAGGTGTGAGCACTTGGAGCCCAGGGCATGGCGGCTCTCGGCTCCCGGAGGCCAGGGACCCACTGGAGAGTCTGAAGAAGGTGACAGCCTCCCCGGCTCGCAGCCCTGGGTCGGCGCACCTGCGGGCAAGCCTCGGCCCCCGCAGCACCCCGCTGTTGGCCGGAGCCCAGAACCCCTTTACCTGGGCGTGCTCGGCTCTCCTCGGGCCGGACAGTCGTGCACTTGGCATCGCAGCGGCGAGCGAGGGACAAGGCCCGTCCCCACCTGGGGACAGGGGCGCTGGGCAGGAGGAGCGGGCCGGCCTGTGTCTGAAGGAAACAACCGGGAAGGGGCGGGTGCAAGCTCGCAGGTGAGGCCGCCGGGCAGGGAGCGGGCCCTGAGCCTGGCTGCCGGCCAACCGCTGGCCCTGGGGGCCCTGCCCCCCCCCCCGCCCTCCTCTGCAGCCCATTTCCTGCTCAGGGACCCTTCCACGGAGCTGGCCTGGGCTGCCCCCCCCCGCCTGCGGCTGCAGCCCCCCGGTCCCAGGGCCAGGCCCGCCTCCCCATCTCATGCGCCCGGCCGCACAGCGCGTGGCCCCCTGGCCTGGGTGCTCTCTGCCCCTGGGTGCCCGGCCCTCTCCCCGGGCCCCCTCAGCCACGCTCCCGGCTCACTGGGCGTGCGGCTCGCAGTGTCCCCTCCTCGGGTCTCGGGGCACAGAGCTCCGGCTCGGAGTCATCCTTCCCCGGTGACCTGCTGAAAGTCGTCTGGCCCGTCCCCCGCCAAGTCATCTCGCAGCCGAGGAGCCTGTGCCCCCGATGTGCCCCCGACGTGCCCCCGACAGCGGTCGCCCCCTAGCTTCTCTCCACGGTGGGCGGGCACCTGGAGCTTCGGTTGCTCTGCCCCTCGAGCTCCGTCACCCCCGCCTCCCCGAAGACTCAGACCAGAAGACGGGAAGCTACGACTGCCCACGGGGAAAGAATGAGGAAATCGGGAGCCAGGGTATGTAAAGTCTCGAATTTTACACCCAGAGCCTGGATCTGAGAGTCGTAAAGCAACAGCAAGTGCATGGAAAGAATATTGATGGGCCCAGATTTTCTTTCTACCCTTGATGCTAAATAAGACCTGTGAAGTGTGTGTGTGTGTGTGTGTGTGTGTGTGTGTGTGTGTGTTGTATGCACACGCGCGCGAAGAGGAATGTTGTTGAGGGCACAGTGGTAGAGGTAGAGAGAACTAGAAATAAAACAAGGGTTAAACGCTCGGCGGGGGGTCCTGACCCTACCCCTGAGTCACCTGTCAGCCTCAGGTCACCCAACAGCGGCTCCAAACAGGGCCCCGCTACCTGGCCCATGGGCCACATCCAGGCTGTCACCTGTCCCTGTACAGCTGGAAAGCTACGAAGAGTTTTTTACATTATTACATGGTTGGAAAGAATCAAAGGGTAAAGAACACATTTCTCAAATGCTTTAAAGTAAACCCATGCACTGCTCTAAACTCATTTAGTTAAAGCAACCTTCTAAGGCAGGTATTACGACTCCTTATATAAATGAGGAATTGAAAGCTTCTGCGTAGTTTAAATAAATAGCCAACGATCACACAGCCAGCGACGACTCAGCTGCAGTCCAAATCCAGGAAGTCTTCACCCAGAGCTTATGCTTTTAACTCGCTTCCCCGTAAGAAACGATTCAACACAACAAAGATAGCGTATAAGCGGCAAAAGGGAGATTCGAACGACATGTTCTGGTGGGTTCCAGGGAAGGAATATCACTGTTTCAGAGAAGGGAAGGCTTTGTAGGCCAGCGAGATTGGGTTTCTATCAGGATGATATTGAAGACCAACTTTAACCCTGATTAAGTGACTGTTATCTCCTTCCCCCCAAAAGAATTATTATTATTATTATTATTCCAGTTGTTATGTTTTGTTATTTCATCAGAAAATCATGGAAATTTGTTTCCTTTCTTAATGTATAAGTACATATAAGATACCTCCTATTTCATGTCTTTGCCTGCAAAGCCTAAAATAGTTGCTATCTGGATTTTTTTTTTTAAATTTGAAGAACCCTGATTTAGACCATAAGACACTGTTATTTATTGTAATTAAGAAGTCCAGATGTAGGCAATTTCAAGGTTAGTTCATAAACTCAACGATGTCATCAGAGACTCAAGCTTTTTTATTTTCTCATTTTTTTTTCCTCTACTATTTGTAGCATGTTCCATTTTTAGTGTTTGTTTGCTTGTTTGACCTTCTCATGGTCACAAAATGGCTGCTTCAGCTCCAACCTTTGCGGCTGGTAAGGAGAAAGAAGCTTCAACTATGGGTTTAGCGATGAGCGATATCTCAACAGGTGTGGAGTAGGTGCTGATGTTTTGTGACCGCACTTTTTATGTGAGACAAAGAAACCCCCTGTTTGGTTAAACCACTGTTATTTAATTTTTTCGGTTATATCAGATAAACACAATCTTAATGAAAACAGACCTGAATCCCCTGATCCTGAAATGGGGCCACTGTAGAGGGTTCCCAGTAATCACTTGCAGACTGAGTGAATGATGCACACGCAGCCCCAAAATCCTGTGGCAAGAGACGGAGGGCTGAAGCCAGTGAAGGAGGATGAAGACCGTGAGTGCAGGGCCGCCCAACAGCGACTCCAGAGGCGCGCTCACCTCACAGTCTTTGTGGACAGCTCTCCCGGAAGACAAAGCAGCAGCGTAGACACTGCCCCAGGAACCGTGCAATGTGGAACACCATTCAAATCCTCCCCCCCGCATGCCTGTCATCATTTTTAATGATTCCCGTGATTTCATAATTCAAAACTCCTTGCAAACGTTATTTTGAAAATCATAGGCCTCCAAGAATATCCTACTCTGAGCTAGAACCTCCAGAAGAGCGACACGGCCTGAGATGTTCAGTCACATGGAGGTGGCCACACAGCCCTTGAAAGGTCGGTGCCTCCTTTTAGCACATTTTATGAGTAGTCAATGGGCTTTACTTGCTATCGACTAATCATATAACTTCAAGAGACAGAAAAAAAGATTTTGCCAATCTTGCCAATTTTGCCAATGTTTCCAGGAGTCATAAAATTAAAAAAACTTCTTGAGGTATCAGTAAGAAAACTGAATTTAGAATCAAAATCCCGATCTTTGAATCCCAGTTCCTAGACTTACCGAATGTGTAACTTCGAGCAAGCCTCTTGACCTCTGTGAGCCTTTATTTTCTAATTTACAAAATATCAATGCTGTCGGTTTAGAAGGAGCTCAAAATCTCCAATGACGTTCTTCCTACCTACGGAAAAAAACAAAACAAAACAAAAAACCAGTGGGAATACCCCGCCAGGGGACGTAATTTTTAAGGGCAACTCTGATGATCATTTGGCAATTGCTTTTCTGGAGCATTATGTTGAGAAGGATTCTGGGCTGGAATCCAGATTCAGTAGGAGGAAATACTGTGATCAGTTAACAGCGTGTGCGCACGAGGACACCAGAGAGTAGCTATGCGTGTAGCCAGGTATTCCCTACCCCATGTGGGGATGCAGTGGGCACCCTTAGGGACTCTTACCTAAATAAGTGGCATGAATCTGGGCACAGTATGGGATGGGGTGGGATGGGATGGGATGGAACAGAATAGAAAGCAAAAAAGAGAACCACAGAGCGTCTGGCCGGAGCTCCAGAGAATCCACCACGCAGCCCTCCTCAGCTGCCTTCCCTTACGGTCGCCTGTGCGTATTCTCTCTATTGTAGACGGTGAGTGCCTTGTTCTGGGACATTGAGTAGAGTGGATAATGTTTGTTGAGTGAATGAATACACGGATGAGCAAGTGAACAAATATACAGCTTTTCTGCTTCTCTGTATGGCCTTGAACGAGTCCTTGCTGTAACTATAGCAACGGTAATTTGATGTGTTCTCAACGGTTTACAGAGCACATTCACCTCCATTAAGTCACAGAGGGGAAAACAATGCCTACATGTGCTCCTCCCCTTACTAACCGGTCAGCAAATTCCAAGTTAGAAGCCAGCACAGTGTAGGGTACGAGCTGGAGCTACGCTCTCCTTTCAGCCAGAGGGTACCTACCAATTAGCAAAACCAATTTTTTCACTCCTAAAGCCCTACTCAGGGATGCCTGGGGGGCTCAGCGTTGGAGCATCTGCCTCTGGCTCAGGTCATGATCCTGGAGTGCCGGGATCGAGTCCTACGTCCAGCTCCGTGCAGGGAGCCTGTTTCTCCCTCTGCTTCTCTCTCTCTCTCATGAATAAATAAAATCTTTTTTTTTAAAGCCTCATTGGCAGTATAGCATAAAACTATTTTTGAATTCTAAACTTGGCCCACAAGTATACAATTTTTATTAGGTACTCCTTAAGAGCCACCCTCCCTATGCCCTCCGGGCACCTATGACTATATCCAAGAAGCAGGCTGGTACAAGTCATTCAGCAAGTTAAACCACTTACCTTATGGAATTAAGTAAAAGAAATGTTGTTGGTTTTTTTTTTATTTTTTAAAAGATTTTATTAATTTATTCACAGAGAGAGAGAGAGAGAGAGAGAGGCAGAGACATAGGCAGAGGGAGAAGCAGGCTCCATGCCGGGAGCCCAACCTGGGACTCGATCCCGGTCTCCAGGGTCTCCAGGATCACACCCCGGGCTGCAGGCAGCGCTGAACTGCTGTACCACCAGGGCTGCCCTGTTTTTGTTTTTGTTTTTGTTTTTTAATGATTAAGCTATGTGGAAAGACTCTGTATCCTGATTATTGTTCATTGTCTCCTTTTGCTGTCGTCTTTCTGCAGCCCACCTGCCCTAATACGGAAGCTCCAGAAGGCTCCTTGTTCTGTTCACCAATGTTGCCCATGCACCTGGAACACTGATCAGCACTCAACAAACCCTTCATAACAAATGAAGGAACAAACTAGAACACAAGGCAGCTTAATCGCGTGGTGTGGAGCCAGCAATCTGTAAAGGATTGTTGTTTAAAGTGTAAGAATAGATCATTTCATCCATAAAACAGGAGTACTTTCTATTGTAAGTTATGAAATATATAAAATTATTCCTGGAAACAGTTTTACAAAACTACGCATTCTACAAGGCTCATTTACTTTCACCCATACTCATCCCTTTGCTGAATTGCCTTTTTTTTATTTCCCCTCCTTCTCCCTGGGTGCCGTTTCTGTAAGTGCACCGTCTACGCAGGCGGGAAGGCCTGACCCAAGGGCTGTCTCTTCCAAAAAGGCCTTCTGACAACTCATTTCTCTCCTTTCTTTGTAATGCTTGATTTGTACTTCTCTTGAAAGATTCATCCTATTATAAATATTTTTTAAAAAGATTTTATTTCTTTATTCATGAGAGACCCAGAGACAGAGGCAGAGACACAGGCAGAGGGAGAAGCAGGCTCCCTGCAGGTCGCCCGATGCGGGACTCGATCCCAGGACTCCAAGATCACGCCCTGAGCTGAAGGCAGATGGTTACCCACTAAGCCACCCAGGTGCCCCTATTATAAATCTTATTATAGTTATTTTAGGAATATTTATTGATTTACTTACGTATTTTTTAGCTCCCTAGATGGCCACCCCAAGGTGCCCTGGCACCACTCACCTGGCCACAGCGCCTCCAGAACCCTGAGCAGCACAGGAGGGTGGCCACGTGGCCCTGGGATGCTGCGGGCTTTCCAGACCCAGACAACCCAGACCCCGCTGGGGAGGTCGAGGAGGTGGAGGAGGTCGAGGTGTCAGTGGCGGCAACATTCCCAGGTGGCGAGGCAGACACAGGCACCCAGGGAGGCAGGGGCAGTTTAAGACACTGTCAGTGTATTCACGCTCACACTTGAAACAGCAAAATGGACACAACATATGGAACAACGATTTTAATTTATTTTATTTTAAAGATTTTATTTTTTCATGAGAGACAGAGAGAGAGAGGCAGAGACCCAGGCAGAGGGAGAAGCAGGCTCCATGCAGCAAGCCCAAGGTGGGACTCGAACCCAGGACCTCAGGATCACGCCCTGGGCCCAAGGCAGCACTAAGCCACTGAGCCACCCGGGCTGCCCTGGAACAATGATTTTATAGACGCGGGCCGTGAGGCAGTGAAGGACAGTGATCCCTAAGGGTCGAGGAGCACATGACATGAACTCTGTGGTGGTCAGAGTTTTCAGGCTATAGCACACGGAGGAGAGACTGAGGCAGAGCCAGGCAGACATGCCGAGAGTCTGGGGACACGACAGCTCGAATCGTCAGGCAAGAGCACCAGGAAGGACAGGGCGGCACAGAGGCTCCGGGGTCAGCAGAGGGTTGACGGGCGCAGGGCCTGGCGAGACAGGTGACCAGCACAAAGCAGGGTTAGAGACGCGAGGCCCCGGGGCTGCCCCAGGGCTGCCCCGGGGCTCCAGGACGGCCTGTGCCCCAGCCACGCGGGAGACGGCGCAGGTTACCCCGAGGAGCCTTTCCCCACCAGCGGCAGACGGTTAGCCCGCAGCTCCCATCCCTCCTAACAAATCTCAGAAGCAAGACTGGAGAGGATCAAACTGTTTTCAAGAAGCTCAGTGGTATCCAAGAGCAAAGCTCAAGAATACAAAAATATCCAGCGCCAAATAACGTAAGATTCGCGGAGTCTACCGTCCAATGACAACTTACCAGGCAGCAAAGAAACAGAAAAAGTGTGACCGGTAACGAGGATTAAGATCAATCAATCAAGGCAGACCTGAAACCGACCCCTACGTTAGAAGAGCAGAAAAAGACTTTACAATTGTTCTAGCTCCATGTGCTAAAAAAGGCGAATTAAGGTCATAGAAGACCTGATAAAGAGCCAAATCAGACTTCTAGAGACGAAAATTACAGTGTCTAAAGGGAAAAAGACCCTGGATAGGATTAATGGTTTTGAAGATAGAGCAATAGAAAATACCCAGAATGGAACTCAAGTAAAAAATAATTTAGCAGGTGCCTTCTCCGGGGGCTATGGGACAACCTCAAGTGGCAAAAGGAAGGAAGAGAGAGAGGGACACGGAAGTAATATTTCAGAAATCATGGCCTGATGTTTTCCAAATTTGACGAAATTTGAAGAGAACTGTAAACCATTAGTTCCAAGGACCTTGATGGGCCCCAAGCCCAAAAATCATGAAGAAAATCCTATCAAGTCACATCATAACCAAATTGCTCAAAAACAGGGATAAAGAGAAAAATCTTAAAACCGGTTAAGGAGGGGAAAACAGTGGTGTTAATGTTTAATGTTAACCCTAAACAATGTCAAACAGAGATAAGGATGACATCAGACTTCTCATTGGAAATAACGTGAGAAGTCAGTGGAGAAACACCTGTAAAATACTGAAAGAAATACCTGGCGAACTATAATCAATACCCGACACAAACATCTTTCAAAAATGGAGATGAAATAAGGTTTCTTCCGACCTAAAAAGCTGAAAGAATTCATTACCAGCCAGCCTGCACCGCGAGAAAGGTCAAAGGACTTTCTTCAGGCAGCAGAAAAATGACACCAGTTGAAAATATAGATCCGCACAGAGGAATGGAGAGCACTGGAAATGGAGGCCACGCGGATCAATGTTTTCTTACTATTTAAATCTCTTTCAATATTTATTTATTCAGATAATCTCTACACCCAGCCTGGGGCTTGAACTCATGACCCAGAGATCAAGAGTCACAGGCTCTTTCTCCGACTGAGCCAGCCAGGGCCCCTCTATTATTTAAATCTCTTTAGAAGATAATTGACTATGTAAAATAAAAATAAAATAATAATAATAACAACAATGTAGGACAGGGGAGGGTGTGCTTTATAACAGATCTATAACATGTAAAGTAAAATACACGGCATCAATAGCGTGAAGACTAACGGGTGAAAAATATAAGTGCACTATTCTAAGATTCTTAGGGTTTCAGACTGATTTTTATCCTTGTGTTATCTTTCCTATTAAATTTAGAGTATAATCCCTTGATGCCAGCATTCCCTTACTGATCTTTAAAGGTTATATGATGTGTAGCAGTTTAATATACAACGAATTGGCCCGTGCAGACAAGATTCCTTATTTTTTGTCTGACTTCCAGGCATGTGACTGGAGGTGAGGGGGACGGGCTCTCTGGGAGATGGTGGCTTTGCGCCCACGAGAGGAATCGCTGGGAAGCCTGTTCTCCGGGGAGCATCTGCTTGGACCGAGCGGACGCGCTTCTCTGCCTGCCCATCTGCCGTTTGGCCTTATCCTGTATCGCATCCCTGATGACCTGGGCAAAATCACAACCCGAAACCATGAAAATACCAACAACAGCAGCCAGAAACCATTAAAGAAAGGCGCTAGTCCACTAACAACGGCCAGTTTACCCAGCTCCTGGGGAGGAAGAGGAAACAGCCACCCTCTGCTGGAAGCTTTACACACGGAGACTCCCTTGACCCTGAGGGCAGTGCAGTGGTCAGACTGCACAGAGGAAGCAGTGGAGAGCTGGAAAGGTGAAGTATGGGGCCCGGACCACAGGGCGGATGACCTCAGAGTGCTACCTAAACAATCCCTGGGGCTTCCAGATAAGATCAAATCCAGAGGCAGAATTTTTTTTTTTAAGATTTTATTTATTTATTCATGAGAGACAGGGAGAGAGAGAGAGAGAGGCAGAGACACAGGCAGAGGGAGAAGCAGGCTCCATGCAGGGAGCCCGATGTGCGACTCGATCCCGGGTCTCCAGGGTCATGCCCTGGGCCAAAGGTAGGTGCTAAACCGCTGAGCCACCCGGGCTCAGAGGCAGCATTTTGAGGTGACATGTTCACAATTTTAGTTAGACGTCTACCATGTGTAATGACCTCCAGTGTTTTTTTTTTTTTTCATCTATAAAGAAACAGTGAAAATATTTATAAGATGTTTAAAAATTCTCAGATTGTAGACACAGACACACGTGCACATATTTCTTAGCAACTTACGTGAATGATATCACACAGAGAGTTTTCCTAACGTAAGTAAATAACACCACGAGGAAAGTTATCACCTTCGAGGAAAGAATAATGATTTTCGAAGTCTTCTGTTCCCTCCGTCATACTTAGGAAGGAAACTCAAAGGAGATGTCAGGATTAAGGGAATAGGGGTGCATCAGGATTCTCTACTGATTTGAAATACACTACGGGTGCTGAGAACCAAGACCTTTTTTAAAGAACCAAAGTGAAAAATCTAAATTGCCATTTGGTTGTAATAACCTAAATTTCTTTAGTGGCTGCAGGATCAACCAAGGATAATAGCTCTTTATTATAAACAGATTCCACATTGTGAGGCTGTTGTTCGTGATTCAAAAAGAGGGAAGAAAAGTCTGCAGGGTCACCGTGATTTATTGCTCATGAAGTGGAGGTACAGTGGGATGAATGGTGGCCCCCCGAAACGTAGGTTCGCATTAAATCCCAGGAACCTGTGAGTATTAATTTATTTGGAGAACGGTCTTTGCCGTTGTAATTAAGCTAAGGATCTTGAAACGAGGAGATCATCCTGGATTATCTGAGCAGGCTCTACATCCCACGACAAGGATCCTTAGAAGAAAAAGGCGGAGGGGGGCTTTGAGAGCCCAATGCGGAGGGGCCCAGCAGAGAAGGCCAGGATTGGAGCTCCGCTGCTGCAAGCCCAGGAAGCTGGAAGAGGCGGGGAGCGAGCGATTGCATCCTAGAGCCTTGGGGAGGGGGCTTGGGGAAGCACAGCCCTACGGACAGACACCTTGATTTCAGACTTCCGGCCTCCACAAATCTATGTTGTTGCCTGTAATTCACCAAGTGTGTGGTCATCTGGTAGACAAGCCTAGAACGTGAATCCAAACAGGGTGCAGTAGCCAGAAAAACCTGTTTTGGTGAAGGATTGCTCCTCAGAGTGAATGTCCCCTGACTCCTTCCTCCCCAAAGAACGGATGAAGACTCTTGATAGTGAAACGTAATTTCTAAGGGGAGGATGTGTCATTTGGATGATACAGAGTTAATTGTTGCCTGCAGTGTAGAATGATCTAGGTTTGCAAATTCTGTATGTTTCTAATACATTGAGAGATGATGGCGGTTGGTCCCTAAGGGTGAAATCATTTTTCTGTTATGGTTTATGAGAAACTTGGGATGGAAATGTTCCTCTTATCAAGTGCACAGATTTTCCCATTTTCCCCCCAAAATGCTAAATGAATGGAAAAGGAAAATTTAGTTACAATGAAAAGTTGGCAACTATCTATCTGACCAGCAGGACTACCCGTGCTACAGAGCTGATTTAGCTCAATCACAAGGTAAACTCCTAATGTGTATTCCACGATCATTTTCAATTACACTATAACTGAAAGTTGGGGCTTTTAGGATATTACACAGTCGGGATGAGTGGGGTTTTCAAGAATTGCTTTTGAAGAACAACTGGGCAGCATGTGTTAAGGAACCTGAAAATGTTCCTGACTTTGACTACTGAATCCACTTCTGCGTATCCCAATAAAATAACCCTACATTAAAAAAATAGAAAGTTATAAATGAAATGATCTTCTCACAGTATCACTTAAAATGGCCAAATATTAGTAAGTGCAATTGTGGAGTGGTTTAAAATTCTCTGTTGTTGGGGATCCCTGGGTGGCTCAGCTGTTTAGCGCCTGCCTTCAGCCCAGGGTGTGATCCTGGAGTCCCGGGATCGAGTCCCATGTTGGGCTCCCTGCATGGAGCCTGCTTCTCCCTCTGCCTGTGTCTCTGCCTCTCTCTCTCTCTCTGTGTCTCTCATGAATAAATAAATTTTTAAAAATATTTTTAAAAAAATTCTGTGTTGTTTCTGGATGTCTCCATCGGTTAAGTGTCCAACTCTTGATTCCAGCCCCAGTTGTGATCTCGGGGTTGTGAAATAGAGTTCTGCATTGGGCTCCACGCTCAGCGGGGAATCGGCTTGAAATTCTCTTTCTCCCTCACCTTCTGTCCCTCCCTCACCCTCTCCCTCTTTAAAATATTTTTTTAAAAACCTATATTGTTTGGAACATTATGCAATCGTTAAATATGGTGCTTTTGAAGACTGTATACTAACCTGGACAAATCTTTTAAAAATAGTATGTAAGAGCAGCAGCCTGAAAAAATGAACTTAGAATCTGATTAAAACGATGTAAAAATTATGCATGGAAAAACTGATTAGAGGCAAATATGCTAAAAAGTCAGCTAACAGAAGGTGTACAGGTCATGGTTCTTCATGTTCTTTGTTTAAAGAATTATTATGACTGTTTTGGTTCAAGGTGTGAACCGAACAAAGCCAGTTTGGTCAAGGGCAACCAATGCTTTTTTTTTTTTTTTTGGTAGCTATGACTAGCTCTGCATGGTTATATTTAACTATAGGCCTTCTCTCTCTTTCCCCTGTAGCATCAACATCCTAGCTACCAGGTGGTATCTTAAAATGAAAGCAAGTGTCAGACCAAATTCTGACATGCATTCAAACATTTATTAGAAACAGATGCTGACAGAGTGTGTAAAACTTGTTCTGCAAGCTGGATGAATCTCTACTTTCTGAAATTTTAGGTGTTCTATCACATTTTATGAAAATATCTACAGAAATAGGATTCAGATAACGATGTAGTCATCGAGGTATAGGGTTGGCATGAGGTAACTAGCCGACTTCCAGTTATTAACTGGTCCCCAAACTGTTTGGCAATCAGCCTTTTTGCACCATATTCTCACCTTTTTTTTTTTTTTTTTTTGACACCCTGGATGGTGTATCTCCAAAATATTTCGGCCAATCTCATATCTTGACAGCCACTAGTGTCATAAAAACTCATTTTTTAAGACGTCAGCTCTAGAAGAGGAAAAGGTAAACCGTCTCTAGTGGAAGATGCCATCTGGAGCAGCCTCTGTAATTCTTTTTATAAGCAAGGTTAAACATTCGTGCAAAAATTCCCATTATATGTATCTTTAGGCAAGTTAAGAAAGGAAGAAAAATGCCTCAAATAAACAATAGCAATAGATCCACAGGTGATCTAGGTATTGAAGTGAATAGATGTGGGCTTTAAAATGACTATGATTAATCCAATATGTTCAAGAAAATTGGGGAAAAAGACAGAGATAGATTAAAAAAAAAGGACTTCTTATACTTTTAAAGAATTGGAATCTAAACAAAAAATTAAACTTATCAGACTAAGTTACCATTGTCATAACAGTATTGTATCAGACTTCTGCTGAATGGGAGCTGAGATAAAAGAGACAGCACTTTGTGGAGCGAGGGGACAGTCTCCCCCACCCCTGGGAGAACCGACACTGGGGAGACTCTAGAAATGTGCAGCTGCCGGGAGGTGCAGAGTCCGCAGGCCGGCGCCGCGGACCAGGCCACTGCGAGCTGTGCTGGGGCCTGTGCTGGGGCCGAGGCCTGTGGCGCAGGTGAGCCAGCCAGCGAGTCTCCATCCAAACTCATTTTAGAGTTAGCTGCAACGTCATTATGTGATTTAAAGGAACTTGGCAAAAATGAAATAGCAGTCAAGATAGAAGATTTCCAAACCACAGATCCTAATTTTTAAAAAATCTCTCATTTATTTATTTGGGAGGGAGTGACCGAGAGAGGGCATGACCAGAGGAGGGGTGGGCATGAGTGGAGGGGGGCAGAGGCAGAGGGAGAAGCAGACTCCCAGCCGAGCAGGGAGCCCGATGTGGGGCTCCGTCCCAGGACCCTGGGATCGTGACCTGAGCTGAAGGCAGGTGCTTACCCGACTGAGCCTCCCAGGCGCCCCAAACCACTGATCTTTAAAGCAGGGTACAGGCAGTCCAGAAATACACAGATACCCTGCTAGGTTTAGGGCAAGCAATGCCACAACTTTTATAGTCAACTCACCTTTGAAATGCCTGTATATTTATTTTTATTGTGTATGTACCATATTGCTATTGTGGAACAGGTTAGCTTATAGATACACATACTTTGGGTGTGAGGCTAAGTTTGTATTTTATTTTTTTACTGCCAAAGTGTGGAGACCATGTCTCTAAGCCTACATATCCATTTACCAAGTTCCAGACTGCTTCTCCTACCTCAGGACTCAAATCCCACCACAGCTGGTTAGGGTCTGAATTTGCAGTTTCATTTGGTTACTTCTGTTTTACGCATCTGTAATTTCTTGGAACTCCGAACTCTCTGTGAACTGGATTAAAACGGCAATCTTAATTTTGGGGAAAGAGAATAGTTTTCTCTCAAAGTCAGGTTTCCTATGCATTTTTGTTGAAACTTTGCCTATTGCTATTATTTGCTTTCTAGAGTCCTTATAAACAATAAAAGAGGTGAATAAGTAGTAAGTTAGTTATAAAAGAAACAGGATAGATTCTTCAGCTTCTCTGAAAGCTTTTTTTTTTAATGGATATATGCTCTTAGCTGTTTTTTTTTTTATTGCAAATGGATAATATGTATCTATTCTTACCTGGAACGATGGAATTAAACTTAGCACAATAAGGTGGAATAGGGGTTCCTGACACCCAAGAATTGACGATGTCTTGAAACAGTTGAGAAGCATTATTTTCTTTCATGGGTTTGACATCTGGAATGTGTGTCAATAGCACCAGGAAGAGTAACTTTTTGAGCTTATATAAATATTGTTTGTGCATGAATAAATCGGTAGTTGCAAGAGCAGATTTTAAGAGTAGACAAGGGAAGGAAGTGAAGGCAGTGGAGGGAGAGAGGAGTGCCCTAGGAGGTCTCCAAAACCAACTACGTCCCACTTCCCAGTTTTGCCTGAGAGAAGCCCTGCATCTTAGAGGCTTCTTAGATCAATTCTTAGAATTGAAAGAAAACTCAGAGGTCATCTAGCCCAGCTGTCTCTGAGAGGCTTCCCAGGATGTGGGACTTGCAGTTTTAAAACTGGGAAAGTCCCAGAAAACCTCATGCAACAACCACCCCCGCCTTCTGTAGGAATCCCTTCCTACTTGATCAACATAGGTTATTACTGTTTCCAGGTCACCGATGAGGCTGGTGGTCAGCCAAATCTCTGTCAGAATGCTCTCAGGGATGGGAAGGTAGGTCAGGGGTCTTTGGAGGCTGGCTCCTCAAACTGAAATATTTTTCCCTGTCATTTATATGCATTGGTCCTTTCTTATATGCAAATCACCGGTCTTCAATTTTATAAGTTTAGAATATCAATTTGAGAGGTAAAAAAAATAAAAAATTAAACAACCCCACCTTCCTTATTCCCCAGTTTAATGTCATGATTTCAGCTTAATTCAGCATACAAGGCCTGTGCTAGGCCCAGGAAGGGATCTAATAAAAGGACAAGGACCAATGAACAAATCTATAAAGTGATATATTAGACTCATTGATAAATGTGTCTAAATATGGGAGTCCAAGATAAGTGCCTCTTTCAGAATAAAAATGTGTATAAATATGCATTGCATATAGAAAAGCAGATAATTAAATCTAGGCCATAGCTAGTTATTTGTTACAGTTTATCCCATCACACTTGACAAGTTAGTTCAAGTGGGCTTGATTGAGTATGTGGACATCTTTAGCTCTCAGGTGGAATGACAAACTTTGATCAAAGAAAAAAAATTATATTGTAAAAATAGTACTATAAAGATAATTTTGAGACAGAAGAGACAAGGGAAGCCACAGCTTCAATTATAATCCATATTCACCAACTGTCATTATTAACAAGGAGATAAAACGCACTATAGTTAAATGTGCATAAGGTACTAAATTTAGCAGCTGTGCAATAGCATTGAAATGCAAAATAAAAGGGAAACCTAGAATAATTTTTGCAAAGCAAAATAAAGAAGAGATTTAGAATTAATATTAGAAATACAATTAATTTGGCTGAAGCAGGCAAACACGTTACTTAACACTAGCCTGAAATATACTTTGAGATAAAAATAATCTGATTTTTCTTTCTTTCAACTTTTTAGATTTTCTACACAGGCCAAACATACCAGATGATCGTGAAATTTCTACTTTAATTTGCATGCCTAAGTATAGTCTTGCACGTTAGAAATGAGAACAAAATGAAATGTAACCAATAAAATGTAAGGGAATACATCTTGGTTAAAGATGGAATCAATTCTCAGACATTTGAGAATAAATGCTTGGTATCAGTAAAAACAAATTTAAGCTTATGTCATGACTATCCGATTCCTCTTAATTCTACCAATAGTTCTATAACATCAGTGTAACCTGATTTCTGGATTTTTTTTTTCAATGCAACAGATCCTTTGTTTAATTGATGACTCTAAATTTGTCAGGTGTTTTGGAGGTTTGCGTGCATGAACTTGAAATTTGAAGCCAAAACCACAGAAAAACATGCTATGCATGTAGCAAGTAAGTCTTATAGACAGTATATTATTTTTGTACTTGGAACTATTTCATATGATGGTTATCACTAGTGTTGGGATTTTTGAAATCCTATAATTTTTAGCAAGAAGATGTCTAGATGTGACCTTGGATCCTGAAATTCTAGCCAGTCATGGACCCAAAATATGCAATTTAAAAATAAAATAATAAAATTGGGATAACTGATGGTATTTTACAGACACAGTAAATATGAAATAATGAATTTTTAGTTTGATTAAACGTGTTATAATTTTTTAAATTTGAGTATCAGTAATAAAAAGTATACTATTATCATTTCTACACTATTTAACATGCAACTGAAAAATGAACCCATTTGCTTAGAATAACTTCCCAAGAGTAAAGATATTAGTAAGGAATAAATAGAGTAAGTAAAAGGAGTAACACTGTTACCTCACGTGATGGATTAGTCTAGGAAACAAAGGATCAGAAAACACTTCAGAGGGTTTCTTAATATATATTTCTTTTTTTTTTACATTTGTTTCAAGTTCAATTTTCCAACCATAGTATGACATCCAGTGCTCATCACATCCTGTGCCCTCCTCAGTGCCTGTCACCCAGTTACCCCATCCTCCCCTCCTCCTCCCCTTCCACAACCCTTTGTGTTTCCCAGAGTTAAGAGTCTCTCATGGTTTGTTTCCCTCTCTAATTTTTCCCACTCAGTTCCCCTCCTTTCCCTTATAATCCCTTTCACTCTTATATTCCATGTACTTAATATGTATTTCTGAGCTTGCTTTGTTGAATCCATGTGATCTCTCTGCTCTCTCTCAGACTTTTTCTTTGTAATCTCACTCATCTTCTTCTGGTCTTCTGTCCTGATTGCATTTCAGCGGTGTAAAGGAGAAGGCTGTGTTGATGCTCTACTTTCCAAAGGAATTTTATGTTATTTTTTCTTTGAAAATTAAGAACCATCCTCCACTGGCTGGAGCAGGATTTTAGGGTGAAGATAGAGTTAGGCTGCCTTCAGGTCTTTTATACAAGGTCCTGATCATTCTATTTTGCATTTTTCTATCAGAATTATTCTGTATATTAACATACCTTACCTTATTAAAATAATTTCAATTTTTTTTAAACAAATCAGGGAAGTCACTAAGTATTGGCATGTCTCTGAAAGGCTTTTTGTAGAAACTAGGATATCTTTTTTTTTAAGGAATAGGGGAACAAAAGTAAGTATGATCATAATTCATCATATGATTTCTAAGCCAAGACATTGTGAATCCTTCACAGTAAGATGAAATGTGTGTGCTTTCTTCCTTAAACATACAATATTACATCTTGGGGTCATTTCCCCCATGTCTTTTGCTATCTAAATCATCTTTTCAACTAAATATGGATAGTTAAAATTCCACCTCTCCAATATCTCTATGAGAGAGTATGTTGTCTTCAAGAAGTTAGAAATGGTAAATTCCCTTCCAAACCTGTTTGTCTGCCCTACTGATTCTCAAAACTATGAGGCTGGATTTGCACTATTCAGTTCTAAATAAGTTACTAAATAAGAGTAACCAGTTAGTTAGGATGTTATTCATGAACACAGGATACTGACTCATTCATGAATTCAACCAATGAACGTGGGTGAGATTTTTTAAATTTATTTTAAACTGAAACCAAAGAGTCAGAACAGTTATTCCTTTTTAAAAAAATCAACTATGTTTTAGTTATTAAATTGTTTACTTATTTTGAGGTACAATTTACGTGCAACATCCTGTTACTTTCAAGTGTACATCATAGTGATTCAATATTTTTATACATTATGAAATGATGCCCGTGGTAAGTCTAGTTATCCTGTCACCATACAAAGTTATTATGCTATTATTGACTATATTCCCTCTGTCTGACATTACAACCCAATGACTTATTTTATAACTGGAAGTTCATACCTCTTAATCCCCTTCACCTGTTTCACCCACCCCCAACCCCAGCCGCCTCTGATAACCAAGTTTGTTACCTGCATTTGTGAGTCTGTTTTTTTTTTTTTTAAGGTTTTATTTATTTATTCATGAGACACACAGAGAGAGGCAGAGACACAAGGGAGGTAGAAGAAGGCTCCCTGTGGGAGCCCAATGCAGGACTCAATCCCAGGACCACGGGGTCACGCCCTGAGCTGAAGGCAGAGGCCCAACCACCAAGCCACTCAGGCATCCCTGTGAGTCTGTTTCTGTTTTATTTTTTAGATTCCACATATGAATGAAATCATTAGGTATTTGGTTTTCTCTGATTCATTTCCCTTAGCATAATGCTTTCGGGGTCCACCCACATTGTGGCAAATGGCAAGATTTCACTCTCTTTTATAGTTAAATAATATCCATTACGCGCGCACACACACACACACACACACACACACCTTTTTGATCCATTCATCTACTCATGGACCGTTAGCCTGGCCATTGTAAATAATGCTGCAGTGAACGCGGGAGTGCGTGTCTATCTTTGGACTGGTGTTTTCATTTTCTTTGAATAAATACCCAGAAGTAGGGTTGCCAGATCGAGAACAGTTATTGAGATCTCAGATGAACTCTGAAAATCACTTCTGAAGATAGGTTCTTAAACTCACAACAAAGTACACAGCGAAAGGCTAGACAGCCTATGCACGTACACTCCTAACCACCACATACAAAACAGAACAAGAAACAACAGAGAAGTAATTCCAAAGAACTTTTAAAGGTCTTCCCTAATATATTGGTTTCTTAGTTTGGATATTTTATCAGACTATGATATACTTTTTAATCAAACACATAAACCAATTTGTGAGGAATTTAGGAGCATACTGTTTTTACATGATCCTCATAAATTCATGGTCATTTCACTCTTACTATACCACCCACAGGTAGTTACATCTCCTGAAGCAAACTTTCAAAATAAGTTCACCGTATGGTGGAAGTCCAGATCTTAAGTTTTACCCCCGAATTACATCTGACATTAGTATTCTTTAGAAACCATAAGATTTGGAATTTCTCTTCATATAGTTGATTTTCGTTTGTTTATTCAATACTCAGTAAGTACTTCCTGAACACGTACCCTGCGCCAAACGTCGCAGGCTTTGCACTGGGAGGCCAGGATGCCGGGGAGAACAACAGTGACCTACTACCTAAGGTTAAAGGCCTCCGTTCACAGGAGACACACTGACCAGGCCTCGTGTAAGCACCGTCAGGAGGCGTCTCACTGCGTCTTCCCAACAACCCCGTCATAGGTCCAAGTGAAACCCTGAACAGGGGGAGAAACTGGCTCGGGGAACCTCGGTGACTTGGAAGGAGCACCGCGCAGTGAGTAGCAGCAGCAAGAACAGAGCCCATCGCCGGGGCCCCTGCTGTGCTTCCCCTGGGGCTCGGCTCGGCGCGGCTCGGAAGGCAGGAGGGAGCTGGGGTCGTAAAGGAGGTGGTCTTCCCAGTGCCTCCCTTAATAAGCTGTTTCCGGGCAGGTGTGGCAGGGGGAGAAGGCTGGAAGCATCTCACAGAAGAGCACACCTGAGGCCGGTCCTGCGGAGCCGGGAGGAAGCTGTGAAGCAGGAGGGTGTGTGCCCACGCGCCGGAGGAAAGGAGGGCGCCGGGGCGGAGGCGAGGCTGCCTAGGTCGGGAGGACCGCCCTGAGCGCCCTGACACTGTCCTTTGGGGAGGCTTGGGGTGGAGTAGCAGTGAGTCCGTGGGGCCTTGAAGGACTTTTAAGCAG
This sequence comes from Canis aureus, assembly GCF_053574225.1. Lineage (NCBI taxonomy): Eukaryota > Metazoa > Chordata > Mammalia > Carnivora > Canidae > Canis > Canis aureus. The sequence continues at coordinate 5,112,420 of NC_135628.1, read as the reverse complement.
GGAACGAGTTATCAGATTTGTACTTTTAAGGGTGACTCTGGCAGAGAAGTGTGGAAGAAGGTGGCCTGACGGGGTGGTGGTGACGGAGGTGCCAGCGCTGCTTGTGAAGAACCTGGAGGCAGGCCGTCCCAGCTTGCTCGCTGGGGGAGATGGCGAGGTTATGAGACACCACAGGCCCTTGCAGGAGAATCGAGAGTAGTGACAGACCCGAGACAGGACCTTAACGTTTTGAGGCCCAGTTGACTGGAGAGGAAGGGTGCGTGAGAGGGACCCCGTCCCCTCTGGGTGGGATGATCCTCGGATTTCGGAACTAGGGAGCTGGAGGGATAGTGCTCATTCTAGAGACTTCTAGAAGAAGCCGTTGGAGGTGAGTTTTGGATGTGATATACTTGGGGTGACTGTGGCTCCTTCCACTGGGGGACGGTCAAGAGGAGGCGAGACACAGCTGGTTGTCACTAATTCATGAATGGTTCCACTCAAGAGCCACCCTTTACCTCTCATCGTTACCCTGCCATCAGTCCCCAGGGCCTGTCAATTGTACGTCCCTAAACATTTCTTTAATCCCCACTTACGTACATCTCCGAATTGGTCATCTGGGTCCCTGGGCGCAGTGCCAGAGAGCAGGCACCACCTCTGTGTTTCCGTAAGGCCCTTCACAGTCAGACCTTCTCCAGCTTCATGTGTCTTGACACCGTCCCCAGGGAGCCCGCACTCCAGCCGCGCTGAAGCAGCCACGCTCCCGAACGGATCCTCATCCCTCCCTTCTTGTGGCCGACAACAAAGACACGTCTCCAACTCCAAACCCCATCCCTGGCGCCCGCCAGAGAGAAGCAATAATGAGTAAGACAGGCCGGCGCTCCAAGAGCCACATTTGTGTCCCTTCTTGGAGGGTCACTGACAGCAGAGGCGAGGCCCCGCGACGCTCATTTAAATCAAGCAGGCAATTCTACTGCAGAGAATCGGGGGGTTAACTTAATCGGAACAGAAAGTGGATGGTTCAGGTACTCATGTTGGTTAGTTCTGGAATTAGCGAAGTATGGATCCCTGCACAGGCGCAGCAGGCAAAAAGGTAAAGGAGCTTGTTTTATTACAGTGTTTTTAACTACAAGTAGGCAAAGCAAAATTTATAATAAAACATTCTCCTGAATACTCCGAATTCTAAAAAATGTCTTGGCTGTCGATCCCGGAACCTGTAACTACTCTATTTGCATCGAATGCATAGAAAGTGAAAAAACATTTATGGCCAGAAACAGACTTTTAACTTTCACTTCGTAAAGGCAACATTTTCTGCGGTCCAGACATAAACGCTTGCAATAATCTTGCTTAATGCAACCCGTTCAGATTAAGCCAAAATTATCCCAGAGAATTAAAATCAGAAACAATCTGGGAGTTGTGTGAACTGTGATCACCCCCCCTCCCCCCCGCAAAAAAAAAAAAAAAACCCCGAGAGGATAAACATTCTTTTTGCCAAGATTTCTTTGGGAACCCCCTGTGCTGCTCCGAGGAAGACAGGCCACAGGTAGTACCTAGTGTGTGCATCGGACATCTGGCTTCAGAGGGTGATTTATTTTCGGGGCTGCTAAGCGGTGACGGGAGCACATCTGCTTCCCCGGTGGCCTGGGGTTGGTCTGTCCCTCCGAGCCCGAGCCCGAGCCCTGAGAGCAGCGGGTGCGGCCTGGAGCCTGAGGCCCCGCGGCCGGCCGGGCGCATCCATCAGTCGCAGCTGACTCCGGCTTCAGGGTCAGGAACGGCTGGACGGCTCTGTGCCTCAGTTTCCCCGTGCACAGAACGGGGCTGTGGAAGGGGTTCCGCGGGGTCACGCGCAGCTGGGGCAGTGCCTGGCAGGTGGCCCCGTGTGCCTCAGTTTCCCCGTGCACAGAGGGGGCTGCGGAAGGGGTTCCGCGGGGTCACGCGCAGCTGGGGCAGTGCCTGGCAGGTGGCCCCGTGTGCCTCAGTTTCCCCGTGCACAGAGGGGGCTGCGGAAGGGGTTCCGCGGGGTTCCGCGGGGCCGGCGGGTGGCCGGCCTCCTCGCACGGGCACTAGGACTGCGCCGGGCGTGCCCGCGTCTCCGATATTGGCACAAGCAGCGCACACGGGCTGGGACGAGGGGCAGGGCCACGTGACCGTGACCGTGACCGTGACCGGGACCGGGACCGGGACGGGGCCGCAGCAGGGCGGGGCGCCGCGGGAGGGAGGCCGCGCCCGCGTGCCCGGCCGGGGCTGGCTCCGGGGGCGCCCGGGCCGCGGGGGGCGGGGGCGGGGGCGGGGGCGGGGGCGGGGGGCGGCGGCGCCGGGGCCGGTGAATCATCGCGGCGCACGCCGAGCCCGCGGCGGCGGAGGGCGGCGCTGGAAAATGGCTGAAGCGGGCGCGGGCTTGCTGGAGCAGCTCAAGTCCTGCATAGTCTGGTCCTGGACGTACCTGTGGACCGTGTGGTTCTTCCTCGTGCTCTTCCTCGTCTACGTCCTGCGCGTGCCCCTGAGGATCAACGACAACTGGAGCTCGGGTACGGCCGCCCCCGCCCCCGCCCCCGCCCCGCCCCTCCCCCCGCCGGCCCCGAAAGTTCCTGCAAGTCCCGGGGCCGCGCGCTCGGGGCCGCGGGGGGGCGCTCGGGGCGGGGGCGGGGCGGGGCGGGCGGGCGGGGGGCCGGGGGGGGCCGCGACCGCGGAGGTGGAGCCAAGCCGCGCACTCGCCTCGCCGCCAGGCGCCCCCGCCCCGCCCCCGCCCCCAGTGCGGTCGGACCCCGCGGCCTCCCCGGGCGGCGGCGCTCGCGGCCGGGCTGTCGGGGCCACAGGGACCCGCGGGACTCGGACGCGCGGCGGGGCTGGGCGCGACCCCGCTGACCCCGCTGACCCCGCCCCCGCGGCCCCGGCCCTTGCGCCCCCCCCGCCTCTGCGACCCCCCGCGCCGCCCGCCCCTGCGCCCCCCGCCCCCGCGCCCCCTGCCCCTGCTCCTGTGCCCCGCGCCCCTGCGGTCCCCGCCCCTGCGCCCCCTGCCCCTGCGCCCCCCGCCCCTGCGCCCCCCGCGCCCTCTGCCCCTGCATCCCCTGAGCCCCCTGCCCCTGTGCCCCCGCGCCCCAGCGCCCCCCGCCCCCGCGCCCCCTGCCCCTGCTCCCCGCGCCCCTGCGGCCCCCGCCCCTGTGCCCCCTGCCCCTGTGCTCCCGCGCCCCAGCGCCCCAGCGCCCCTTGCCCCAGCGCCCCTGCGCCCCCCGCCCCCGCGCTCCCTGCCCCTGCTCCTGTGCCCCGCGCCCCTGCGCCCCCCGCCCCTGCGCCCCCCGCGCCCCCTGCCCCCCCGCCCCTGCTCCTGTGCCCCGCGCCCCTGCGCCCCCCGCCCCTGCGCCCCCCGCGCCCCCTGCCCCTGCGCCCCCTGCCCCTGCTCCTGTGCCCCGCGCCCCTTGCCCCCTGCCCCTGTGCCCCTGCGCCCCCCGCGCCCCCCGCGCCCTCCCGCGCCCCGACGCCGGCCAGAGCAGCCCCGGGCGGTCCCAGGGAGCGGCGCCCGGCTGGGCCCGCGAGCACGAGTGCGTCTGCAGGGAAGGCTCCCGCGACCTCGTGGTGCTCGGTGGTCAGACCTTTAGATCCACCAAGAACGCCGCAGTTTCGCCGTCGCGGGTCCCACCTGCTGCGCGCTCGCTCCCCTGGCCCCGCGGCCCTGCTCGGCCCTGCTCGCGCGTCTCCCCCTCCCGGCGGCCCCCCCGCTTGTCACCGCCCGGGCCTCGGGGGTCTTGAGCGTCTCAACCTGAACTCGGGTCATGTTTGCACTCGCTTCCCGGTCTCCCTGGGAGGCGGGTAGGATTCTGGACCCTGCAGTCATCCGGCCCTTTCCATAGGTGTTGCTCAGCCTTGGGATGTCCTCCTCTCAAAGACGGTGCCTTCTGCTGTTTTTTTACTTTTTGTTTAATTTTTATTTTTATTTATTCATGAGAGACACACAGAGAGAGCGAGAGAGGCAGAGCCACAGGCAGAGGGAGAAGCAGGCTCCATGCGGGTGCCCGATGCGGGACTCGATCCCAGGACCCCGGGGTCACGCCCTGGGCCCAAGGCTGAGCCACCTGGGCTGCCCTCTGCTGTCTGTCTTTTAGAGCGGCTGATCGTCTTCCTTGGTTTAGGGAAATCTGTCCCCAAGACACCTCTAGTCCCGAGCCCTGTGATTTTAAGAAGTCATTTGACTATATCTCGTAAGAGAATCGTATACTTATTGGTAAGTGGATTTGATTTCTTTCTCCCTAAAAATGTGGTTGTAGGGTTTTAAAACTGCGAACGTTTCTTTTTCAGTACACATTTAAAAATTTGTAGTTTGGAGCACACCTTTGTATACTACGTTGTTTAAAAGTAGGTTGAATAATCCTGTGTGTGTGTGTGTGTGTGTGTGTGTGCGCGCACGCATTTGCCCACAAGTGGCCCCTTACCATGCCGCGAGCAGAACAGGCAAGAAGCAGAAGTCCTACAGGGAAAATGGGGAGTTTCTAAGGAAGAAAGTGCTGTAAGATCCTTTCCCGGCAACTTTAAGTCTGGCATATCTCACACATACCTCTGTTAATTTGTATAGGATTGTTGCTCATTTGAGCTTATAAGAGAGAGAGAGTATGAAGGTGTGCCGCCCATGAGGGCCGGGTGGCACCAGATGTAGAATGGAGGGGCCCGAGGCGGTTTGCCCTAGTGATGTTGGGCTTCTGTTTTCAGTGTGGTTTTAGGTACATTTTAGTCATAGAGGAAGGTAGAAGGAGAAGCATATGGAGACACCTACCTCCGCTATTTTTGTGAGAAGATGGGGGAAATGGGGACATCGGACCCTCCTAGTGGGACTGGCCCTTGCAGGAAGATCTAAGTGGGTTCTAATGGGACTGATACTTGCTGTACCTAAGCCCTGGGGTGCTCACTCTTTCTGTAGCAGTGAAGGCAAGAGAGGCCCCCGAGTCTAGAGCTGCTCTTAAGGAGCTGCTGGGAGCACCGGCCTCCGTCCTCGGCAGAGGTGAGGACACATCGCGGGGAGGCCGCCGGGAGCCCAGGCCCAACTCTGTACTTTGTGCGATTGTGGAATCTGCTAAAAATGTTTCGGATACTTGCTTGGCACGATCTTCTCAATAGCTTGATTACTACGACGACGTTCATATTTACAACCTCATTTGATCTTATTTTTTGGTAAATGTGTTTCACTCAGTTTGCTTTTAAAAAAATGATTTCTTGAATGCCTCCCTCTGCATAGGACGTTGTGACAGGTACTGTAGTGGGAAAGATACACAAGTTTGTAAGACTCAGGCCAAATGAGGAGTTTACCACATGGGAACAGCTTCTGAGAGTGCAAAGTGGAGGAGCAGGGCAAGGCAGTGGGAGCTGCTGAACCTCGTTGGATGACGGGAAGTCCATGGTTCTGAGTTGGGGCTGCAGAGAGTGGTCCTCCCAAAGTCCCAGAGCTGTGGAAGTGCCAGTCAGATTCAGAGAACTATGAATCGTGTGGAATTTAAAATAATAATAAAAAAGGGACTTTAAAAAACAAGGATACCCTTGCTGCTCTTGTGTCATGTATAGTTTTCCAAGTGAAAATACCTTCTAGGGGATCCCTGGGTGGCTCAAGGGTTTAGCGCCTGCCTTGGGCCCAGGGCGTGATCCTGGAGCCCTGGATCCAGTCCCACATCGGGCTCCCTGCATGGAGCCTGCTTCTCCCTCTGCCTGGGTCTCTGCCTCTCTCTCTCTCTCTGTCTCTCATGAATAAATAAGTAAGATATTTTTTTTTAAAAAAGAAAATACCTTTTATGCCTGAGTTTCATTGTTCGACTTGCCCACTCCTGCCATCTGGGGTCACTTGACCTTCACTGAATTGAGCCTGTGCCATTTAAGGATAAAGGTCAGAGACTTCCACGGTACTCTATATTAGACCACGTCAGGAAGGAAAACGTCCCCTAGGCAACCAATTCTTGCAATGAAAAATGAATTTTCAGAAAGACAAGGAGAAAACAAACGCATTAGAAATAGCACCTACTGGTTAGCTTTGGTAATTGACTTTTTGATGCTCTGTCCTTCAGTCGGGTAGGAGAATGTTGAAGTAGTTCTGTGATTTACTGAAAATAGAATGAACTTCTGACGTGATTTTTAAAAACCCCAAATTCTGTTATTGCTTGTTAGCTTTCAAGTGGATTAATTTCCTAAAAAAATGCTTTTCCAAAAGGGCAGGAAGTTCATCGTAGCTAGGAGCAGTCATGCAGGATATTATTCAAGAAAAACAGTAGAATAGATTAGTCTTCAAGCAGTAGCACTTTATAGTGTAGTGTGGATAGCACTTTCTCATGTACTCTATGTTCTGAGATTTTGGATGCTGAATTTAAAGCACTTTGCGTGGTAACACCTTTTCTTAAAATGTGCACCTTTACAACTATTGCACCAGGCCGCCTAAGCGATATTCCATTTCTTTTAACGTTTCCTGAAAAGCAAGCTTTCAAAGATCTTTGAAATCCTATTGAATTCTTTTTTTAGAAAACAGATGTAATAGTCTGACCCAGGCTTAAGTTTGTTTATATTATAAAAGGTTTTCGTGTTAATTAAGATGGTAAATACAGACGCAAGACTCTTCTATTACTGACCTGATGCGTCAGTGTCATTTAAGTGTGGCTCAGTTTTGAGTATTTTCGTATTGGAAATAGTTGCTCTAAGTTTAACACCCTGTATTTCTTGTCTCAATTTACTCAGGTCTTTTGTCCCTGTGCCTATTGTTCTAGAATGTTCTCCCCATCTGTAAATCCTACTCATCCTTCAGGGACCAGCTTGCCTGCTGCCTGCTGATCCTTTCAGCTCAAAGTGCTGTTCCCTCCACCTTTCAGAGCACTTATCTGAGAGGCACTTTGGCAGATTTTACCTTGCATGAATTTTTGTTGCAACTCTAGTTCTTTGTTTTCCAGTTTGATTTCTTGCACATAGTAGCAGTTCCTTTCCATTTACTGGATGAAGGAATCTCCAAATGGTGGGGTACCCAGTCAGTTGGGATTGGAACAGTGCAATTGATCCAACAGGTTGATGGATAAGTGCCTTACTTAAATTTCCATTTTTATTTTTACTTTTTTAAAGATTTTATTTATTTATTCATGAGAGACACAGAGAGAGAGAGAGAGACAGAGACACAGGCAGAGGGAGAAGCAGGCTCCATGCAGGGAGCCCGATGTGGGACTGGATCCCGGGTCTCCAGGATCATGCCCTGGGCCACAGGCAGGGGCTAAACTGCTGAGCCACTCAGGGATCTCCAAATTTCCAGTTTTAGATCGAGGTCGGAAACTGACATGAAAACTTAAATTCTGTGATGGGTCACATGCATGTAATTCATGGTGTTCCAGTTCGCGAACACATGAAAGGACAATTTTCTTTTTTTTTTTTTGACAATTTTCTAATTAACGTCAGCTTGGAGTTTAGGATACATCCCAGACATCTTAGTTGCCCTTATGTATTTTTGGAGACATTTGTCTCAGCCATTAATGAAGCAACGTAAGTGATACTTTTTTCTTAGGCCCTAATTTTCTGTACACGTACAGGGATAGCTTTATTTATTTATTTATTTATTTATTTATTTATTTATTTATTTAATTTTTTTATTTATTCATGAGAGGCACAGAGAGAGAGACACACAGGCAGAGGGAGAAGCAGGTTCCACGCAGGAAGCCGACATGGGACTCGATCCTGGGTCTCCAGGATCACGCCCTGGGCTGACGGTGGCGCCAAACCGCTGAGCCACCCGGGCTGCCCCAGTGATAGCTTTATATTCTTTAAGATTCTTTCTAGCTCTAAGATTCTGTTTCAGTGTCTTGGGATAAATTTCATTGAGTGCAGGGTATAGAAACAAATACGTGGACTTAATATATGTGAATATATATATATATATTCAGTGAATTTAATTTCAGACACTATGTGGCTTTCTTCAGTGGCTTTCCATCTCACTGAAAATAAAATCCAGATATATTTCCTTGGCTTACAGAGTGAGATGGTCTGACCCATTTCCTATCTGAACTTCTACCATTCTTTTTTGAGGTTGCTACCATCCAAGACATATTGTGAGTTTTATTCTTAAAGATTTATTTATTTGAGAGAGAGAGAGAGAGAGAGAGCATGTGAGCACAGCTGGGGAGGGTGAGGGGGGGCAGTAGCAGAGGGAAAGGGAGAGAGTGAATCTGGAGCAGATTGCCAACTGAGCCTGGAGCCCCACGGGGCTCATCTCAGGACCCTGACATCATGACCTGTGCTGAAATCAGGAGTTGGATGCTCAACCTACTGAGCTACTGAGGCGCCCCTGTTCTTTCTTATTCTTAAATATACCTTGCTTGTTCCTGCCTTACGGCTTTTGGATTAGCTGTGCCCTCCACCAAGAATGCTTTCCTACTTGATTTTTGCACAATAGTCTTACCAGTCACATCTCTGCTTAAATTCACTCTTTTGAGAGGTTTTCCCTGATGACCCAGTTTAAGTCTGTAATATCACCAGATTTGAATTCTCTGCATAGCACTAAGCACTGTTCAATATAGTTCTTGTTTGTTTGCTTATGCATTCTTATAGTTGTACCCCAGGTGACTGTAAACTCCATGGGAGTAGGGGTCTTGTTTTGTCTCAGTGTGTATCCCCAGGATCTTGAACAGTGACTCTTTGGGTCTAGTTCTTACTATGTATTTATTGGATGAATGAAAAACTGTGTCGGTTGGTTGTGGTGACTAGCAGTAATACTGTTCTTTAGGAAATGATTTTGGAATCTATCATGTAGTCATTTCTTACGAGATGGAGAATTGTGTTCACTGACTCCTAAGTTATAAAGACTACTCTGAGATGTTTACTGATGTTCCAAATATTTATATATAAGTTTTTAAGAGAGATTATTTATTTATTCATGAGAGACACAGAGAGAGAGGCAGAGACATAGGCAGAGGGAGAAGCAGGCTCCCTGCAAGGATCCCGATATGGGATCATGCCCTGAGCCAAAGGCAGATAGATGCTCAACCACTGAGTCACCCAGGTGCCCCCCAAAATATTTTGATCCTTTCTTTAGGGGTAGAGTATAAGGAAGGCTATCGTTCTGGTCCATATTGTAAAGTAAATTTAATATAAAAAAATGTCAAAAGTAAAAAATTGATCGCATTAGGAGGCAGTTTGTGTACTATACCCTGGAACTTCAGACATAGGATTTGCAGAGTTAGGTACTTTATATTACCTGTAAGGAAAGCACTCGGGATTCTACTAACACAGGAAAAGTTCTTGTATGTGGGGAAAGATAGGGTAATAGAAGAAAGATTTGGTTGGGAAAATTTTCACAGCGCTATTGTCAGGCATTATGAAACTTAACACATAGAAGTATAATTTGAAGTGATTAGAAATACTTAAGCACAATTTTCAGTTCATATATTTGCATATTCCCTCCACTAACTAAAGAAGCATTTCAAAGTTTATATGAGAAGCCAAAGTGAGAATGGTTTCAGCGTTAAAGAAATTTGCCACATTGCCAATTTTATTGGAATGTTTCTTTCTCCATAAAGTATTGCATATCTGCTAAAAGAAAGAAATACCAGCTATGATGAGGTGAAAGGAGCATTGAATTTAGAATATTTGAATTCAGATCCCAGTTTGCCATCTGCTGGGTAACGTTGGACAAATTACTTTGGGAGACTTTTATCATTTATAAGATGAGGACATTAATCTCCATTTCTGAGATTTATTTTGAACTCTAGATGAGATATCCTTTAGGACTGAGCCCTGCGCACATAAACAATATTAGCAACCATATATTGTGTACTTGGTTATCTAGTCCATTTCACTGACCCTGAACTGTGTTCATTCATTAGTTAATTCATTCATCCACTGGTTTGTTTATTCATTTATTTGGAGAGGACAGGTAGGTACCTGGAGGTTGAAGTTGTATTATTCTTGTCAGTTGTGATTTGGACCTACAATCTCACGTCAGCTATATTCCTCCCAGTTCCTGCACTTGTTTTCTATGCTGAACAATTATCATCCTCTAATATATTGTCTTGTTCATTAATCCTTCCAGGTATATTTGCTCCCTATGAACAAGGGCCATAGATGGTAAAGTCATATCTTAAAAACAAGATTGAATGTAAATTTTGTGATTTGAACTAGGAAGGGGATGAAGAGTCAACCCTTAATGAGTTCTTACATGAGCCTGGCACTGTGTTGCTTGCTTTATCATTGGTTGTTAGGCTCCCTGGGCTTGCCCGTCAAAGTCTGTTCACATCCCACATGAACACCATGGCTCATACTCTAATTCACATGTGGAATGAAAATCAGCAAGACGAAATAACTATAGTTATGATACTAGTTGTCCGATTGAAGGAAACAATACAAGTGAACACATTTTAAAAATATGTTTTGATGGGAAAACAGCCTAATTTATGAATGAGGATGAGAACTTGGTAGAGAGCTTTGGATGGGACTGTTTCCTTAGTATACTCAGAAGAACTTGAGAGCAGGGGTTATGACATTTTCATCTTCATATTTCCATCATTTGGTCATCACCCAGTGATGATACGTGAAAAGGTGAATGCTTTAGTATTTTTAAGGCTTTCCAAGATTAATGGCACTAGGGGTACTTTTCTTATTTTATTTCACCACCTAAGATTTTTCTCTCCTCAGGTTCAGAGGGTTGTTGCTCATACCCAGGATTCAAGGTTGGGCTTATTGTTTGGCTCAAAACTGAAACTCAGAGAGATAGAAGGATTCTTCTTAGGTAACTGGGACAAAAGCTAGAAGACAATGGAGGAAAAAGAGGGTTCTTGTGATTTAAAGGAGGAGTTTGCCCAGAATGGAACTAACGGAGAAATTCAGAACTGGAAAACACTAAGGAGAAGAGACCGTGTGATGTAAACTAGTCAGATGGGTCAGCACGCTCAGTAATTGTCTAAATGTGGGGCTGAAATGGGATGGACACAAAGTGTGGAAGTGGACAAATAACACAACTTAAGGAGTATTTATAAGTGCTAAATAGACTAGAGTAAGTACAACTCTGGGCATTCTATGAATATTTCTGTGGTTGAGATCAGTTGCCTTTGGCTTACTAGCCTGGTGGTAAAATTGGTTCCTTAACGGGAATGCAACTTCATATGAGATGGTAAATTGAAAGTGCTTTGTAGACTGTAAACTGTTATTTAAACCCAAGGCATTATACAGTAGGTTGTTTCTCTAGAAGTTTGTATTCTATAGGCTTTCACAGTGAAATGATAGTTAAAATATATAATGGGATCTCATTTATCCTGGATAGTCTTTCTAAAGAATATCTAAGAGTTGTACTAAGCAGGGTAATGGCTTGTTGGATTTATTTATTTTTTAAAGCAGGGCTTTTTCAACAGAGGGTTTCAACTTACAACCCTGAGATCAAGACCCAAGCTGAGATCAAGACTCAGACACTCAACTGAATGAGCAACCCAGGTGCCCTTTGCTGGACTGTTTCTAACCACACAGTACTGAGCAGTCTGTTTGTTATAAATATGAAACAGTATCTTCTAGCATCCTTATTGTATTTGAGATGCCATTGTAAAGATACCTATAAAGAGGTTTTACTTTCCCAGAAGAGAGAGAATGTGTAATGAAATTCATTTTTGATGTTACAAAGGAGCAGGGCAGTTGCTCATGTGTTGCTCTTACCAGTCATTCAAATATAGCAAGCATTCTTGCACTACCTGCTGTGCTAAAACAGGAAGCTGACAGGCTCATTTAGCTCCAGCAGTATTTCTTTCTTTTTTTTTTTCTTTTTTATTTATTTATGATAGTCACACAGAGAGAAAGAGAGAGGCAGAGACATAGGCAGAGGGAGAAGCAGGCTCCATGCACCGGGAGCCCGATGTGGGATTCGATCCCTGGTCTCCAGGATCGCGCCCTGGGCCAAAGGCAGGCGCCAAACCGCTGCGCCACCCAGGGATCCCCATCCAGCAGTATTTCATATTAGCTGTGGCTGTGGCCCGAGGAGTCTCTGTTTAATTCCAATACTAAATCTCGCAGCAAAATAAGGCAACATTTATCTGAGAAGGCACTTTTTCTTCTCTGAATTTTAGGAAACTGAAAGTGTGCTTAGCCATAAGCATACTTTGTGGAGAAGTCTAACTTTTCTTAAATTGACTTACAGATCTAATAAAGGATCCTGGTTAAGGTCAGTCTTTTTGAAAATTTGAGCAAGCCTGGAGAAGACTTTGAAGGAATCTCTCACGTCACTGAGCAAGGACTCTCTGTCCGTTGTTGTTGTTGCTGTTGTGTTTTATATAAAAAAGTTAAACAACTTAAAATAACACAAGCAGTTGAAACACTCGGAGGCATAAAAGTCTTAAAAAAAGAAGTGGCTCTTAAGCAGTTTGGATCTGGATTTTTGTGTGATCTACAGTTAGAGGATTTTTTTGTTTTGTTATGAAGTCCACTGTAATACCATTGTGTAAGTGTTATTGATTAGCAGTAGGTAATAGTAGAATGCTTACAGTTCTTCCCTCTGTTAAGCCTTTCCAGTTTCTAGTGGCTTTCTCTTGGGAATGAGAGAATAAAATTTACTTTTTTACCAAATTGATCTTTTTCATTTATTTGGGAGGGTACTGTTTGTCAAGTATTACTAATAGCACTGATAAAATAATGCTCTTGGGTGTTTATTGCACTCACTTGACTCAACTGGTGTCCTTCCAGGATATATGTTTCTATTCCTATAGTGTCACATAGTAAGAACTGGTGTGATCTGGTTTTGTGGGAGGGGAATGCCTATCCTCCATCACTGATATCTTTTATTTAAAACAAAACAAAACAGGGATCCCTGGGTGGCGCAGTGGTTTGGCGCCTGCCTTTGGCCCAGGGCGCGATCCTGGAGACCCAGGATCGAATCCTACGTCGGGCTCCCGGTGCATGGAGCCTGCTTCTCCCTCTGCCTGTGTCTCTGCCTCTCTCTCTCTCTCTGTGACTATCATAAATAAATAAAAATTAAAAAAAAAATAAAAAATAAAACAAAACAAATAGAGCAAAACTAATTGTACTTTTCTCAGTTCAGGCTTAGAGTACTTGACATTATGGTTTAGAGAGACAAGTCTTTCCTACCTTGTTTGGCTCTTTTAGCAAAGAGAATGTTTTAGGTTGCTCCCTTACATTTGAGAGATGAAGTGGGAGAGGCTAAATGAGAACTTTTAAATATTAGAAAGTTGCTTCTTGATTATTTTTTTCTCTAAACTGGAAGTTGTATGCACATTATCATTATCATTCAGTAAAAGCCTAAAAATGTAATATGAAAAATCTTATAGCAGATTTAATCTGTTGGAGAAAATCATTATCCTAAGTAAACTTTTTTTCTGTACATTATTCGTACAATCAAATTCTTAGGGGAAAGTATAGAAGCAATGGCAGTTAAGTTTGAATAAAGATATACAGATAGTTGTTTTTTTTTTTAATTTTTATTTATTTATGATAGTCACACAGAGAGAGAGAGAGGCAGAGACATAGGCAGACGGAGAAGCAGGCTCCATGCACCGGGAGCCCGACGTGGGATTCAATCCCAGGTCTCCAGGATCGCGCCCTGGGCCAAAGGCAGGCGCCAAACCGCTGCGCCACCCAGGGATCCCAGTTGGTTTTGGTTATAAAAGTATTTCTAAAAATGATTGGTTTTTACAAACAGTTTTGTTTTTTTGCTTACCTACAGAAAATAATGTAATAATTTCTGGTAGATTTTAAAGGACAGTGAAAAGAACTATAATTCTTAAAAATGAGCATTTTTAGTTTTACCCATGAGAATCTATGTGACTGCGAAAGCAAGTAAGATACTTAAAACTAAGACATGTTAATGTTCAAGTGGGAGGAAATCTAAATTCAAAGCTTGCACCAAAACTTCCCAGCTAAGAACGAACAGAGGTTTATTATTGCTCAGTCCCAAGGGAAAACTTAAATGATATTAAGTGTAGAGATTAGCAGGCTGGAACTAGCCAGGGAAACCGAGTCGTGTAGCAGAGGGCACTGGTAAGGGCTTTTCCCTACTGAGTCTGGAGCATTATGGCTCCCCCTTGTTTCATGTCTAGCTTACTCTTGAGGAATAAACATGACTTAGAAGTAGAACACAAAGGTTTATTTATTTATTCATTCATTCATTCATTCATTCATTCATTCATGAAGACACAGAGAGCGAGACAGGCAGAGGGAGAACAGGCTCCACGCAGGAAGCCCCATTTGGGACTCGATCCCGGGTCTCCAGGATCACGCCCCAGGCCGAAGGCAGTGCTAAACTGCTGAGCCACCCAAGGCTGCCCACACAAAGGCCTTTTTAATATGTATTCTTCTGTTTATAATACCTGCAAAAACTAAGGGAGATGTAAAAATATTTAGACATTAAGATAGTTATATTATACAAGGATTACCCTCCTTTGTTGCAGTCTCAGTTTATTATCTCAATAAAACATTATATTTCATTAAAAATATGCTATTGATATGTGAATACTATTAATATTTAGCTTTATAGAAATCTCTTTTGGTCATTGACCAGGCAACTAGAAAAGTGGGGAGGGTGTGGAGGAATGGAAATATGACCAAGATGTGGTCATCTTGTCTGTTTTATTTAATGTATTCATAAACAATATATAGCAATTTTGTGACTTGAAAATATTTACAAAAATAAGTAGTAAGATAATAACCAAGGGTACTGGACATACTTTTCAGTAAGTTGTTTCTGTTATCTGACATTACACTTAAGAAATTTTTACATGTTGTAGCTGTGGTTCATTTATATTTATTTAGTTAGTTAGTTAGTAAGTAGGCTCCACACCCACACTCACCACCCTGAGATCAATACCTGAGCTGATATCAAGAGTTGGAAGCTGGGATCCCTGGGTGGTGCAGCGGTTTGGCGCCTGCCTTTGGCCCAGGGCACGATCCTGGAGACCCGGGATCGAATCCCACATCGGGCTCCCGGTGCATGGAGCCTGCTTCTCCCTCTGCCTGTGTCTCTGCGCCTCTCTCTCTCTCTCTGTGACTATCATAAAAAAAAAAAAAAAAAAAAAAAAAGAGTCGGAAGCTTAACCAGCTGAGCCACCCAAGTACTGCAAGTGCCCCTGTAGCACATTTATTTTAATTGCATGGTATTCCATTGTATGAATGTACCAAGGCATATACATTACATTATGAATGGACAGCGAATGCTGCATTGGGCCTCTTTGCACTTGTGTCTGATTTCCCCAGGGAAGGGATTATTAATGGTAATGGGACCCAATAGGGGAAGTTTGGACATTTGTGGGGGACCTTTTTAGTTTCACCATGGTTGGCTAATATTAAAAGGATGAGGACAAGGATGCTTGATGACCCGCAATGTGTGTGTTTGCTTGTGCCCCACATAACTTTTAGATATCTCCCGTAGGTATTCATATAGGAAAAAAAAAAATCTGTTTATAATTATGTGACTCCAGAGTGTTCATTCTACATTTAATCCTAAAATATATTTCTAATAGTTACAGTATATGCTCTTGTTTTTAGAATTCAAATTACCATGTAAATTGACAAAAGACTTTACTTTGTTCAGAACTTCACCAAAAATTGTTAACCATTTTGGAAACTCATGACCCCAGTGGCAATACAGTTTGTAGTGTCTGGGTCACTAATACAGCACTCTTGCATCAGACTGCCTTGGTAGATTTTGCCTTTTTGGTGATGCTTTGTAGGAGTACGAGTATCTGTCTACTTCGTGAAGTCTTCCACCAAATTCATGAAAACTTTGCATTCTGAATACAGTTGAACTATTTTAAACAGGACTGGGCCTGGGGTGAGGCAAGTGAGGTGCCTAGGTGCAGAATTTAAGGATATATACTCACTGTCACGGTCCTGCAAGCACAGCTTTAGCACTTGTAGGACTTTGCTTCCTTAAATTACACACCCAAGGCCGCTTGCCTGTATCATCTTAGGTCTGGCCCCAGTTATATACGTTATGTTCTGTTCATCTTTCCTTTATGTTACTGTTAGGATATTACATTGATTTTTTTTTTATTTTTGGAAATTTATGCAGGAGAGTAGATGATCTGTTAAGCTTGTTATAGTATAGAAAGAGGGTATTTAAAATTATTTGTTATAAAAAGGAGGTGTAGATCTGATTGAGCTGAGCACCTCTTCATTAGGGCATGTACTTGGAAGCGTCCCTTTCTTGGCCATCTGAACATCTCTAACTTTATTGGATATTGCCAGATTACTTTGCAGATGGTTGTAGCGGTCAGAGTGCTGCAGTAATGCTACATAAAATAGAAACAAACAAAGAAATGCTTTAAAACTAGTGGCTTAGAATAGTAAGTAATCATTTGTCCCCATTGATTTGTGAGTTGGTTTCAACTCAGATGAGTTAGTCTGGATTCCTGATATCCAGGCTCTGGGCTCTAGTCTGTTGGCTGCAGGTCTGATTAAGGTTGGATTCAAGTCTGCTCCATTTTTCTCAGTCTCTTAGACAAACCAGCTACCCATTCTGGGAAAAGGCAAAAGCGAAAGGAAGACAGGTAGAAGTATGTAAAACTTCATGTGGGCGATATCGAGAACTGGCTCATGGCCACTTCTGCTCCTTTTCTGTTGGCCAAAGCAAAGTCACATGGCCAAGCCCAACGTGGTAGGGTCGGGAAGTATATACTCTGTCAATTCTAGTAGGTGCTGCTACAAAGTCAGCTGTCAAAGATGTGGATCATAATTCCAAAACAAGGAAGATACGAAGAATGTTGACCAACGATTCAATTTACCACAGTGGTTATTCCATTACATACTTTACCAGGCAACATTGTCACCAAATCTTGCTGTTACCAGACTTCAACATTTTTGTTCCTTTGGTGTGTGCCACATGATATGCTGTTAGTTTAATCTCCACTTCCAGTTGTATGTGTCGTTCAGCAGCCATTGAGGCACTGCTGGTTTCTGTGGGACTGATAGGGCTTCGTATTGCCAGGGCAGGTCTGTTCTACAAGAGTATATGGAATTTGTTTCTTTTACAGCTGGGAGAAAAGCCACCTCACTATCGGGGTTTGGTACATCCCTTCATGCTGGAATAGTACATTCTTACACGACTTGATACTCAGAAGTTCAGGTCTTTTCTATGCAATTCTTTGACTTTTCAGTGTGATTTCTAGGACTTTCATGGCCTAGTTTTGGTTAATCTCTCTCCTTGCCCCCCACAAACTCCTTTGCAGCACTGTCTGCACACTGCTGGTAAGTCAGGGCCAACATGTCTGCTTGGCTTGGTCTTTCAGAGGCGATTTTCGTCTGGAATGCAGCTGCCTGGGGCACCACACCCTGAATGGTGGTGGGGTTTTAATGTTGAAGCCACAGTTTCAGTAGGTGGGTGGGCAATTCCAGGATTCTATTCCACAGACTCGTGGTTGGCACCTTGCTACATTCCTCAGCATCAATAAATTTTATCCTGTCCAATAAGCAGGGAGAGGTGCCAGGAGTTTAGCTGAGTCATTCCTCGTCTCCTTCTGGCCAGCCTCACGTTCTCTGGTAAAACAGGTAGGCTAACTCGGCCATTGGCAGTCTTCAACGAGAGAAACAATAGGTCAGGAATGCTGGGCCAGTGTGTGTGGAACAATGTGTCCCTTGCCAGGGAAGGGAGAGGCTGCTTCCTGACTGCAGTGTAAGCTCTTCTGATGTCTTCAGAGCTCCTTTTTCCCTGGAGGCACCAGTTTCCACAGGATTAGTGAGGATGAATCCCATTTCTGAGGTCTTAGAATCCGGTATCTTGAAAGGCAACAGAGGAGACCAAAGGTGGAATGGACCGGGTGGATCCTAGAAAAGGCTGTTGACTACAACTTTGTGTGAGGATTTTTGAGTGGGGGAAATGAAATGCTTTGATATTTATTACGGAGAGAATTATTGCTTGCAAAGATCAGCGCACTATGCCACTGAAGGTCCCAGCAGGGAACAGATCATACAGTCAGATTGTTTGTTGAGAAGAATTTAATCAAGGGATTATTTATGAAGATGTGGGCAGGTAGTACTAAAGGATATTTTATTAGTAATAAAAAATAGTGCATTACCAGCACCAGGGAGCCATAAGGACCTGCAGGTCTGAGATGACTTTCGGGGACCTGGAGAGAGAGCTGTGGAAAGGCTATGCCCTTTGGTTGAGAGACGCGGCCAGACTGTGACTCTGGCAGGACTCCTACGTTGAGAACTAGCGGAGAACGCCTCTCCCTGTTGTCCTCTTACTCTTTCAGCCCCTCGTTGGAGTTTCTCATGGGCTGATCTAGAAGCCAGAGGGCAGAGTGGGAAAGGTGGGAAGTAAACATGGAGGGTGAAGGGAGAAGGCCTGCCTTAAGGCATTTTTCTTTGACTCCTTGGACCATTTTTTTTTTTTTTCTTAGAAAAAGTCTTTCTCAAGGTTCTGTTTTCGACACTTTACTTAAGCTGTACCCTTGAGTAATCTCATAGAGACATAAGTAAATTGGGCGTAGATTTCTTTTCTGATCCTCTCCCAACCTCCAGGTTTGCATTCTTAAGGGCCTGTTGGATGTTTTTCCATTGAGACGCAGATCACCAGCCCCTCTCTTCACCAGCTCCCCCTCTTCTTTTTGCGAGGACGACGGAGCTCAGTTTTTCTTAAAGATCCCACCACTTTCAAGACACTTAGTAATCTTCATCTGTGCTTTCCTTTATATGGGTTAGTTGGCAGATCCTGCCTCACGAATCTCTCTTCAATTTCTGCTTCTGCCTTTACTTCAGCTTTTATAATCTTATAATAGTCTCCCAAACGATCTCTCTGCCTCTAATCTCTCCTAATCTGTTCTGCATACTGGAATTTTGCTTTTAAATCCCTTCATGTTTTCCTGTTGCTTGCCAGATAAAATAGATCCATCCAAGCCTAACAACATGCTAGGCCCTCTTCCATTAGCTCCAGTGAACCTTCTGAGGTTGATACTCAGTACTGACCCTAATATTCCACGTGTCCTCAGAGCTTACTTTACTTCATGCAGCATCGTTTCTATGCTCCTATTCTTAATTATCTTAAAAATTCCTTACTTTTCTTATCGTGGAAGCCAGATGACTCCTCTGCAAGGTGGATACCTCTAGCTGATCTGAATCCAAATGGTTCCAAATATCCCAGATTCTAAGCGCCTCTCATAACCCATATACTCCATCGACTCCTTAATCTCCTTGGCCTTTGTTTTTTGAGGAGCTTGACCTTTCCTTCCAGAGTCTTACTCCTACACCATGGTGCCTCCAGGCCCATGAGCCCATGGACTCTGAGGACCCTAGGCCTTCTTCCCCTCGGCATGTGTTCCTCTCTAAGCCGAGCCCTTCTGTTTGATGTTGCTCATACGGAACAACTGACAGTGTACATGGAGGCCTCTCTGGCAGCCCTTATTCATTTTTTTTAAACTAAAATTTTTACTTGAAAATAATCTCAAACTTACAGAGAAGTTGAAAATGTAATAAATACTCTGGTGTTAGGGTGTTAGTAGCAAGAGGGAACCATTACTTGTTTTTTTTTTTTTTTTTTCCTCCTTCCAGAACCATTAGAGAGAACATTGTTGATGTGATTCCCTTTATTTTAGTATGTATTTCCTACAAACAAGGGTGTTCTACATAACCGGAGTAAAACCATCAAAATACATTGATTTTGATAATCAATTTAATCAGAAATCAGTACAGTACCAATTAATCAATAACCAACCAGTAACTAGTTATGAGACCCTATTTGAGTCTCACCAGTGTTACCAGTAATGTGCTTTTTATAGCAAAAGGTTGCGGTTTGCAATCATGCATTGCATTTAGTTGCTGAGCCTCTCTAGTCTTCTTTAGTTTGGAATAATTCCTTAGTCTGTCTTTGATTTTCATATCCTGGATGCTTTTGATGAATATATGCCAGTTATTTTTTTTTTAAGGTTCTTTGTTTATTTATTCATGAGAGACACAGAGAGGCAGAGACACAGGAAGAGGGAGAAGCAGGTTCCCTGCAGGGAACCCGATGCTGGACTCGATCCCAGGACCCCGGGATCACGACCTGAGCCAAAGGCAGACGCTCAACCACTGAGCCACCCAGGTGCCCCTATATGCCAGTTATTTTGTAGGATACCCTTCAATTTGGAATTGGCCAGTGGTTCTCGGTAATTAAGTTCAAGCTGTGTATGCATCTTTGGCTGGAATATCACAGTAATGATGCTTTGTTTTTCACATTGGATCCTTTCAGGTGGTATATTATTTTTATTTGTCCTGTTAGTGGTGATGCTCATTTTGATAACTTGATTAAGCTGGTATCTGCAGGGATTCAGGACTGTAAAGTTACTCTTTGTTGTTTTGTAGTTAGTATTTGGTGAAGTCCCTTGAAACCATGTAAATTCTTCATCAGACTTCTAATGTATGAATTTCTTTCTTTTTTCTTCCTTTCTCTCTCTCTCTCTCTCTCTCTCTCTCTAAGTAGGCTAATTGTGGAGCCCATTGTAGAGCTCAAACTCATGACTCCGAGATCAAGACCTGAGCTGAGCTAAGAGTCGGACACTTAACCTACTGAGCCATACAGGCGCCCCTTCATTTAATTTCTTGATACTAGTATGGATTCCTGGTTTCCTGTTTTGTTCAGGGGCTATAATTTGTTACTCATTATTATTTTGATGGTTCAACTGTCTCAGATTTGGCATAGGTAAGCCCCTTCAAACTGGCTTCTACATTCTTTTGACATGTCCCTGTCATTCTTTGAGGACTTGATTACTTTCTAAGACGTTCTGGTCACAACTTGTACTTTACCGGCTCCAGCCTTGGAATCGACAATTTCTCTAAGGAACTTTCTTTCCTTTTAGTGGAGTAAAATGTTAGAGCCAAGATCTGGGCATAAGGTGTGCTTTTTGCTATTAGAGTATTGCTGCTCCCAGTCCTTTCAAGAGGACAGAGCAAGGGAATATATGTAGATATAGACATGTATATTTCTTTATATCTACGTATTCCTTGTCTCCCTTGAAATCATGAGTTCATGTTGATACCTCAGATTCCAATCTAATCTGAGATTCATTTAGTTTTCCTCCTTTCCTTCATTGCTCCACTGATAGTGAGAAACCTGGGTCCCCTTATCCTTAATATTTTTACTATTTGCTCAATGTATCTGTATGTAACCAAGGTCTCTTAATATCCCTCCTCACCTCACTATGGCTCTGACACACTTGGATCCTGAAACCACATGCTGAGCAGTCCTCCGCAGAGGCCTCTTTGGGCTCCGGCACTAGTGCCTCTGCATCTGTCTCCACTTCTGCTAAGGAGATGTCGTGCTCACATTACTCAGCTCTGGCATCACACATGGGGTCACTACCTGTTCTTACAACCTTCTTATGCTGCTTGGGCCCTGACACCCCAGGTGGGGCTGCTCTCTTGCACAGATGCTCTCTTCACCCCGCAGCTGGAACTCTGTGCTGGTGCTGCTCCCCACTGTGTGTTATCACCGGGCCACCTTGCTTGGCCCTCCTTATGAGTTGAGAACTGAAATATTCAGGGACAAAAGAGAAGAGGTGAACTCCTCTTTAAGTGTCCCCTCCTGGGCAGCCCAGGTGGCTCAGTGGTTTAGTGCTGCCTTCAGCCCAGGGCCTGATCCTGGAGACCTGGGATCGAGTCCCATGTCGGGCTCCCTGCATGGAGCCTGCTTCTCCCTCTGCCTGTGTCTCTGCCTCTCTGTGTGTCTCTCATGGATCATGGATAAATACAATCTTTAAAAAAAAAAAAAAAAAGCGTTCCCTCCCCACCCTTATTTAAAAAAAAAAAAAATCCAAATAATCTGTTAGTTACTGCAGACTTGGAATTTCAATAGACCTGGCTTCAAAGTCTTATCCTTTTTCATTAAGTTGTGCCATCATCTACTTGTTAAATTCTCCAGTTATTTTTTTTTAAAGAGTTATTTATTTATTTATTTTACTGAATGAGAGCTCCGGGAACGTGCAAATGAGCAGGGGGAGGGGCAGAGAGAGAGGGAGAGAGAAACTCAAGCAGGCTACATACTGAGCATGGAGGCCTGGAGCTCTGGGCCTTGATCCCGTACCTTGAGATCATGACCTGAGCCAAAACCAGGGGTTGGATGCGCAAATGACCGTGCCACCCAAGCGTCCCTAAATCCTTCAGTTCTTAAATGGGCGAAGATGTAAGGACTTGAAGAATTAAACTGTGTTGTAAAGGGCCTGTCTTCGAGAAGGTGGAAGTTCTAGTACATGCTCCAGTTTGCACATATTCATCTTAGCTGCGTGTGTGTGTGTGTGTGTGTGTGTGTGTGAGAGAGAGAGAGAGAGGAAAGAGGGACAAAGAGAAGAAAATGTTGAAAGTTGGGGTGAGTAATATGTAAAGGCCTATCTGTGAAGGCCTTTCTTTACACAGTTAAAACAGTTTCTAAGAAACTCCTCCTTTTTGCCCCAAACCAGGTTATGGGTCCGGTAGTCTCTCCCAGTGAGCCAAGAGGCTACATTAGCATGTCAGTCCTCCACTAGACGGACAGTTACTCAGGGCAGGACTGTAGGCTCTGTGAGAGCAGGTGTTTCTTCCCCAGCACATTTGCGTCCCAGCCCCAGCCCCAGCCCCAGTCCCGGGCTTTGCTGCATAAGAGGCGCTCGGTGATACCAGTGTGCTCCCGCCAGCTCAGACGCAGGCCTGACACCTAAGTCCGTGGTCCTTCTGATACACTTGAGTACGTTCAGGACTAAGACAGGCTCTGGCCTCTTTAGGTAGCAGTCGGATTAATTCTGAAGTCTAGGGGATTGTCTAAGGGATCGTCAGCAGCCCATGTTGGAGCCAGTTATGTGTGACCTAAAGTAAGGCCCGGTCGGTTGACATGTTGTAGGACTTTATTTTCCCCAAGCACCGAGTGATAGATGAGCTGTGGGTGGGGAGGTGACTCCGTCACTTGATGTTTGTATGACTTAAGGGAAGTTGCTTAGTATCTGAGGTTCACTTTCCTTATTAGTACAGTGGGAATTTTCATGGCCTGTCTACTGAGTTGTTGTGGGGGTTCAGTAAGATGCAGCATATGTGAATGTGCCCGGTGCTTAGCAGAGTGGGTGTGCTCCATGCAGGTGTTTGCTTACTTCTTTGTACCCCAAGCTGAGGACGTTCACTCAAGAGTTTAGGTAAACAGCTGAACCTACACTGTCCCAATGACGTTTACTGTGAATCTTTATCTTAAAACTAGCCTTATTTTTAATCTCCACATGGTTATTAAACATTTTAACAAAATTGATTCCTGAACAACAAATGTCCATGATTTAGATTTCGGTAGTTAATTTAATTTTTGATCTGTCAATGTTAACTGTTTTTTCTGGAGTACTTCTTTTTGCCACTAGATGGTGCTTGCCTATGCCTTTGTGAGGCTTTCCTTTATAAAGGAAAGATACATTATTTGGAGGAAAAACACATTCTGTTACCTTTGAGACATATATGTTCAACCTATTAGACATTTTAAGGTTAAACTAGGGGGTAGGAGCAGAAATTATTGGGAAATTCTTGTGGATCATTCTGTTTATTCATGTAATTGTCAAGTTTAAATAGAAGACATTGTTTAAAAAAGATGGGATATGAAGAATGTGAGTAAACATGGTATTCTTATTTTTAAGATATGCACAAAATATGACCTAAGCTAATTAATGAATTAGTTAGAAATATCAACGTAATAAAGCACTTTGTAGGTTCGTGTATATTCCCATCTTGATTTTTGAATATGGTAGGAAGACTTAGCCAAGAGTTCATATTTAGATCTATTAGTAGTGGATAATCGACAACATGTTCAACATAGAGGGCATATCATGTGAAGTATGGTGATTGTTTTAAAAATGTGAAGCTTTTTATGTATTACTACTTTCTGATAAAATTCAACATTTATCGAGGCTGCCTGACATGAGGTGTAGAGATGAGAAGACGTGGTCCTTTCCTTTCATGAAATCGTGAATAATTAATTGTGTTAGACTGAGGTTAGCTGCTATGGAGATCATGTGGGATCAAAGGAAGGGATTATCAGAATTTGTGGAGTAAGGCTATTTTAGATGAGCTGCAGGGAATGTCCTCTGACAGACTTCCTACCCATTATTATTATTCATGTTTTCCATGAATAGCTGAACATAATCAATTTGGGACCAAATACTTCTGTGAAAGATCATTTTAATCTTTAGAATTTCTCAGATAACATACAGAACATTTCTGGGCATGTGTGATTCGAGTGTATTTTAATGGACTGCTTCTTCATCCTAACTCTAAGTGGAAAGGAGGATAGAGGACAGAGTTTGGTGGCAAATTGGGAGTCAGTGGTAGTAGAAGAGTCAGTGAGCTGAAAGCTAGTGGTTATACAGGGTATAAGGGGTTTTAGTTGCAAGCAATAGCAACTAATCCTTGCCAATGTAAGGAAAAGTGAAAATTTTCAGAATCAAATGAAAAGGTGAGTTAGATTTCAGAAAAGACAAAAGCCACAGCATCGCCACAGATCTAGGTAGCAGGAACTAATGGATAGTTTTCTCAGATGCCACTGTCAGAAGGAATGAATTCTAGCTATTTCAATTTTTAAGAAAATTATTACTAAATATCAGATTCTTTTTAGAGAGCATCCATGTACCCGTCCCAGTTGGCATCAAGTGAAATGGAGAAGTCTAGTTTGAAGGGAAGAAGGAGCAGGTTTTGGGGAAGACTAGCTTTGGGTATGTTAAGTTGAAGATACTCAGACATTCAAATGGAGATGTCAGGTGGATAGTTGGGTATTTGAGTTTGGCGATAGACCTAGCTTTTGGACACAATCTATAGGTAGTATTAAAAGCCATAAGATTAGATAAGGTTACTCAAAGACAGTATAGATAGAGAAGAGAAGCAGCTCTAGATTGAGTTCTGGGGCCTTCCAACTCCAAGAGGTTGGAAAGAAAGGGAGGAACCAACAAAGGAGACTGAGGATGATTAAGAACTGCTTCTTCAGTTGAGCCTTTTCCTGAGAATTTGTGTGTGTGCATTCTCATCCTCCAAGCCCTTTCAAATGGTCGGTCCATCCACAGTCTCTGATCTTTCAACTTCCTAGCCACCAATCCTTTAGTATCACTCCTTTCAAGTCCCTGATTATTCAGCAGGACGTAAGCCACTGCCCAGGAATTTATATAAGATTCTGAGTCTAGGCCTTCTCTTCTTGCAAAGTGAACAAATGTATTATTTGGAGTTCAGTGTCCTAGAGAATTCCTCTTCATTATCCTCATAGTCACCTCAAAGAAGGGCTATAAGCTATAAATGAGTGGTCGCATGTTTGATGTGCAGCCAGGTAAATGGGTTTGGTATTTGTGGATATTTTTCATCCCTGGGCATCTAGCTGGGTCCTAGGGAAGTCCCCGTGAAGCTGGGATACGCTTGAGGTATAGGAGGCCATGGGCAGGAGTGACTCACTGAGAACGTGCATCCTGTCATGCACCCTCCCCAGGCCTTTGGACTTGCTGTGGCATCACTGGCCTGGCTGCTCAAGGCTGCGGCCAGAAAACTGCTCCTCCTCGGGTGTTCTATTCTTGTCACTGAAAATTGGCCTCTGCTTTGGGTTCTTGACTGGGCACCACCGCCTTGAACGTCGTACATATTATTTCCCCTAAGACTGCTCTTGGCACTCAGTTCTGCAGATTCATTACTGACCTTACTACTGCTCTCTCGAACAACCTCCCAGGAAGCCTGTCACCCAGGGGCTCCTCGTGTTCCCACTTCTGGAGTCAGGCTCTATCTGGTACTAGGAATCGCCTACCATGACCACGCTCCTCTTTTCTTATTTCCCAGAAACTTCCTAGCCAGTCCTAATACTATGCATTATTTTACCCCTTTGCTAGTTTAGGGATATTTAACCCCTGTTCTGACCTATAAAAATCCAAAGTGCTCGAGACATTTTTATAATTCTATAGGCGGACTCCTAAGTATTTTCCTGAATCAGCCCATGTCCCAACTTCGAGTTACTTTGATCAGTCTGGAAGAGTGTTTATTTGAGTGGGTATAATTGGAAGTGATATTGGTGGGAAGTTAGGTTGAGTTTGTCCGCTTTAATAAAAATGGAGTGTTTGCTGATATTTTAAAAAATGAGATTGAAGGGTGTTTTCTCTTCGACTTCCTTTCATTAAACTGGTTCACTTGGGGCCAGTACTTTAGCTATCTGCAACATTTGGTTTTTACTCTATTTTTCTGAGTGTTGTAACATATTGTTGTGTGCAGATTTCATAGTTAAGTTTAAGTTTTACTGTAAAGCAAATGATCTTTGTGGACAAATGTATTCTAATAATATGAGCACTAGAGGGCAGGCTTTAAAAGATAAGGCAGTAGATTTCTGCATTTCTTAGTTTTAGAAATCTCTGTGACCACAGCTACTGAAATAATTGAGGCTAGTGATTAAAATGATCGTTGTACTAAACTAACGTATGAGGGGGTAAGTCGTGACCTCTAAGGCATACCAAAAATACTTTCAAATAATCAACGAAAGGCAAGAATAGGCAATTCAGGTTACCTGACCTGTCTGCCTTCCTCAGGATGGATGCACTTCCAGAAGGCACTCTCAAAATGACATGGTTGAAACTACTGCTGTGAAAACATTCATTACTTATTTATTTAGCAAATACTTACTGAGGGTCTCCTATGCTTCAGGCTCCCTGGAAGACACAACATTATTTAGACAGACTCTTTGTCTTCAGTGAACATAGAACTAGTGTGGTGCCATCCAATAGAGATATAATATATAAACCACACTTGAGCCACATATGAAATTTGAAATTTTTCCAGAAGACACATTAAAAAAGTAAAAAGAAATAGATGAAATTAGTTTTAATGTGTTTTATGTAACCCAAATATATCCCAAATATTGTCATTTCAACATGTGTTGAGTATACAAAATTACTGAGATAATTACAGTATATTTTTTTGTACTAAGAAATTCGGTCTGTGTTTTATATTTGTAGCACCTCTCAGCTTGGATTGGCCACGTTTCAGGTGCTCAGTAGACACATACAGCTAGGGACTAGCTTTTTGTAGCTCTCCTCAGGATGCTCATCAGGTGCATCCTGGGAGTTGAAGTCATGGCCTCACTATCTTTATTGAGGTATCATTTATAGACTGAGAAATTCATCCATTGAAGTGTATAGTTCTATCACCCCCCTATTTAAAAATAGCATCTGAAAAAAAATAAAAAAATAAAAAAATAAAAAAATAAAAATAGCATTCTGTTTTGCCCCCTAAACATATCTATAAATATATAAATATGCATATTTATATATGCTTATATGTACTTTTATATACAAATATGTATGTATATTTCATATATATACTTATATATATTTATGTATTCTTACATAAAATATAAACATAAAAATTTGGTAAAGTGTCTTGTTTGTTGTTTTTGTCACCATTCTGTTAGAAGTTTTCCTTATGTGTCTGATCCTTGACAAAAAATTGAAAGCGCGCGCGCGTGTGTGTGTGTGTGCGTGTGCGAGTGTGTGTTGTCTTTAGGCATGGGGAGGTTAGTGATTGTTTATATTTGTCTTCATTGTGAGTGAGCAAGCAAAAATGAGTCATTTCTTTTCCAACTCTCTTTCTCCAGTTTGGGTTGGTTTCTTTCTAGTCTAGGTAAACCCATCCCTTTGACTCTTGTTCAGCATACTAACTGTCCGTGCCAACGAATCCCCTTCCTCTAAGGATTTATCTTGGTTTGTTTTGTTCTGGTGTATACACATGGAGCAACAACCTTTTATTTAATTCATTTTTAATATTTTTAGATTTTATTTATTCATGAGAGACCCAGAGAGAGGCAGAGACACAGGCAGAGGGAGAAGCAGGCTCCACACAGGGAGCCCGATGTGGGACTCGATCCCAGGACCCCGGGATCACGCCCTGGGCTGAAGGCAGGCACTCAACCGCTGAGCGACCCAGGTGCCCCACTTTTCAGGTTTCTAACCAAATGTCACTTGTCAGTTCAGCCTTTATTGACCTTGAAAATTATAAATCCCTTTCCCATCTATCTGCATACTCTGGCACTCCTTATGCCCTTTGTTTTATTTTTTTCTTTATAGCCCTTACCACCATCTGATATGCTATGTATTTTACTCTATCTCCCCTGAAAATGAGAGAACAATTTTAAAGTAAAATTTTAATTGACTATAACATTGATATATCGGGAAGAGCAGAAACTGTTAGTTTGCAGTTCAGTGCATTTTTATGACATGATCCACATCTGTGTTACTGTCTCCCAGATTGAGAGAGAGAACATTATCCAGCACTCCAGAGGCCTTCCTCAAGCCCTTTTATATCGCTAACCCTGAGCTAACCCTCTTCCTCAAAGGTTGCTGCTCTCTGGCCTTCTCTCACCATGTATTAGTTTCACCTGTTTTGAAATTTATATAAACGGAATCATAGAATACATACTCTTTTCTGTCTGGATTCCACCCCTCGACGTTTTATTTGTGAGTTTCATCTATGATGCTGCACCAACGGTCTGTTCATTCTCTTTGCTGTGTAGTACTTCCAGTGGATTTTATGACTGTAATTTATTTATCCGTTCTACTGGTTTTTTTTTTTTTTTCTTTTAAAATTTTATTTATTTATTCATGAGAGACACACAGAGAGAGACAGAGACACAGGCAGAGAGAGAAGCAGGCTCCATGCAGGGAGCCCAATGCAGGATTCAATCCCGGGACCCGGGGATCATGCCCTGGGCCAAAGGCAGACACTCAACCCCTGAGCCCCCCAGGCGTCCCTATCCATTCTACTGTTGATGTGTATTTGGTAGTTTCCATTTGGAGCTGTTATAAGTAATTTGTCTTTTGTTTTGACAAAGCCTGAAAGGTTCGTAGGCTCCTACTTTTTCCATCTTGATACATGCTTTCCCTGAGGCAATAAGCAGGGTTGACTACCTGCTTGAATTTGGGGAAGGAGGAAATATTATCCAGTCATACTTATATCCTCCACTAACTGAGCTCCTTGACAGCAGTAATCTTGACTTAATCATCTTTGAAACTTCAGTATCTTGCATGGGCCATGTACATAGTAATCTGAAGACTTCTTCTGAAATTACATAAATTTTTAATCTAAGAATTGAGACTAGGTTGGGAAGTAGAGTTTGTTTAGAAGGATCGGACTGAAATTGAGTCCCCTCATGTGAAAACTATAAGCCCAAACAGTAGTAGGAATTCTAAATACATTGAAGATAGAAATTTGGCTAAGAAATTAGTGATACCTTTTGATTATCTTGTAAAAGATATTTTTAGATAGGAAAAGCAAGTAGAGATAATAAATGAATTTTTTTGCCTCAGTTCAGACAGATGTCCTAGTTTCTGAATTTCCTTTTTTTTTCTATTGTGTATGTGTATTTACATACACCATCCATCTCCAGGGTTTTTTCATCTTCCCCAACTGAAACTATTAAACTGAAACCCACTAAATACCAAAGCTTTCCCTTTCTCTTACTACTGGCCTCTGGCAACCACTATTCTACTTTCTGTCTCTATAAATTTGACTACTCCAGGAACCTAGTGTAAAAAAGATTATATAATATTTATCCTCTTGTAACTGATTTATTTTGCTTAGCATAATGTCTTCAAGGTTCTAAATTTTCATTTGAAGCACAAAGGAAGATGTTTTGGTCTTGATTAGTAAATATACTTAACTTGCTGGAATCCAAAGACACTCTTTTTAAAAAAGTATCAAAGAAACTTAAGGACACAATTATTTGCTAAAATATATAATGTCTAACTGGCCAGTGACTTTTGTATATATTAAGTAATAGAATCATTGATCAAGGAAGCAAATGCAATTCTTTGGGGGAATATAGTCTGATTTTTATTTTTATTTATCTATTTAAAGATTGATTTATTGATTTGTTGATTTATTGATTTATTTATGATAGACAGAGAGAGAGAGAGAGAGAGGCAAAGACACAGGCAGAGGGAGAAGCAGGCTCCATGCCAGGAGCCCGATGCGGGACTCGATCCCGGGACTCCAGGATCGCGCCCTGGGCCAAAGGCAGGCGCCAAACCGCTGAGCCACCCAGGGATCCCCTAGTCTGATTTTTATAATAGAATATATTACATGGATCTGAGAAGGTATATTTACTACCAAACAAGGAAACAAGAAACCAATGGATACAGTGTTTTTAGATTAAGAGAATACCTTTGGTGGTGTTTTTATACCAAAGACTATACTACTAAGCTACTAAAATGAATATAATGAATTCATTAAAACATTTGAAGGAATATTTTGACATGGAAGAAATCTGTCCGAGTGACCAGAATCCAAAAGGGAAATAAATTTGAGGTTCTTAAATATGGTGTGCAAACAGTGGTTTCACTATAGGGAAATCGATGCTGAGAATATATGTAGTATCTTCTTTCCCCCTTTTAAATAAATGATTGGAAAAAGCATAATGTACAATCATCCTTTTGTTTTCTCTTTCAAATTTGCTTTTACTCTTCCATTCCCTTACATTGGGCCATGGGTGGTGACTAACATGAACTTTCTCAGTCAGATATCTAGTCTTTTGTCTTCTGGTTGGATTTAGCCAATGGGAAGAAGGCCGGTTGGAGATTGGAAGGCCTAGAGAAAGTGAATCATCTGGCTGTTCTCTTCTACCCAAACCACAGTATTTCTTTATTTTATTTTTATTTTTATTTTTTTATTTTATTATTATTATTATTTATTATTATTTATTTTTAACCACAGTATTTCTATATGGTTTTTATTCTCCATATGGTTTTCACTTTCCTGGTCTGGTAACTCCCTCTTTCTCTTTTCGTCTCGGGAATGGTAATGGTCCTAGGGTACTGTACTATCATTTGTGATTACCTTATACTCTTTCCACACCACTGTAAATGATTCCTTTCTTTTTTAAAGATTTCATTAATTTATTCATGAGAAACACACACATTCATGAGAGAGAGAGAGAGAGAGAGGCAGAGACACAGGCAGAGGGAGAAGCAGGCTCCATGCAGGGAGCCTGACGTGGGACTTGATCCTGGGTCTCTAGGATCACACCGTGGGCTGAAGGTGGCACTAAACTGCTTGAGCCACCTGGGCTGCCCGTAAATGATTCCTTTCTTAAACTCTCCTCAAAGTATTCTGATGTGGATGTGGTATCTGTTTCCTGCTGAGACCCTCACTAATACACATAACAAGTCCAGTGAATAGTTGGAAGGGAAGAAGGAACTACTGACCCAGGAGATCTGGATATTAGCCTTGGCTCTGCTCCTACTTGGGGGAGACTATAATCTCTTTTCGTCTTTTCCCTTTGACACGTTAGGAATAGTATTATTAACCCACTCCATTTTGAAGTGGTTTTATGTACGTATAAAAACCCCTATGTTTATTTACTTACTTACCTGAAAGCTTTTTGAAGAACAAGTTGCTGCACATAAAAGGCATTATGACCTTATGTACATGACCAGTGAATGTCAAGTGAGGGGAGTAGATCCTTCCTGGTGAAGTGATGCGAGTGGGCAGGAAGGTGACATAAGCCTTAAATGACAAGGGCTGGCACTTGATTAGGAGCCCATGGAAAGCAGTCCCAAGTAAGGAGGAAGCTGTTTTACAGATTGGGGTGGACCACATGGTAGACTATACTTTCCTAGTCTTCCTTTGTTAGACTGTTTTTGCTTCTTCCTCATTCCTGGTGTTAGGATCCTGGTATATAACTGAGTACATCTGAGCCTTACAAATTCAAATGCCTCTATGTCTAATTGTGCGATAATGCCTCTTGGAAAAAATTGTCTAAGAAATTGAGTTTAAAAACTCTACCAACTGAAAAAAAAAAAAAACTCTACCAACTGCTGTAGGGGTCAGGTAGGTAAATTAAAGGAGGCAGTGAGTTACATATTTTACTCTGTGATTTCTATGAGAGTGTGGGTCATCAGTGGACGGTATCTTCCAACTTTTCAGGGGAAGTTGGAAATGCTATTTTTATGTTGAATCTCCCAATTTATAAATATTAGCAATGAGTTCAAAAGTTTTAAGTACTTTTTGGACTCAATAAAATACATCTGTGGGCTAGGTATGATGACTTTGGGGCTGCCAGGTTTTGGTCTCTGACATGTAACCATCTTGGATTTCCTAGTGACATCCTAAATTAGTCTAGAGTTCTTAACCCTCCCTACTCCCGTAGCAGGCTGATGTGTCTTCCTAAATGTTCTTAATGCTTGGTTTTGGGCACTTACCATGTCTAATTGTGCGGTAATGCCTCTTGGAAAAATTGTCTAAGAAATTGAGTTTAAAAACTCTACCAACTGCCATAGGAGTTGATCTGGTGATATATGATATGAATTTGTTGGTGCTACTTATTGTATCAGGCTTGTTCATGTAGGTAAGTCTCTTCTTAGCCAGGCAGATATAAAAATCTTTATTATGTGTTTTCTCCAGTTCATTAGTTGTCATTTTTTGAGTAGATCCATTATTCTTTATCAATCCACAGAGATCAGAATATCACCTGGTGTGTGATTCAGTTATTTTGGTGTTTTCTCATGGTGCAAATGCGTAACTAACCCTCTTTTGTCAAGCTAGGTGGATAAAATTCCTAGATGACAATTGGGTATTATTTACGCTTTCCAGTACACAACTGAATGGGTGTCCATAGCTGATTTTTTTTTTTCCAGTGTGTATCCCCTAGAACATTAGTTCTGGGAGATATGAAGATGTTCTTCAAGAAAAGTGCTCTGTGGTGAGAAAGTTGGAGAAACACTACATACCATATGGACCTTGAGAAGGATCACCATGTATATTTGCTTGGAAAAGTATAAGAGTCCTGTAGGAAGGAGACAGTTAACTGTGTTTAATCCAAATAGTCATTCATTTATCTGCCAGGTAGTTATTGAGAGTCCGCTATGTGGCAGTAATAACAGTCGTGTTACTCTCCCGGGACATACTGTCCTCATGGAACTTACATTATGGTGAAAAAAACTGATAATGAAGGACTAAATTAACATATAAGTTCCTCCTAGTTTGTGAGAAGTGCCAGGGAGGAGCTAAACAGGTGGCTGTCATAGAGACTAACAGGAGAATATATGGAATTTGAGTGGGTAGGTAGGACGTCTCTAAGGAGGTGACATTGCAAGTGAGGTCTAAGGAATGAGAAGGAAGCGGCTCCATGAGCTACCAGGGCAGAGTATCCCAGGCAGAAGGACCGGCAAGGGCGGATGTAACTCGAACAAAGTACTTTCTGCCCCTGCGATGTACTAATGAGCACTCTGCAAGGGGATCTCCCCACTTTACGGACGCAGCCGGGCGTACCGGGCCATCTGCCTGAGGCCGCCGAGCTGAGCCGTCGCTCCTGGTAGCACAGGGGTGGGACCCCGTCGTGCTCATGTTGTACTGCCTTCCAGGTGACAGGAGATGGAACCCCCCCTTTAATTTATATTTATTTATTGAATTTTATTCTTAAATTTAAATTCAATTAGCCAGTGCCTAGTACATCATTAGTTTCCGTGCTGGTTCAGTGATTCCTCGGTTGCATGCGGCCCAGCGCTCATGGCACACGTGCCCTCCTTGATGCCCGCCAGGCAGGTCCCTCTGCGCCCACCCACCTCCCCTCCAGCAACCCTCCGTTTGTTTCCCAGAGTTATTTATTATTTATTTGAGAGAAAGAGACAGAGTCAGAGAGAGAGAGAGAGGGAGGGGGATGGTGTGAGAGCATGAGAGGGGCCCAGAGGGGCCTAGAGGAGCGGAGAGGGGCGGAGAGGGAGAGGCAGGCCCCTCGCTGAGCAGGGAGGCTGCGGGGGCTCATCCGAGGGCCACCGGAGCCCAGGGCAGACGCTTAACCCGCTGAGCCACCCAGGCACCCTCCCCCTTTTAAAAAATTTTATTTATTTGAGAGAGAGGGTGAGAGAGCGAGGGAGCAGGGGGCGGGGGAGGGGGGAGGGAGAGGCAGGGCCCCTGAGGTCGTGACCTGAGCCCCAGCCCCCCCCCCCCCCCACACACACACACTAGGCCTGTTAGTAACTTTCGTCCACTGGAAGTTTTGGCAAACTCTGATTTGCAAGGAATTATGACAGAATCACTACCCTGGTCTTAAAGTTTCAAATAGTAGAAAGGACCAAAGTCCTTTGTTGGGTCTTCTCAAATGCTTTCTCGAGAATTTACATAGTAAACGTAGATCTGTGGGGGCTAGCACCCCCCCCCCGCCCCTTCTCACCGCCCCCCCCCCCCCCCCCCCCCGGGCCCCTTCTCGGGCACAGTTTCAAGGTGTGGTAAGTCGTGGAATGACAAACCCTGTGAGGACGACACGACAGGAGTGACGGGGAACAGAAGGGAGCAGGCCAGCCGGAGTCTCGGAGGAGTGACGGCTCCTCCACCTCTGTGGCCCCAAGGGTTCCCCGAGCCTGGTGGGAGGCGCACAGCCTCAGGACAGTTCTCGTGTTAACAAAACAGAGTTTGGCCCTTGCTACAAGATATCTGGAGAAGAGAGAAAGATTAGGCACTTTCCAAGTATTATTTCACTGATCGCCATTATCTCAAAGAACAGTTTGTTTAGGAGATAAGGGAGCTGATCCATTGTGTAGATGCTAATCAACTCGGTGTTACTTGAAGTCTCTGTTTAATCTTGCTCGCGTCTGGAATTTTGTCCCCACAGCCAAATGTTAAAAAGAGTTTGGAGATGCGGAAGGGCCTTCTGTTATTGTCCCCAAAGAATTCTCTTTGTTGTGAGCTGCCTTCAAAATGTCAATGTTGTACCTTGTCACATACTTAGAAGACTTGGTGCAGTGCAGTCCAGTAGAACTTTCTCTGATGATGGAGACGTTTTTTTAATTTAGAGTCTGTTGAGCATATGAGGCTGGTGCCCCCAAGGAGCTGAATTTTTAATTCAAATGTAAATAATCATACAGAGCTAGCGGCTACCAGATTGGACCTCACAGGCTTAGAGGTAACTAGCTTTTTTTTGAGGGAAACAAGTGGACCAAAAAAGCAAGGTGACCTCTGTGACATTGTTAAGCAGCGCGTTCCTTTAGGGGTTAGTCCGATTTCCTGCCTCATCTCCATTTCATCTCCAGTCACTTCAGTCGCCCGGCAAGAATAATCGAGCTATTGGGAAAAGCTCCTTCAGAGCTTTGCGTGACTCATTTAAGCTAGTGGGGAAATGTGTTGTTGAGGTTGCGAGGGTCGCTGCTGTCCCAGCGGGGGCCACGTGCAAATGTGGGTGTTGGCTTTGTGTCGTCGTCGCAGGGACGGGCAGTGCTACTGGCCTTTAATGCCTGGAGGCCAGGAATGCTAAGTGCATCATTATCCTGCTGAAAATACCCACAGCACCTTTCCTGCGAAATACTGTCGGATCTCTTTGATGGTAAGACTTGTACTAAACTGAGGAATCCTAGCAACCGCAGGCGCTTACCTCTTTTGAAAAACCGACATCTGGAACTCACTCTCCAAAGCTCTGGCTGTAAGGTTTTTCTGTTCTGTGGCCTATGGTGTTGTGAACCTAGGATTCCTTTTTAGCACCAGCTGATTCGAAGAACATTCGAGTATTGATTTTGGAGACTGCTGAAGAAGCTATTTGATGTTTATTTAGAGCAGAAGCAGTGAAACCGGCGCCTTATCTAGGAGCGTAGAAATCCGTGGGGACGCCTGGAGAATGCGGTGCTGCAGGGATGGAAAGAACAGGAGATCCGGTTGTGGCCAGCTGAACCTCGCCCAGGTTGTGGCCAGCTGAACCTCGCCCACCCCGTAGTCACCTCTTTCTGCTTTAAGACAAATTAGTCAAACTATTTGTATTATGTAGAGGAATGCATGTGTTTGTAGAATATATTTCCAAAGTTTAAAGGCCACTTTCTTCCTGAAAGAACAACATAGAAAAGAAGATGCTGTATTTTTGACAGAATAATGATCCAGATGGAAAATGATTGCCTTTTGGATATATAGCAGAAAAATTTATCCCTACATAAAATAGTAGGGATACTGTCCCCCCAAGCTCAGTGCAGGTGAATGGTTTTACTGCTGTTTTCTATTATGGTCCCTGGAGCACAGATCTGTTTTCATGGAAAGGAAACTTGCACTTGGTAAATGAGCTGGAAACAGAAGATTTTATGTCTGCGTGAGTTACAGAAAGGACTAGTAGTTAGTAAAGGTGATAAAATGTCAGAGATCAAGTTATGGTGCTTTCAGAAGCAATCCATGCGGGTTGTTGACAGAGCCTACAAGATTGCTTCCGGGCCAGGCTTGGGAGAAAGCACTTCTTGTGTAACTGTCAGACTAACTGGAGACCATTTCTGATACATTCTAGTGTTATTATACTTTATTTTTTGTAATCATGGGTGATAGATTGATAATTGCATTAATGCCAGTATAGGGAGTATATTAAAAAAGAAAAAGATGACCAATCTTCCCTATTTTTCCCCTCAGTGCTAGAGTCATAGCCCTTATATTATTCTAGTAAATATAATCTGATGTTTCTATTTTGCCCAAAGACAAAATATAATACTTGGAAATCTGGAAAGATGTTATATGAACACACTTTCTTTTTTCTTTTTTTTTTTGGTGAACACACTTTCTTAAACATTGAAGTTTATCTAAGTAATTTTAGATAAGTAAGTAAGACTCAAGAATATCTGTTTTAAGGGGAGGATTTCAAGTTTCTAATACATTATTGTTTTTATACATAATTGGTTATGTTTATAAGCTGTGTTAATTACTTTCAGTTGATAGCACGATATGTTTTTAATGCAACCTATTTCAGATGGATCAGGTATATAGAATCTCTACTGGCTCCCTAGGGTCGCAGTGTGTGTGTGTGTGTGTGTGTGTGTGTGGCTGTGTGTGTGCATGCATGTGTGTGCACGTGTGTGCATGTGCATGCACACGTGGGTTAAAGGCAGAATGGCCTCATTATGAACCACTGGATGAAAACATTGTGCAAAATATATTATTTTTTCTACAATATCAGATGCATTTACTGAATTAGTTTTTTAGAATGTGATTATCCCCCATTGTGTACTGCAGAGCTTTTTAAAAAATTATTTTTTATTTTATTTTTTAATGTTTCCTAGGAAGGAGTTCTAAATGGGTTGTCTGTAGGTCATAAATGCTACTTATTTGATTCATGTCACAAGGGGGGTGACTTTGCAGTGTGACTGCCATCTGTCTAGAGATACCTCATTTTCCTTTGTCTGCAACTCTGGGGTCAGGGTCTCTTACAATATGGCCATTATTTATTGTCTACTTTTTAAGGTAAGAAGACTGACTTTTGTGATACCTCATTATAAATTCTATTTAGGTCCTTCCTTTATTCCTTCCTTCACTCTTTGTGTTTCTTTACATTTATATGGATGAACATTAAATAGTAG
The DNA here is from genome assembly GCF_053574225.1 of Canis aureus. Taxonomy (NCBI): domain Eukaryota; kingdom Metazoa; phylum Chordata; class Mammalia; order Carnivora; family Canidae; genus Canis; species Canis aureus. The sequence goes on along the minus strand of NC_135628.1, from coordinate 5,075,218 downwards.
GGATACTGTATTTTTCACAGAATAATGATCCAGATGGAAAATGATTGTCTTTTGGATATATAGCAGTAAAATTATTTAATTGAGGAAAAAACTCAATGTCCTGAAAATGATTTCCTGGACGATGATAATTAGAGGTCTAGGGAGATAGCTAAAGAGTTCTTTGATCTTATTTTTGTGTTAAACATTTGGCTCATAATTTTACTACCTCATCATGTTGCCCGTGGTGTCTGGAGAGACACAATGAAATAGCTTGTTGAATCTCTTAACTCAGAAATATGTTGTATATATTGAAAAGAAATGAACAGCCTATAGAAATTTTTTTAACTCTGGGAAAATAGACATTTTAATAATTTAGAGTTCTTGATTGATTCTTTTTTCTGCCTTTTAACATAGAGTCTATCAAGATTTCATGGGAAAGATGGAGAAAGTGATTATGATAATGTAATACATGAAGGTTTCTGTCATAGTGTTTTAGTGTCTTTAACACATACTAAAGAATGCAATAAATGTTAGTTCTTGTCTATTTCTTTGAAAACGTTTCTTTTGTTGAAAATGTAAAACAAGTATTCTTAGAATAGTATTATATAATTTCCACAGTTATATTTTTTGTCAATTCGTACAAGGACATTTACACTCCAGTACTGAGAGGAACTACCAAAAAGAATGGCTCAATCTTTAGGCAATCCTCTCTGCCTCCCACATACTTTTCCCCGAATTCTTTGAGTGGATCTAGGGGCCTGGTGCAACCAACTTCTTGTTCTATGCTCGGGGAGAAAAAATGTAGACGCTAACATTGAGCTATCCTCCAAATGCTGTAAAGAATCTATTCACTGTCAAGAAATTCGTCTCTGAATAGGCATTGATTCTAGTTGATGAGTCCCTGAAAATAGACTTTTGATTATAGAAATAAAACGTTTTGCTTTTTTATAGTTTTTTTTTACACTTAGTGTACTTACACTTCATGTCAAATGTTAAGAAGTGTCTGTGAACCTTTATAGTTAATATTGATATGTTTTAGAGCTAAGTGCTTTATGATAACTTAAAAATAGTACCCAATTTAAGAAAATACATAAGTTACAGTAAACAATTTAAAAGATGATTTATCTTTCATGAGCTATTTTGGGTAAAAGAAAACATTTACAATACTTCAATCTGTTTTTCTATAAAGACTTGATTCAAGTGTAATTTGGAGTATTTTAGGTAAGTAGTGTATGGGAACCTCTCATGTTTTATCTTTTGATTTCCTGAGATATTTTTGTAACATGGCTATGTTTAAGTATATTGCTACTGTATAATGCCTGGAAGTTGACTGGCCTCTGTATTTTGTTCCTTGTCATATCATCTGTCCTCAGTGTATGTTTTTTTTTTTTTTTTTCCTTAAACACATTCCTAGTCTTTTACATTCTCAGTGAAATAGTAAGACATAAGTCCTTTGAGTCTAATTTCACTGAAGTGGAATGTATTTGTTAATATATTGTAATATTGACAAAATTACTTAAACTTTCTCCATTTTATTGGATCATTATTTAAGATTTAATATGAGGACAAGCTTTTGAGGTTAGTAATTATATAAATATAAAATCTGATATTATTTTAACATTTGTACAGAGCAGGAAAATCTAAAAGCTATAGATCCTAAGTCTAGCTAGCTCCAATTTCAACTCACTTTACCTTTAGTGATCTCTTGTGATAATGAGTCATAAATGGTCCCTGTTTTTCCTCTATCTTTACATTGGTCCTTACCATTAATATACAAATATTTCCAGTCTTCATGATTAGATATGTGTATCAGATTTTTAGGAAATGCTAAAGTATATTACTGATAAGACCTCATGAGATTTAGTTCCTTCTTTGCATATCACACTTCCTGCCCAAGTGCTGGTAGACGGTGGAAACAATGACTAACTTGGATCACTGTTTTAAGATACAGTACGCTGAATTCCCAGACATAATTTTAAAAATAAATTATGCTCATGAGAAGTATGTAGGGCATGTTTCTGCTAAAAAAAAAAAAAAAAGTCATGGGAAAAAGTCTGATTTGGATTGAGAAGATGAAGTACCATATAAAGAATGACTCAAAGGACAGATATTTATTATACTTTTATCTTTAATTTGGCATTTAATGTATTCAAAAGCTGATGTATTTTGTTTGTTAAGGATAAATATATAGATCGTAAATAGAAGTGTTGCAGATATTTTGTTATTTAAGCAAAAAAATCAATAGGGTAATAAGAGTCAATAAGAGTAATTTAATAATAAATAATACTAATTCCTGACATTTTACCATTTATAAGGTGTTCTCAGACATGAAATATGGGTAATAGGTTACTGAGAGGTTCACATATTTCATGTCTGAGAAAACTGAAGCACAGTGTTGCCTAAAGCAGGATAAAAACATGGATCTTGCTTTAATTCCAGCAATTTTACCATCTCATACCTTTAACATAGTTGGTTGATAGTAGAGTCAATGTGCTTTTTTTAAAGGACGTTGGCCATATTTTATTGGAAATAATAAAGCTTTCAAAGAAGAAAAGTCTTTCCTTTCCTAGTTATTGTCCTTGTGTTTCAGGGGTGCTGTCACCAGTTGGTAGCAATGTAATATAATAATCTATTCTGAGTAGTTTGTACATTTTCTGAAATTCAGGGCGTTGCTTTTTGCTGAAGTGTGTCAATTTATTCACTCAACAAACATTGCTAGGCACTAGAATTAATAAAATTTTTATTCTTTATTTTTTTACAATGCTTTTTTACTCAGAATTAATATTTAAATGAACGTTATATAAATGTCATTTAAAGTTAGTATTTCTCTACAAATTTAGAAACAAATCCACTTCTTTCTTACCAATCTTCATCATTCTTTTGGCCAGTCGTTCTGACTCTAACTATCTGTATAATTCCTGGTTATAGTATTCCATCTTAATGTATTTTAAGACTGATTCTTAGCTGGTAGATTTCACAGCTCTTGGCTTTTTGGACTTCACATGTAACACGAAATGCCTTTTTTTGTGTGTGGCGTGAATATTTTTCATACAGAGCTCATTCTGCTTTCACAGTAGTGACAAAACACTAGGTAGAAAGTGAACACTCGGTAATTCTACTGCCAGAAATAGCCACTGTATGTATGGTTTTTAAAAGTGTTTTTTTTTTTTTTTTAAGATTTTATTTATTTGTGAGAGACACAGAGAGAGAGAGAGAGACAGAGAGACAGAGAGAGGCAGAGACACAGGCAGAGGGAGAAGCAGGCTCCATGCAGGGAGCCCGACGTGGGACTCGATCCCGGGACTCCAGGATCACGCCCTGGGCTGAAGGTAACGCTAAACTGCTGAGCCACCTGGGCTGCCCAATGTTTTTTATTTGAAAAATTTATTCAGAATTTTTAAATTGTAGAAAAATATACATAACATACAATTTGCCACTTAACCAGTTTTTTTTTTTTTAATGAATCTTTTATTTTCACTTTTCTTAGTGGGAGAGGAGCAGTGGGAAAGAGGGAGAGAGCATCTTAAGCAGGTTCGAAGCCTAGCCTAGAGCCGAGAGGGAGAGAGCATCTTAAGCAGGTTCCAAGCCTAACCCAGAGCCAGAGATGGGGCTCGATCTCAGGACCCTGAGATCATGACCTGAGCTAAATGAAGAGTTGGATGCTTAACTGACTGAGCCACCCAGGTACCTCCCACTTTACCAGTTTTTAAATGTACACTTCAGCAGTTAGTCATGCTGCCGACCTTTGGAACCCTCTCGTCTTGCTGAAGTACTATAGCGATGAAACGGTTCTCCTTTGCCACTCCCTGGCCTCTTGCAACTACCCTTTTACTACTCTAGGTTCCTCATAACAGTGGAATCATACAACACTTGTTCTGTGGACTGGGTTATTTCACTTAGCATCATGTCCTCTAGGATCATCCATTGGAGCACATGTCAGGATTTCCTCCCTTTTTTCCACTTTGTACTTTTCCAAGAAACTCCAAACTGCTCTATTATTCCTTCTGCCGTGTACATTATTTTTTCAAACCTCGCAGCATTGCAGCTGTCTTCCCAAAGGCATCCGTATTTATACACCATTACGTATATATCCTTTCCACGGCTACCAGTAACAGCACTCCTGTTCTACAGAAGGGGAACGGGAGGCTTAGAGGGAATGACTTCCAGTTTCTAAGTAGCAGTGTCAGAGCCTGTTCCAAGTCCGCTTGATTCTGGACTCAGACTGCAGTGGTTCCTGTAGACCAAAGATGTGATTATTTGGGGAAAATGAAGCAATTTTGAAGACAAACTTCTGTGGTGCTAAAGGACCTGATTGTATGCGTTTGTTGTGGAAAGCTGCACAGCTTGATTTTATGGTTGCAGAAGGCACACATGTCTGTCTCTAGAAAGATCTTCCAAGTGTTATACTGTATTGTATTTTCTCTTGATTCACTCCCATCTGTGTTAAGACTGGATTATTTCTGAGACGACTGCAGTTGTCCTGATCAGAAATACATGTTCAGTGGCCTTTCAAAAAGCCGGAGACAAAAGAGCAGAGAGGAAATTATCTGCCTCTTATGTGAAGGATAATGAAAAGTAAAAAAGATGCTGAAATTCTCAGTGGGCTGAGTCAGATATGATTCGTATACCCATTATAAGCATTATAGAGCTAGAAAAGACCACAGAAATAATCTGAAACTAATTCTTAACTTCATAAGTGAAGTTGAGGAAAGGCCAACCAAAGCAGTTAAACTGTCCAGTTAGGGTTGAAATCCAAGTGTCTTGTTTCTCAAGAATTCTCTTTCAGCTATTGTTGGTGAACAGCGCCAGATTTTCTCCTACCACACTAGCTGGCTGTTCCTTGTATTTTATACTACGGGCATACTTCACATAAAGTTTCCTTGCCTAGAGAATAATTGAGGAGATTTGGAAATCTTTACCAATGGTTTCCTTTTTTTTTTTTTAATAGAATTTTTGAGGGCTAGAGATGTATGTGGGTTGGAAATGTTTTTGTTGCCTTTGAAAGTAGTTGATGTCTCACAAGTTGGTTTAGCATTTGGCACTAATTCTAATAATAGGGAATGAACAAGGTAGTACGGGCTATCAATACTCATGGTGCCATTAGAAGTGAAGAGGATTTGGGTGAAACTTTTCTTGAATTCCCAGCCCTGATCCATCAAGCAGTTGTTGATGGAATCCATTACCTTTGTGAGACTTGTTATGGCAGAGACCTAATGGAAGATCAGAACTCTTTCAGAGAAAGAAAGGTCAGGTCAACTATAGTATAAAGATTATCGATAGAACAGGGGTTGGCAAACTGTAATCTGAGGGCCACGTGTCTTTGCATGACTTGCAAGGTAACAAGTGTTTATACTAGAAAATAGTTTTAAACAATCGAAAAAAATGCAAAAGTAGAAAAACATGATATATTAAGAGTTAAGAAATCCCGTTTCACAGTCTATAAATAAAGTTTTATTGGAACACCGCTGTCCCCATTCACTTATGTGTTGTTTATGGTTACTTTTGCAATCAAGTGACAGAGGTGAGGAGTTGTGACCGAGACCAGAAGGTCCCACAAAATCTAAAATATTTACTGTTTGGTCCTTTATAGAAAGAGAAAGAGTGTGCTGACCCTTGTTATAAAACATCAAGAAGGATTTATGTTTTGGAGTACCGGTACCATGGATAATTCGTGACTCTTTGCTTTGCTTACCAAAAACTTGAGCTGAATACTACCATATTTCTTGAAGAATTTGCTTACCAAAAACTTTGCTTACCAAAAACTTGAGCTGAATACTACCATATTTGTTGAAGAATTTCTCCACTGTTTCGTTCTGTGTTTTTTTCTTTTTCCTTTGAGACAAGCTGCAATAGTCCATTCATGACTGATTTTCATGACTTTCTTTGCTTATTTTCCACCAGTACCTTTTGCCAGCCGGACGAACAGACCAACATCACACAGGAAGGCCTGTGGTTTGCCTAAGGAAATTTTCTAGAGGGATATGTCTGGCTTAATACTTCTCTGTTCTAAAAACATGGATTTTCATTGTGATCTTTACGTTAGACCTATGATTCAAATGTATATACAATGGCCTTCACTTTTGAAGTGCAACATGAACATTTATTGTTGGATCCATATCGAGGGAGGAAAAATCTTAATCTTTCATGTTGTTCTCAGGCATTTTAATAACTTCAGTTATGTTTCTTATGACAATTTTACATCAAGATTAATTGATGTATATTCCTTGTTATTGGTTAGCCTTAAACATTTAAGCCAACGTCTCTTTTTATGAGTCATCTTTTGATAGAGTAAAAACATCAATGGTTAGGAGACTATTATTATCCCTTATAAAAGTTGCTTCTTCCCCTCTTCCCAGCTGTGGTTGCTTGATGTCAGTTCTCTTGGGGCTCACATAAGAAAGGAGGTTTGAATTCTGCGTCCTCTGAGAGTTTTGTATCAGGTGAGCATTGCCACTGTTCTTTTAGAGCATGACAAACAGGTATTATCTATCCAGAAAGAGTGCCTATCTGAAGGTTTGGAGTTTGGTAAAGTGGATCTTCAATCAGGTTTCACTATGCTTTTAGTAATAATTCTGCTTTTGTGCTTGCTGATGATTTTAACTTTGTCTTAGAGATTGTATGGCACTGGTCTGGGTCATGGTACTGAGTTGAGCAGTTGAGTTCCCTTCTTATTTCATAGGGCTCTTCTGTTCCGTGCTTGGTCCTTGATGGTCCTTTGTCTTAGTTTCCTTAAAAGTTTTGAGGTATGGGGGCAGCTTACTCACCGGAGGAGTTGGTTCCACCTATTAGAATCTTCTTCATTCGGAGACTCCTTTTCACGTTGGAGCCTTCTCACATTGTGAGATAGGCCGTGAGGTAGTCTTGGGGCTTGACAAGAAAGCCAATGAGGAAGGCCAGAAAGTTAAAAGGAGATGCTGAAGCAGATGTAGGCTGGAGTGGGTGGTGAGAAGCCTGGGAAAGCAGCATGTTAGGTGAAGTTTGTTCTGATTGAGACTAAGGGGAAGTTGGGATGAGGCATAATGCTCAGGCATTTTGACTCAACTCTTGAGTTGTTGGTGAGGAGGGTGAGAATAGAGACCAGAGGGAAAACCCCATGCTATCATTTCTGCAATGTGGAAAAACAGGGTGAGCATTTATAATCTACCTCTGGGGTTTTCAAATGTTCAATTAAGTGAGTTATTGAATGGGTTGGAAATATGATGTAAATATTATGGTAAGGTTATGTTTTTCAGGTTTAAGAGAGAAAAGTGAAGTGGGAGTCATGCTCTTTCTCCTTTCCTGGGGAGGTGAAGGGCTTATGGACTCACATAGTGAAGGGAACTGCTCCAGGTAGGAAAGCCATGAAAGGGAGAGAGAGGAGGGCCCCTGAGTTTTCATCTACGGAAAACTTGGCACTCCCTGTCCAGGCCATCTCAATTATGTCTTGGAAGGAGAAGTCTCCACCCCTGCCTTTTTTTTTTTTTTTTTTAAGATTTAAAAAATTTATTCATTGAGAGAAACAGAGCAACTGAGAGCACAAGTAGGGGAAAGGATCAGAGGGAGAGGGAGAAGCGGACTCTGCGCTGAGCGGGGAGACTGTGAACTGAGCCTCAGGCAGATGCTTAACCGACTGAGCCACCCAGGTGTCCCCAGAAGTTTCTTGCTGGCACTCAGGGCTTGTTGTTTTAAGAGCTGTGATTTTTACCATGAACCAGCAGGCAGGGTCTCCCAACAGTTATTTCTGTTTGTGTTTTGTGGGTGTTTGCATTTGTCTCCTCACTCTAGGCTGAGTTACTGGGGGGGCCTGTCCAGGGTGAAGGAGTGTACCGGTAAACAGTGGAGGCTCCCTCAGTGCATTGGCCATTCAACGTAAGTGCACTGGGTTTGGACGGTGCACCCTGCTCCCTGGGTGCCCATCCGGGAGGTGAGGCTGAGCTCCAGCAGGATGGAAGAGGGGTTTGGACGGTGCACCCTGCTCCCTGGGTGCCCATCCGGGAGGTGAGGCTGAGCTCCAGCAGGATGGAAGAGGGGTTTGGATGGTGCACCCTGCTCCCTGGGTGCCCATCTGGGAGGTGGGGCTGAGCTCCAGCAGGATGGAAGAGGGGATGGGAGGGACTAGACGAGGGGGAGCAGTTACCTGCGGGGAGTCACTTGACTTCTGGTCCAGCTCGAACTGGTGTGAGGCAGGCAGACTGCTGCCCAGTCCTAAGTTGCGCTTCGGACAGTGGTCCGTCCCCGGGCCACAGGCTAGAACAACTCGACGACTTGGTGCTGCTTGTTGGTGAGGACTAAGATGTAATTGTTGCCGGGACGGTGTGCGTGGGGGGGAGCTGCATCTCGAAGCACCGGTGAGTATCCTCTGCTGAGAGTGGAATGGGACCAGAGGAGTGTCTTGGGGAGGAAGGTAAGGGGAAGTAGTGGAAGGCCCTCCTCCTGAGTGACCTGTGAAGCGTCGGAGGAACTTGCTCCAACCTAGGCCTGGAAAGTAGTAGATACTGTGACATTTGGAGAACTGAAAAGTAGAGAGGGATGAACTTGCTGGTTGCTGGGAGTACGGGGAGCAGTTCTGGTCCTTTTATGGTTATAGCTCTCTGCACTTGAGTGCTTATTTCTGCTTCACGGGTAATGCGGCTCTCACTTTAAGCTGTCACAATGGCTTTGAGCCTTTGAACATGACCTCCTTCATTCCCTTTCTCTGTTTAATTTTTCTATATGTGGAAATTGAACATATACTATAAAAGAATTTTTGTGAACTCTGAACTAAAATATTTGGGAAACGGCAGGATTGGTTTTATCGGAAAGAATGATCTTAGTTTTGGGGAAGTTTTTTCTTGTTTTGCTTCCATCTGTCGCTCACCGACTCTCCAGGGGCAGTCACCTAGGACTCGGAGCTGGGCTGCTTCGGTGGAATCCTGCCTCTGCTCTGTTCCGTGGGTGACCTTAGTTAAGTGAGTGAGTGAGTGTGATTTACCTTCCGTGGCCCAGTTCCCTCACCTATGAAAGGAAGACGATAGATACCTTACCTTACTTTACAACGCTGTCCCGAGGGTTAAATAAGTTAGTACGTGATGCAAGACAATGCCTGGCACACATTAAGTACTACTGACACATTAGCTCTTTATTTACATAAATCAAGGCATGACGTAGGCCCTTTGTGAATTTATGAGCCAACAGAGGCTCAGAGGGATTTAAACACTTGCCTGAGATTACGCAGCTAATAAGTGGCTAAGGTGTGACTTGAACCTTCCCTCTGACTCAAAGCCTGGCTTTTAACCACTCTGCTGGCTTTTTGAGGTGTGGCAGGTCAGTTAACTGTAGACTGTAGGCTTTTAAAACGTTTTTAATTGGACTATAGTTGATTATGATGTTACAGGGGTTTCCGCGGTCAGCATAGCTTGGCCTTCTCTCTGCAGGTGCCAGCTGTCGCCGTGCGGCGCTGTGACAGTCCTGCCCACCTGCCTTCTGCCTCTTCTTCCCAGGACTTACTCATTCTGTAACTGGATGCCTCTCCCGTACCCCTGACCCCTTCTGCCCGCCTCCCTCCACCTTGCCCCTGCAACCCTCAGTTGGTTCTCTGTGTTTATAGGTCTGATTCTGCTTTTTGTTTTTTAAATGTATTCTTTTTTTTTTTTTTAATTCCACATACAAGTGAAACCATATGGTATTTGTCATGACTTATTTTACTTAGTTTAATACCCTTTAGGTCCACCCATGTTGTAAGTGGCATGACTTATCTTTTTTAAGGCTTCATGATAGTCCATTGTGTATATTTGTGCGTGTGTGGGTGCGTGCGTGGGTGCGTGTGTAACATCCATTCCACATCTTTTTCATCCCTTCTTAGGTGGCTTCCGTATCATGGCTATTGTAAATAATGCTGCCATAAACATAGGGGTGCACATATCTTTTCCAGTTAGTGTTTTTGTTTTCTTTTGGTAAATACCCAGTAGGTGTAATTATTGGATCATATGGTATTTCTATTTTTAATTTTTTGAGGAACTTCCATACTGTTCTCCACAGTGGCTGTACTAATTTACATTCCCATTCCTTTCTCTCCATATCCTCAACACTTGTTGTTTCTTGTCTTTTTGGGTTTAGACTGTAGATTGTAGGTTTTATAGCTATTGGCCCATCTAGTCATCTGTCTTGTACCTTCTGATTTGGATTTTTCATTACGTTCTCATTTTGTTAATGAACTGCATTTCCTTAAAACATCTGTGATTTAAACAGGAATTATAAAGTAGTATAAAAATGAAACAATTGCTCTTAAAATAATGCTACTCAAATATTTAGATAAAAACTTTAAAAAGCCACACTAACAGAACTGAATTGTGGAAGGCATAAAATGTCATTTCTTGTGACATCTGATAATGGCTATCAGTGTTTCCACACACTTGTAAGTTTTGTGGAAATTAAGGCATTTTTTTATTAGGCATTTTGAGTTTACCATTTTAAAACAATACGGCATTACTGTTTTACTCATTTGCACATCTTCATTACCAGGAAGAAAATATATCAACTTTTTATAGCTCATGGAAAGCTTTCTAATCTGTACTCTAGATTAAGATAAAGAGAATTAAGGCCTGAGAAGTAAGTCAGGGCTGCTTAGCAGCAGTGGCAGGTGAGGTTGATGAGAATTAACAGCTTTTGACTGTTAGCAGAAAGGTGGTGTAATGGGATCTGCTTATGGTAATGAAGCATTGACTAGATGGCTATGTGAAATGATACTTTCTCATTTATTTTATAAAATTATTGGGGAGACCTTTTCAATAATGATATTGAGCTCAGAATTTTTAGAGTCCTGTAAGATACATACTTTTGATATTGAGTAGAAAATTAGAAATTATATAGTATTGTAAACCTTATAATTATCTTATGGAGAAACTTATTCCAGGTAGCAAAATTAAAAAAAAAAAACAACACTCTAAACTACCAATACCTTATCTTTCTGAAAGTAGCTGCAATGTGGGGCTTAATATATCTCCAAATTGGAAATTGTCCAACCATCCAAGTTGCTCAAAAATAAAAAAAGCTGATAAAGTTTTTAAAAGTTTATTTACTTATATCTTGTCTCTGGGCAGAGTAAAGAATTCTATCAAGATGAAGTAGCCACTGTTAAAATTTATTTAAAGTTTCAGCCAGGGATACACTCAAGATCAAAACAATTGGCAATGAAGGAAAAGATGGTATGTGGCAATGTGACATTTAAGATTACATCAGATAGAGTCTGTCTCAGGAATGACCATATGTCCTTTCCATCTGACGTCTGTTTCAGGACTCAGACAAATGAGTTGAAGGTTTTAGATCTGCCTTAAAGAATTGTTCTTTCATCACGTTTATTAGATCTCTTAAAATCAAATGTGTTTCAAATGGATCGAATGTGCATACAATCAAATGAATGGACATAATGACAAAATTATATTCTTCTTAAAAAATTGGACAATTATGGGTTTGTACTATTGAGTACTAGGATGAAGTATAGATAATCTTGTGTTCTTTTCACTTAGAGGAAGAAGAGAATTTTTTCTCCTAGTTTTAAAACTAATAATACAGAATTGAAATGGGAAGAAATAACGGTTCTTTTCTAAGAGAGACGTTTCTAGGATGACTTTAAAAGAACAGGCATAGGAGAGCAGAGCCACGTCAGTTGTGGCTTGAGTTCGAGATAAGCAGAAGTGTGTGTGTGCTTAATGTCACATGGCAGGAGGCTTTCCCCAGAGCAGTTTGCCTGTCCAGGGAGCTGTTTCATTTTGTGCCTGATAGAGCTGTACTTTGGAAAATACCCGATTCCCTGCCTATTGCTTCGTTATGGATTATACAGGTAAAATTAAATTTAAAATATTGTCCAGCCACATAGAATTATTTAAAATAAAATACTTTGCATTTATATTTAAAAATTATGTTGATTGTGATTGTATATTTAAAAATATCATGTATGAATTTGTTATATACAAATTTTGATATTTAAGATAAGCACTTAGGGGAATTTGTCAGATATACCCTTGTTTTCTCTATTTCAGTTTGGGTCATACTCAAACAGACTTCAATAAGATGTAATCTGTAATTAATTCTCATGTCTCCCCTCTGGGCCAGAAGGTTTAGAGTACAAACATCTGAGTTCACATTATGCCACACAGAGAATAAAATATACACACAGTCTACACAGAGCTTCTGGTTTCTGTAAAACATTTTTGGCATTGTGATAGTTGTTTTGTGCATGTGTGTGGCTCAGTCTTTTAGATGGAGTTGACATAATGAGGTGAGTTGGGGAATTTCAGTTTTTATCCCAAATTTTCTGAATATTAATGTGTCTAGAATTTTTGGATGGATAACTAGCCTCTTTCTTTTTTAATTTGCATAACCGTGTTTCCCAAGTTCTAGTTTCTGAATGGTAAATTAGTGCAGGTTTGGAAATAAAATGTTAAAATCAGGCTAACCTTGGGTGCTGGTTGCTTGGTGAGAAGGTGGGGGATTCCCTTGACTCAGATGGGATGAGGGTAGATTGAGGAGGTGATGCTAAGGAGGAAAGGACATGAGTCTTTGCCAAAATTAATTACCTCAATTCAAAATTATATTACCTTAAATTTGAACTTTTGGAAAATGATGACACTATTTTTTAATAGGTTCCTTTTAAATTAAAGAGCAAAGGCTTTTGGAAGATTTTTCCACCAGGGGAGAGACCCACCTTCCATACCCAGTATAATAACAAAATCCCACTCTATGTTTAGATTTTTTAAGCTCTAGTTACGTTCTCTGTAAATGAGCCCTTTTGAGGTATGTGTGGGTCTTTGATACAATTTTGTACAAAATTGATACAATATTGTATCAAATTGTGAAATTGTTGTAAAATCAATAATTTAAAATGTAACTTTCTGGAGCTTGCTATGTAAAGGACTTCTGTGGTAAATATTTTTTGAAGACAAAACATTTTAAATTAATTAATTGCTCAAATCTGTCTTTTCCATAAATCCATATATATATATATACATAAGTATATATACATACATACATATATGGATTTATATATACATATACATATGTGTATATATATGTATAAAGAGAGAAAGAGAGAGAGTAGTGTGTGTATTTTGATTTTTTTTTTTCATAAGATTAGTACCAGGATTTTTGTTTCACAGCTCTGGAATAAAATAGACAATAGACTTATCTTTTAGAAGGCTCACTGTGTGTGTGGAACTCTGTAGAAGCCAAAGGAACACACTTTATAGCCATATGCAAATAATTGAAATTTCTAAAATCTTACCAGGGAGCTTTTACTATGAGTATGTTTTCAATTAGAAATTTGTACCTGTTTTCCAAAGAACACAATCATTGATTCTTTCATTTTTCTATAGTTTATATATTGCCACTAAGCCACTTCTATGTTGTTTTTAGGTAATACTTTACAAGCATATAGGTGGTGTTCCAAAAGACACATAACTTTCACATGCTAAATAGACATCAAAAGGAATACTAAGGAAACTTTAGTGTGAACAGAGGCTCCAGGGAAATTCCAGTTACGACACTTTCAAGATTAGTTATTGTGTGTGCTCTAGAGAGAATATGTGGTTTAAGTTCTTACCACATTAATAGATAAATTAATTAATTTAGTTGTCTGATGTGGTAGGAAGCTATTTTGGATGTTGTCTTCTATGGAGATTTTTTTATAAACATTTACATAGTTGCAAATATAGGTATATTTACTCTAGTAAACCGTGAAAAGGAGAACGCATATGTTTTCAGTTTATGAGAAAGTAAGTAAATTCTTTTAGATTTGCAAAGAGAGTTTGTTTTACTGTCGTTACTATTCATGAAGCTTAATCACTTTGTGCTTACTGACGTCATCACGGCACTGAAGGGGTTATCATCCAGTCGAAAATGATTCTTGATGATTCAAGAATAGTTTTATGTATTTCTTTTTTCCTGGAATGCTCTTCTCCCTCTTTCAGTTTTTTCAGGTGTCTGTTGAAATCTTTTAAGGGTGGCATTACCTAGTGGTTTTACCTGAAATAACCCTCACATTCTGTCACTCCTCTGCCCCAGGTTCCTCTTATCCTTCTCTCTAGCACGTGCCACCCCTGGCGTATTCCGTGTTTGTTCGTCTCACCGCCTAGACTGTAAGCTCCACGGAGGAGGGCGTTGGTTCTTGGCTGTACCCCTAGAGTGCGGGACAGCGGGCTCCCAGGAAATGGTTGTTGAAGGATTTATGAATGGAATTTCCACTAAAAGTGACTATTGACTTGGGTTTAACATTTTCACTACTATCTCTCTTTATCAAGTGTTCTGATTTAATAATGACGATTTTGGACACTACCTTATTTTGAATATTGATCTCTCCTTTCATTGCTAATTTTATCCTGAAATTAACAGTACTTTCTTTACTAATGGAAGGGTAAGGTTGCAGGCAGATGGGCGTTAATTAGAATTGATAATTCAAAGGTCACTTTGGTTTTGGAATGCATTATGTGATTTTTTTTTTTTTTTTGGAGGGACATGGAAGATATCAGATCAGTTTTATTTCATTATATTTTCCTTAGGCAACATATGAAAATTTGTCTTTGTTCTCTGAGCTCATACCAGCTGCCTAGAGGAGAGAATCAGAGTGAAATAAGTTTTTGAAATCTATTTTGCCAAAGATGGGTCTTTACTGATATGGATTCTAACCTCCTCCTCCTTCTTCTCTTTAAAAGTATTTTATTTATTTATTTATTTATTTATTTATTTATTTATTTATTTATTTATTTATTTATTTATTTATTTATGATAGACACACAGAGAGGCAGAGACACAGGCAGAGGGAGAAGCAGGCTCCCCAGGGGGAGCCTGATGTGGGACTCGATCCCAGGACCCCAGGGTCACACCCTGAGCCAAAGGCGGATGCTCAACCACTGAGCCCCCCAGGTGCCCCTGGATTCCAACCTTCTAAAAGTATTTAGAAATACTGCAGGCCTCCAGAACTTATAGAAACCTTAATAGGAGTCAGAGGTTGTCATTTGTGTCCAATTTTGTTGGCAAGTGAGATACCTAATGCTTTTAACATACTGACCCTGTTATAGATCTCTAAAAAAAAGTTGACTTTCTGAGAAATATTGCAACCTTTAACTTACTCTCAGAAGTCCACACCAAGGAATAAATATAGGCCCTCAGAAAAGTGCCTTTATAATATGCAAATATACACCATCATGTATGAGCTGAAGAAAGGAGCTACATCAGTGACTTGGCAAAGCAGGTATTGCATATAGATGATGGGCCCTGGTGGAGAATATCTCTTACCCAGGAGCATTTTCTCATTCTACTTTTCCTCTTGCCTTTCTGTTGGCCACATCCATCTGCCACTTGTGTGGCCATTCACGTCCAACATCCGTAATGCAATTTAAAATAGATCTTATGTAAGGTATATTCTGGTTTCGACCCTTTTGAAGGGTATTGCCCTACAGTTACATCTCAACACCATTATTGATGCTCTCCACTGGTTGTTTCCATGACCGTAATTTGGGAGGGATGCCTTTTTTAATTCCTGCATTTTTCAGCATCGTCCTGTCATTTTTAGCTTTCTCTGGTGACCTTTCTCTTTTAAGAATATTTTTCTCCACATTTTCAGTTGATTTCTGTTTTCCTTATCTTTTAGTTGAATACTTAAAGTATGATTTTGAGTATTAATTTTCAAGAAGCATTTTGGAAGAGTGGTTAAGAGCATATTCTTTGGAAACAGGTGACCTAGGTTTGAATCCCAGGGTTAACATTTGGTACTTGTGTGACCTTGGCAAATTATTTCACCATCTATCAATTATGGATACTAATGGTATCTACCTTTTAGGGTTTTTATAAGGATTCAATAAGTTAATACATGTAAAGTTTCAAGAATAGTACCTGGCACTTAGTGAATATTCTGTAAATAATTCTTTCCTACCACAAAATATTTGTTCTTTATCTTATGTAACATTGTTGTGCTCTCTTCATAATGGGTTAGCATTTTTGGTAAGAAAAGGTCAAATTACCTTGAATAAATTGTGCTATATCCACACAATGGAATATTATGCAACCATTAAAAGAATGAGATGGATCTACATATACTGAACAGAAAAGCTATTAATGATATTTTAGATAGTAATTTCCAGTTCTGCATTCATATCAAAATTTAATGTTTAAAAACTATACTGTATAAAAACCTGCCTTTGTAAATGTAAGAAAATATTGGGTATATACTTTGGATGAATGGATGGAGAAGAAACTTATTTTATATGATTTTAAAAGTGTAGGATTATGGGAATATACACATATACACTTTTTGTGCATTTCAGTGTTTTTAAAACATTAAAATTTTTCTTTTTTCTTTTTCTTTTCTTTTCTTTTCTTTTCTTTCTTTCTTTCTTTCTTTCTTTCTTTCTTTCTTTCTTTCTTTCTTTCTTTCTTTCTTTCTTTTGCTTGTCTTGGATAGATACTTCAATGAAGGTCTGCATGCTTCTAGCTTTAAAAAAAAAAAAGATTTCTGAGGGCAGCCCGGATGGCTCAGTGGTTTAGTGCCGCCTTTGGCCCAGGGCCTGATCCTGGAGACCTGGGATTGAGTCCCACCTCAGGCTCCCTGCATGGAGCCTGCTTCTCCCTCTGCCTGTGTCTCTGCGCCTCTCTCTCTGTCTCTCATAAATAAATAAAATATTAAAAAAATAGATTTCTGAGAGTAAAGGCAATCATGCAGGAAGAGTTTTATTTATCAAGTGAGTCAAGAGACAAAACAACAATATTTTCAATTATTTCTTTGCAGCAGTAGATTACAGAGAATGGTGTTGGTCCTGTACACCCACTGACACACTGGTGTATACACAGGTGTGTGCACACAGCTTTGAAATGACTGGGTTGCCCTGGAAAAGCACAGGAGTTCTCACAAGGCAAAACAAAGATAAGGCAAAAAGAACGGGATGAGAGAAATATATGTGGATAATATGTTCCTGGAGCTTCTCAGAAGGCAAAATGAATATAAGGCAAAAAGAATGGGATGAGAGAGATATATGTCAATAGTATGTTCCTAGAGCTTCTCACAAGGCAAAATGAAAATAAGGCAAAAACGATGGGATGAGAGAAATATATGTCGATCATATGTTCCTGGAGCTTCTCACAAGGCAAAATGAAATAAGGCAAAGAGAATGGGATGAGAGCAATACATGCCGATCATATGTTCCTCGAGCTGTGTTTCCCACATTGGAATAGTCGTTGCAGCATAATAGTGTGTCATCGGTGACATTCGAGTGCCCAGCCGTGCCCTAAGCACTCACGCTGTTATTCTCGCTGTTCATAGATGGGCGTCTGTGAGGGCATATTCCCGAGCCCGGCATGCGTGTGCAACCCTGTGCATATTTTCCCATACCTTCCGATGGAGCATGTAGCCCTTGATTTGTCAGCCAGAAACGAAAAAAAAAAAAAAAAAAAACAACAAAAAAAAACACCCGAGCTCCGCAGTCCTTTTTTTGCAAAGGCGGCTTATTTTCCCCCTTGCCCATATTCCTAATTCCCTGGAAAAGTTTGACTCGCTGCACGAAGGCGAGAGCCGAGGTCTGCGCGCTGTGCCGGTCGTTGCGGGGGGGCGGGTGGGGGGGGCGCGTGCGTGCCCTTGAGGTCGCTCCGGGGGCGGGCGGGGGCGCAGCGCCGCAGCCGGGAGCCCCCCCGCCCCCCAGCCCCCGGGCCCGGCGCGGCCGGGCGGTGCAGAGCCTGTGACGTCAGCGCCGCCTGCACGAGCCCCGCTATTGTCTGGCTGCCTCGCGGGGCCGGGACTGCAGCCGCCGCCGCCGCCGCCCCGCCCGCGCCCCGCGCCCCGCGCCCCGCAGCCCCGGCGGCCGCTCCCGGGGCTCGAGCGGGGAGAGCGGCCCCGCAGCCCGCAGCCCGCGGCCCCAGCAGGCCGGCCCCGCCGCGCCCCCGCGACCCCGCCGCCCTCCCTCCGCTCGAGCCCTCCTGCTCCTCTGCCCTCCTGCTCTCTCCTCCCCCCGCCTCCTTTCTTCTAATTTCTACCCCCCCCTTTTTTTTTTTTTTTAAAAAAGCAGCCTCTGGAGCCAGCCATGTTTGGCACTGAATCTTCATGTAAGTAGACGCACCCCACTCCTGCGCTCCTTAGAAATCTGGCCGCTGCTGTCACGCTTCCCTGGCTCGGGCTCCTGTCGCTTTGCCTCGGGTGCTGAGCAGCCCTGGGTGCTCTGGGGGCTCTGACTGCGAAGGGATGGGCCCCCCACCCCCACCCCCACCCCATCCCCACCCCACCCCGGGGAAGGGACTCGTCCTTAACGGGGTGTGTGTGTTCACCCTCCAGGGCCAGGGAGGTCGGGGCGCTCAAGACCAGGCCTCGGAGGGAGGGAGCCGGGGATCCAGGCAGTCCCCGCAGACCGTGCCCAGTGATGCCCTCGGGTCTGTCGCTGATCGCTGGTCGCTGGTGGGTTCCAGAACGGTCCTTAAGCCCCAGGCGGGAACTGGGAGGACCTGAGATGACAGTGCTGATTACAAAGGGGAAAAAAAAAAAAAAAAAAAAAAGGTTTGCAGTCTTTACCTAAAAGGAGAAAAAGGTGTCATGACATCCTCTTCCTCCATATTTTTACAAAAGCTCGGGGACAGACATGATGTGGATGATGTACAGAAGATGGACATTCTGTAGATGTAGAGAAGAAGAAATAAGTCTTATGGTAGAGATTTCTTTCTTTTTTCTTCTTCTTCTTCTTTTTTTTTTTTTTTTAACACAATGGTTTCAATGTGGGTATGCTGGCTAGCGTCTCGGTCCAGCAGCTCCAGCCGCTCCAGCAGCATCGTATCTGTCTTAAAACTTGTACAGTGGAATCGCTTTGGTGCAGAGCAGGCCCTGCACAATGGGCTGGGCTGGACAGCACTTGTGGACAGCCACCATGGGTAGGTACAGCCTGGTGACCAGCCTGACTAGTCTGAGTACTATTTAACATTGAATGTAGAATAACACAACTAACCCATGCAGCCATAAAGGCTCTGCAGAATATTTTGTCATTATTCATAAGCAAGGGTGACAGTTAAGTATTTCTTGAAGAGACTCAACCTGCTGGCCTAGAACATGAAAAACTGGCAAGATACCATCTTTGTGGGGAGAAGGGGGTTAGGGCAGGAATTTAGGAAATGCATTTCCTAAGAATTTATAATCTGACCTTTTCTCTCTGATCTAAGGTAATCAGTGTGCCTATTTGTGTGCAGCTCTCGATTATTCTAGAATAGTTGTGTTTCAAGAGAGCTTATAACCTTCAGGGTTTTTGTTTGTTTGTTTGTTTGTTTCCTGATTGGTTTTTTTAAAGGATTGATTATTTTTGTTGTTTCACATGGAAGCTTCTCACGGCTGAAATTAACCACTCTGACTAATGAAGGTCAACATATTATAACAGTGAGACGTGTTGTTCCATTCAGCATATGACAGCATTATTTTCCAATAATTTAAAAATATGTTTTTGAATTCACTTCATGGTGCATCTGGAATTATTGTTACCCCAGAAGTAGGAACAGATTATTGGAGTGACAAGGACTTACTACAGTTTCATTTTACTCATGGGGTTTTGTTTATGTAGGAACCTAGGTATGGACAGAGATATTTATCTACTAAAGGAAAATTAGTGTTACTACTTTGTTTAGCTAAAAATAGAAGCTGAAACTCAGTGTGGGAGTCTTTGGGCTCTTGGACTAGGGACTCTAACCCAACAATGTCTGGCCAGGTTTACTAAGCAGACACAACCTTTCTTGATTATCAAATCTGGTCTCTTAATAATGTCACCCGTGTGCTGTGTGGTATGTTTGAAAACTGCTGGTTGCTTTTGGTCTCCGTAGCTACCGGATTACTGAACAGACAAGAATCCCATTCAGAACACCATCATGCAGATTTTTGCTTTTTTTTTTTTTTTACTTGATTGAGTATTAAGTATGCCTCTTGCTTATCCCTAGAAGACTATAGATAGGATTGTATTGTCAGTGATCATTAAGTGTTGAGAATGGACTGCCTCCTTTTGATAAGGAGATGCCTTAAATCTATACTCAGAGCTGAGACAGATGTATTTTTTTTTCTGTTTTGAGGCATAGCTTCCTAGGCCTCTAATTTCTGCCTTTTGGAGCCTTTAGAGGCTGAAACTGTCTATATTTAGGATGTTCAGGAAAATAAGTCATATTTGAAGTTCTAATTAGTTCAGAAGGGATCTTGACAACCAACTAAGGCATTCTCACTAAATTTTTATAATAAATACTTGTTCATCCACCCTGTGTACAATGCTATGCTAGATCCTGGAAAGGTTGGTTTTTTTGTTTTTTTTTTCTTTTCCTAACATTTCTGATTTCATTATTCTTATTTTTGATTTTTGGTTGTATTACTTTGCTAGTATTGGATGCTTTTATTTTTTGAATTGAAGTATGGTTTACGTAGGATAAAATGTGTAAGTCCAAGTATGCAGCTCTATAAATTTCTGCCTATGTTTATTGCCATGGAACCACGCCCCAGATTAAGATACAGAATATTTATATTACTGGAGAAAAGTTCCTTTGTGACAACCTTTCCCAGTCAAAAGGAAATCACTATCCTGACTTCTTTTGCTTGTAGAGTCACATGTAAATGGCTCTGTAAATTTTCTCTCTCCCTTGCTCTTTGCCTGTAAGAGAGGGAAATGTCAATGTCCTCATTTTCAAGTACTAGAGTAAGTTGATTTTATGTTTCAGACCTTTGTAAGTCAGGAATTTTTAGTAGCTGGTATCACGTTATAACGTGTTCTGTGTCACTAAAATAGTATCGCTTGATTTAAATACCAAAAAGACCCTCCCTCCAACTACAAAAGCCTCGAAAGTGACAAAAAATTCACCTGGGAGAGTTGACCCTTCCTTGTTCTTCAAAGTTAAAGACCGACATAGCTACCCAGCAGAATTAATAAATGCCCTGTATTACCTTGTTTTGTGAGTATCTTCCGATAGCATTCTGGGGAGTGGCTTTAACAGTGCCAGTCTCCCTGTTCCTGACTCAGTGGGTCTGAATCTCCTTGGTTGTGTAGATTGGCCACCGTCTCCTTTAGGCCCGCTTGGAATGCGGGTGTCCTATGTCGTAGGTGGATTAATCCTTACAAAGCAGGAGGTGTAGCTTCTGGAGCTCTGTAACGTCTTGAAGTATTTCACAGAGTTTTTCCTTGACTGAAGTTTCCCACGTCTGAAACTGGGACCAGTATGTCTGCTCTTTATCTGCCTTGAGGAAATGCAATTTTAGTTTCTATCCTCGGAATAATTAAGTCTTTGGAGAAAAATACCACCAGTAAAGAGAATTGTTGAGGAGAGTAGTCATGAAAATTCATATCTTTGGTACTTCATTTGATTCAATGATATTTTGAAATCAAGTTGAATCCCACAAAAATTTGAAAATTCTACTTTTAAAATTTTATAAAGGGACAGAAAAAGGTCATCTTTTCTTCCGGTAGAATAAAGAAAACTAGTTTTGTACTACTGCCCTTTGATTACATCCTTCTTGATAAAGCTACTCATTCTCCAAAGTGTAAATACTTCAAGTACAATGAACGTTTATTCAATTAACATTTATCTGGCTCAGTCCTCCTCCTGTCTCCCCTCCCATGTTTAACTTTTTCAGGCCTCAAGGGTACCATTTAAGGTGTGCTGTGGTGGGAATTGTGCCTGGCTTAATACATTAATATGTCTTCCAAAGAACCTGCCTCATTAGTCCAGTGAAGAGAGCATCATCTTGCCTTTTGAGAAGCAGCATGCCTCTGGACAAATAATGTCGTTTAATCCTTCCTCCCCAAATTTTGTTGTAGTTGTAATAAATTGAAAAGAACATCTAGTGCATCTGTGAAAGGGAAAAATAAATTACTAACGTGCCAATAAAGCGGTAGGATTTAGTGAGCTCAGTGGTAATGGGGAAATGGTGGAGGTGGGTGTCAGTGTCAGCCCTCTTCAGCTCTGGTGTGGCTGGCCCTGCCCTTGTCTGGCTGCCCATATCACCTTGAGTAGGTAGCCGGATGCTGGCAAGGATTTGGGGTCCATGTGATGCGCCACGTGATCTCTTTGATGGGCACCAGAAGTTCAGCTGTCGCCTTTTGTTTTCGTTACTGATGAATGCATTAAGTTGCAACTGACAGCTTCTCAGTTCTAATAGTGAGTATGGTACCATGTTTCTAAGAATAATGTAATTATCTCAAATTTTGAGCCATTGTGTAGGGATAGTCAAAAGAATATACTCTAGCAATATTAGGTCACCAAGAAACTGTACAGTTAAACAGGCATCTCTTTGATAGAGAAACAAAAGAGTCACACTCCTTTCTTTACACGCGTTTCAGGGCCATTCTTGACAGCCAGTCATACGTGAGATTAAACTTGGGTCTATTGTTTTGCTGTAATTTCTGCGAATCAGTTGAGATGTTAATAGTTACCACGTTCATTCAAAAATGGCTATTTACAACTGGACCATTTTTCAATATAAGTCCTAGTTCTTATTACATGATTAGGTCGGAGTGCTGTTTTTGCTGTTAGTATGTTTGACATTCTAGTACACTATATTTTGTTTTCCCCTTTATTAGTTATTGTCATATGGAACAAGGTAATTTAGGAAGGCAGCCATTTCCCTTTCCTACAGCTTTAACTGGCTTTTAGTATTTAGCTGTATTGGATTTTAGATGCTTTCATCTTACTTAAGGCAAAAGTACAAATATGTGTACACAAAAAACTTACTTCTAAGTCAAGCAGTGAATGTAAAAGAAAAATATTATTCTACATGACTTCAGATAAGTAGAATGCCACAGATTGCTAATGTCACAAATTTGGGAAAATGATTATAGATAACAGAAATTTATGTTGGGACATGGTCATACAGCAGCCCGGGAAGCTAAATAAAGCTCATGTAGCATTTGACTAGTTTTGCTGTATCATCTTTTCTTTCCTTCTGACAATGTAAGTTCTGATGTGAAATTTCCTTTGGGTTTCTTGCCTGTTGAATAGTTGACATTATAATTTTTAGTATCAAGAAAATATTTTGAACTAAATAAGATAGAAAAATATTTTTCTTCTGAATATTTATATACTTTGTTAGTACAGAAATGGAATAAAAATACCTAGTGGTTATTTATAAATACTCAGATTACTTATTTTCACTTGAGTATTGGTTTCCCTAATTGTTAGTCTATAGTTTGTTTAGCAGAAATTACACATAAGTTTTCAGTGATCTGTTGTTTTCATTGTCACAATGGGCCAGATTCATATCCTGTATAAACCATGGGGAGTCTATGGGGAAAAATGACCATATATGGAAACTTTCCCCGTAGACTCCCTATGGAGTTACACAGGATGTGAATAGGATTCATTGTTGTTATGGATTCTGAGTTGGAAAAGTCACTGCTAATATGTATTTTTAACAATAATAATAGTCATTGCATTAATTTATGTTCAAATACTATTAAAATTTCAATATAGACTGTGGAGTAAGACAATATGAATTATCACTTAAAATTTTTTCCAAAGAGTGTTGCTATCCCATCATTTTCTCCTAATAAATATAAAGCATTTATTAACATGTTTATTAATGTGTTAATTAGGAAATGCACAAATTTTGAATTATTTACAGGTCCTGTGATGTAGTCATAATTGCTATGCTAGAATAGTTAATTATAATATTTTCCGCATGGAGATTTTGCTTGTGTTAATTGTGGATTCATGTAACTGTGAACTAAAAGACAAAGATACAGTTTAATACATGTTGTAGAAATGGCAGCAAGCATGTGTCAGGTTTAGAGACTAAGTGCAGATACTCTGGTGTTCGATTGCCTGGATTTCAAATCTTGGCTTTACCACATTGTACCAGAGTTTGGCCACCTATCATCATCTAAGCTCTCCTGGCCCAACATATGGCTTATCCAGTGAACTCTTGATGTTAGGGAATCTCAGTATTGAGGGAATCTCTTTTTTTTTGGGCCAGGACCTTTGTACCAAGGTGGCGCTTAGCAGGGGTTATCTGTGGAGAGTAGACTCCAGCAGTGGGAAAGACTGGCTAAAGAAAGGGAAATGTCACTTTCTAAAACTGGGTGGAAATTCTTTCATGGAAGTCTTTGAAGGGACTTAGTGGGAGATCTGAAGAGAGGAGACTGCTGAAACTGGATGAAACTGGTTAGAGTTGGCCAATGCCCAGGTATTTCTCACTACTGGTCACCCCCTACGGTAGGCATCACTAACTGGTCAAGCACTCCTGTAGGATTGGATTAAGCCACTAAAGTTTGGACTGTTTTCCTCTTTTTTTTTTTTTTTTAGGATTTTACTTACTGATTCATAAGACACACACAGAGAGAGGCAGAGACATAGGCAGAGGGAGGAGCAGGCTTCTTGTGGGGAACCCAATGCTGGACTTGATTGATCCCAGGACCCTGGGATCATGACCTGAGTCCAAAGCAGATGCTCAACCACTGAGCCACCTAGGTGCCCCTGGAATGATTTCCTCTTAAACCACTTTATCCGTATAAGTCTTTTCTACATTAGTGTGAATCATAGCCACATAAATAAATATTTAATCTTGCAAATAATTACTGAATTAAGAAAAAAATTAGGAATCTTAAGAGTTCCAGTAATATCCCTTTAGATATAAAATAAACACACCATCCTGTGACATACCATGGTTCTCTGAGATATCAGTAGGTCAATAATTCAGAGCCACCCTGGTCTCTTTTGAATGAAATTTATATCAATCAAAGACCTATCTCGCCAGAGTATGGCAGGGTACCTATCATGTACTAAGCACTCATTCTTCAAAATTTGAATCTGCTGTGGCTTAAGATAATACTATTGAAAATATGCTGTGTGGGCTTTACAGGATGTTCATATGGAGTTTAATTAAATATTCTAGAGCAAGGAGTATATTACACATAACTGGCACATATCAGAAACATCCAAGTGAATGACTCTTACCTGTCACCCTTTGGAACAGGAGCAGGTGACACAAGCAGAACAGCATGTGGATTTTTATTATTAAGCCCATATTTGTTATAGGTAAACTGTTATATACTGATACTTAGCCATATATTGATAATTGACTATGTTTCATCTAACTTCATTTATCAAGTTTTTAAGATTATTAAGTAAATATAATGAAGTATTATGATCACCAGTTTATTTACAGTATGGAAACTAAGAATTGTCTCTTTACCAATCCTGATATAATTTTAGCAATTGGAAAAATCATTTTCCTTTTTTTTTTCTTTTTTTTTTGAGAGTTTCAGACTTAAGATTCAGGCTTATTGGCATATTTTGAGGAGTACTGAGCCTCATTAGAGTGCATATAGATTAGGAAATCACAGTGATTCTGTTAGAGTATTATTTACTACTTGTCTCCTTCATTCTTAACTACTTCTAGAACACCGAGGGTTAGCAGGAGGCTCTGGTAGGGTTTGCTTTGGTGCTATGCATGGGCTTGAATCAGGAATCTGGAATTACTCATCTGAAACTTTCCTAGATTTGTTTTAGTATAATGGCGTTTCAGTTATCTTCTGCTGTATAACAAAGTACCCCAAAATGTAGTGGCTTAATATAATCATTTATTATCCTATTTCACAGTTCTATGGGTTGGCGGTACCCAGGGGTAGTTCTCTTGCGGGGCTCTCTAATGCAGCTGCAGTCAGATGTCTGCTGGGGCACAGTCATCTAAAGTCGTATCTGAACTGGAGGTCCAGGCTAGCTCTCCTACATGGATATCAGTTGAAGCCGGCTGTAGACTTGGGGCTCAGCTGGGGTTGTAGGCAGTGTGCCTATACTTGGCTTCTCCATGAGCTTCGAGTTTCTCACAACATGGTGCTAGGTTCTCAGAGGAAGCATCCTATGATGGAGAATTCTAAGAATCCTAGGAGGAAGCTGCAAGGTTTCTTATGACCTAGTAGTCTTAGAAGTCTCAGGAGCCACATGTACCAAATTGTATTGATGAAGCAAGTCACCAGGACAAGCCCAGATTCACAGGGAAGGGAATTAGACTCCTCCTGGTGAGAGAGTGGTAAGGTCGCATTGCAGAAGAACAAGTAGGATGGAAAATATTGTGGTGGCCATCTTTGTAAAATGCAGTTTGCTATAAATAGTTTTTTTTTTAAAGATTTTATTTATTTATTCATGAGAGAGAGAGAGAGAGAGAGGCAGAGACACAGGCAGACAGAGAAGCAAGCTGCATGCAAGGAGCCTGATGTGGGACTTGAACCTGGGAATCCAGGATCACACATTGAGCCAAAGGCAAGCACTCAACCGCTGAGCCACCCAGGCGTCCCTATAAATAGTTTCTAAACTCTATCCCATGAGGTTGGTTCCCAAGAGTGCTGCTGGGATTCTCTAAGTCAGGGGTCCGCCATTTTTTTTTTCTGAAATGGGCCAAAGAGTGAATATTTTAGACTTGTGGACTATACAGTCGTTTTTGCAACTCTTCAACTCAGCCATTGTGGCAAATAAACAGCCATAGACAAAGGAGTATGGCTGTATTCCAGTAAAACTTTATTTATGAACACAGAAATTTGAATTTCATATAATTTTCACATACCAAAAGATGCTGTTTTTATTTTTTCCCCGACCACTTAAAAATTTAAAAACAAAACAAAATATTGTTAGATCGAGGGCTATAAAAAACCAGGTGGTAGGCAGGCCAGCCCCTGGGCCTTAGTTCAATGACCCCTGCTCTTAATATTTGATCTGAATTTCCTTTTTAAGAACTGCAAAACTAAAAGAGAAAGATATATTCACATATTAAAAATAACTACTTTTGACATCTGAGTCAAAAGTATGAGTACTACCGGTAGATGAACTTATGTTCTCATTGTTGATTGTTATTATTAAATGTTATAAATTTGAACTTATAAATGTAGTCTGTTTTACACATTGGGCCCCTGAACAGTAAATATTTTGTTTGAAAAAAGATTGTGTTAAAACTAAGTGAGAGAAAAAATAATAAAATAGACAAAATCCTGTGACATTTGAAGGCTTTATAAAATATTTTAGTTTGTTATCAGAATAACATTAGGTGACAAAAGACAGGATATAGAGACTGTGTGATTCAGTTTCACAAATACTTATTGAATGCAGAGGAGTAGCTTATGATATGAAATAAGAGCAAAAAGCTTTCAAGAAATTGAAAGTTCAACTGGATATGGAGGGTGAAGCAGTGAGAGAGGGAGAAGAGAGAGGTTAATAATACTAAAATTTTGTTTCTCATTTAGTTAAAACGGTGTAGATTTTTGATACCAGTGCCTATGAGTCAAAAAAATTGGTTCTTACTGGAATTGGCATTGCATAATATGCTGAATATGATAGGGAAAACAATGTTTTCTTTACATAATTTTATTGAAGAACAATTTACATATAATAAAATGTACCCATTTAAAGTGAACAGTTTGATGAATTTTGGCAAATATATACATATATGTAACCATCCTTATCATTACAATCAAGATAGATAACATTTCTATAACCCTAAAAAGTTCTCTCTTGTGTCCCTTTGCAGTCAATTTCCAAATCTCTAGAATTTCATTTAAATGGGAGCATACAATGTCTACTAGTTTTGTGTATAGCTTCTTTTGTTCAGTATAATGTTTTCAGCAGTGTTTGTGGCAGTTGGTCGCCATATCATAATTGGCTCAAACATATGCCTATTGATACCGAGTTGTTACCTGTTTTGAGTTCTTATGAATAAAGTTGCTATAATTGTAGAATTATCTGAGTGGACATATGGTTTCCTTTCTCTTGAGTAAAGATCTAGAAAGGCAAGTGTTGAGAAACTTCCAAACTGTTTTCCAAAATGATTATACTTTTTTACATTCCTTTCAGCAATGTGTGGGAGTTTAGTTGCTTTATATCCTTGTCTACACTTGGTATTGTCAGTCTTTTTAATTTTAGCTAATTTAGTGGATATGTAGTGATAAGATTTTGTGATACAATTTTAATTTGCATTTTCCTCATCCTTAAAGATGCTGAACATCTTTGCATGTGCTTATTGGCTGTTGGTATATCTTCACTGATGAAGTGTCTGTACTTTGCCAATTTTAAAAATTGGGTATTTGTCTTACTGAGTGTTAAGAGTTCTTTATATATTTTGATACAAGTACTTTGTTAGATATATGTATTGACAATGTTTTCTCAAAGTTTATAGCTTTTAGTTTTATTAATGATACTGTTTTGCATTTTGATAAGGTCCAGGTTTTCAATTTCTTGAGTTAGATATAAGAAATTTTTGCCTACCGAAGATTGTAAAGATTTTTTCCTTACATTTTCTCTTAAATGTTTTATATGTTTTGCTTCTCTGTGTATTATGATCTGTTTTGAGTAAAGTTTCATATATAGTTTGAAGTAAAGGTGGATATTCATCTTTTCCACCAAAATTCATTTGTTTCAGCACCATTTCTTTAAAAAAAAAACAATCCTTTCCCCATAGAATTTTATAAAATTTTAATGTATTTTTTATAAAATACTTTGTAAATATTTTTTTTACAATTTTTTTTTTAATAAAATACTGTGTGTGTTTATTCTCATGCCAATAGCATAGTTTTGATTGCTATGACTTTACCATCATTTTTGAAATCAGGTAGTGTAAGCCCTCCAGGTCAGTTCTTTATCAAAATTGCTTTGGTTATACTTGCTCCTTCCATATCCATAGCAATTTAAAAATTTGCTTGTCAATTTCTGCAAAAAGCCCTGATGGGATTTTGATTGAAAGTGTGTTTAATCTAGCAAGCCGCTTGGGTATAATTGACATTTTAACAATATTGGGCATTCCAGTTCATAAACATGGTATATCTATCCCTTCATATAATTTCTCCCAGCAATGTTAAAATGAGTTATGAAATTAAAAGGATAGGTGCTTTTTTTAACTGATAAAAGAATGCTTATCTGGAGTAGAGGAACTTATTGCACCACTGAATATAAATAAGTTCCTTGGGAAAGTAGAGTAAAATGTAAAAGAGGTGGTATTTGTAAAATGCCGTTAATTTGAGTTTGGAGACTGGTTTGAACTTCTGAAAACATCTTACATAGCCGAAAACAAATATGGCCATCAAGAAGTTTTTTGGAGGTGTTTTAATAAGCAGGAATGGTTTGTTCCTAGAACACTTAAAATTATGTTCATGTAAAATGTTTTTATAGCCTCCAAAATGTTTGTTCTCTCAATAAGATAAATTATATCTTTCTTCCTCTTGTTTTTTATATCTTAGGAAATTACTTTATTATATTTTAGAAGTAATTTCACTTCAATTTTTGCCGAAATACCCACATTTCTTGAGTTAGAAGGATCTGAACTTACACATTTTTATATTTGGAAACAGGATCCCCCTTCTTATGAAACTGGTTCTGTAGTCTTGTTGAGTTATCAACCTTTTTATGAATCTGATAAATCTATGGATTCTTATGATTTCAAGAGATTTAAACTAGCCTTTTTCTAAAAACAGATTCAGGTTGGCATTTGTCATCTTTAAAAATTAAACCGAACTTAAATTGACTTTATTTAAGAACTTTTGTTTTTTAAAAAAAGATTTTATTTATTTATTCATGAGAGACACAGAGAAAGAGGCAGAGAGACAAAGGCACAGGGAGAAGCAGGCTCCCTGTGGGGAGCCTTATGCGGGACTTGATCCCAGGACCCCGGGGTCACACCCTGAGCCAAAGGCAAAGTGCTCAACCACTGAGCCACCCAGGTGCCCCTTAAGAACCTTTTCTAATTATTTGACAGTAGTTGTGTGATCATTTCCAAGTCTTTAAACTTAATAAAGCCAGATTCGATAGAGATTGAACTGATTAAAAATAGCATGCTAGATATATGTTTTATAAATATGAATCTATAAACATTTATCTGGTATCTAAAGTGACTAACATCAAGTCCTCCCACCCTCTTTTAGGTGGCTTATAAAATGACAGTCCTGTAATAACCCCCAGTTAACTAATGTCGTCTTTGAAAGCTGTGCAAATGTATGTACTTACTGGGTTAGGAGTTCAACTTGCTGACTTTCTCACCCTTTTTCTGTGTTGGTCCCAAGTATCCCTGTCTTGTTATTTTTGGTGTAAGTACCTAGTACAGTGCTTAAGAAGTAGGCTTTGAGATAAACAGACAAAAACATAGTTTTACTGTGTTTCCTTGGGCATCTTCTTTTTCAGCCTCAGTTTATTCATGTTAAAATGGGGATAATAGATTACCTCATGGCATTGTTGTAATGCTCAAATGAAATAGGTAGGTAGGATGACAAACCTTTAATGGCACATCATAAGTAATTGGTAGTTATTTTAAAAGTTTTCATGGCCAGAAACACTAGACAGTGCATGAATATTTGATATAAGATAGAGTATAATCGGGGATATATGATAACATCAAATGCATAGAAATTGAAAATAATGAGGAAAAATTGTTTTAAATGGAAAAACTTTTAAGTTTGGTCCCTGCCATCTGGCAGTCTACATTCTAAAGGGACAAGATGAATGAAATTGTTATTCATGCATATATACTTTATTTACATTGATATTGATTTATAGAAATGTTTTTACCCATGCACATATACACGTGAGCTGTCCTCTTCTTGCTTCTCTTTGCATCCACGGTCTTCTCACTTCTAGTATTATTCTCTTGGGTTTCTTTAATAGTCACCTTAACTTGTCTTCTTAGCTCCCCTTATTCTATACCTAGGCCATTCTACAGGTGGCTTTTTTGGCCTTTAAAAAAATTGAGATCTGGGGATCCCTGGATGGCTCAGCGGTTTAGTGCCTGCCTTCGGCCCAGGACATGATCCTGGAGTCCCGGGATCGAGTCCCACGTCGGGCTTCCTGCATGGAACCTGCTTCTCCCTCTGCCTGTGTCTCTGCCTCTCTCTCTCTCTCTCTCTCTCTCTCTCTCTGTGTTTCTCATGAATAAATAAATAAATAAAATCTTTAAAAAAATTGAGATCTAACTACTGTACAATAAAATACACAGATACTAAGTGTTCAACTCTATGAGTTTTGACAATTTCACACACTCCTGTAAGCACCACTCACATAAGATACAGAGCACTATCACTTTAGAAAGTTCCCTTGTGCCCCTTCCAGTTTCCCTCTTTATAAGGCAATCAGTTTTTGATTTGTATTGTTTAGGATTACTTTTACTTTGGACTTCATATATATGTAATTATGCTATTTCTATTCTTTTTATGCCAGTAGCTTTTCAGTTCCCAACACCTGTTCAAAGCACTCTCAAAGAACTCTTCATTGCTTTTAGAACTAAATAGAAACTTTTGCTCAGGTGTTCAAAGCTAGCCACCATGTGGTCCCTACTTTCCTTTCCCGGCTTAACTCCTGATACTACCCTGAGTGTATTACTTGCTTTTTCCTGTCTGCCTCTTCTCTTGGAAGGCCTTCTATTTGGATCTTACCCTTATTTCCAGCTATTCAAATCTCAGCCACTCTTCACTTTTTGAAGTTCATCTCACCAGTTACTCTATGACTTTCCCTGGTTCTTCTAATGTGATTCTCAACTACTTTTAAAAAAGTCATCCCTTGATCATCATAGACAATCCTTTTATATACAGAACAGTTGTTCTCAACTCCTTTTCCAAAGTCATCGTTTCCCTCTTCCCCCCTCTCCTGCCCCACCCTTGTAATCACTGCTCCCGACTGAAAAGCACCACACATTTTTGAATACCTTGTTGTACTTTTCTAAGATTTTATTTTTAAGTAATCTCTACACCCAACATGGGGCTCGAACTCATAACCCCGAGATCAAGAGTTGTGCACTGTACTGACTGAGCCAGCCAGGCGCCCCACCTTGTTGCACTTTCTAACACAAGTTGCATGGTTCCTGGTTTGCATGCTTTGGAGTCTGGCTTTCTGGGCTGGAATCCTCACTTTTGCAGCTTTGTGACCTTGGGTAGTTAACTAACTTCTCTTTATCTCAGGGTATTCTCTACAATGAGCGTATGTATAATACTGTTTTGAGTTTTAAATGCTGTAAAATGCTTATTACCTAGTAAAGGCTCAATGAATGTTACCTTTCACTAGAGTCTTTGATGTTATTGCCTTATCTTTCCAATTGCATTGTATTTCCCTAGGACTTGGGAAGTTTACTCACAAACTAAGTATTAAAAGTAATTTGTTCACTTAATAGTTTTTTTATGATAGTCTCTGATGTGTTGGGAGGAGCTATTTAAAGACAGAACATTGGTAGTTCTGGGTTTTATGCTTACTTCACCTAATACCTGTGTTTAATCTCATTTCTCAGTGTCGTGCTTATTACATACAATAATGTCAGTATCTATCTCTTTATTGAGGAAAATGTGGAGTTCCTATCTGTGTAGTGGAGCCATATTTAAACTTACCTCAGGGCAGTCCGGGTGGGCTTAGCGCTGGTTTAGCGGTTTAGTGCCGCCTTCGGCCCAGGGTGTGATCCTGGAGACCCGGGATCGAGTCCTACGTCGGGCTCCCTGCATGGAGCCTGCTTCTCCATCTGCCTGGGTCTCTGCCTTGCTCTCTGTCTCTGTGTCTCTCATGAATAAATAAATAAATAATCTAAAAAAAAAAAAAAACCCAAAACATCTCAAGCTTGATGTTTAAGGAGAATCTTTTAGATACAAATAATATTCCCCAATTTATTTGGTTTGTGTGTTTGTATTTTTGTTAGATTTTCTAAAAGTCCTATAATTCTTTCTTTTAGAGCATTATGATACTTTGATGTAGCTGCTGCAGCAAGCTATGCATTATTTAATCTCATTTAATTGGGTTAAATGGCATTTGATCAAGTCATCTTGATTCTCACATGGGGTGCACAGAATTATCACTATTTAAGGAGGAATAATAGGCAAACAAAAAGACTTATGAATTTACTTTTGAATTTATTTCCTTTAGGTTCTATACCAGCATGTTTCAGAGATGTTTTTGTTTGGCTAAGAAGAGGCAGGAGCATTCCCACTATACCCAGTAGTATGTGTCCATATTATGAAAGACTTTTACTGTGTTGTTGCAGCATGCCTCGTTTTCCTTCAAGCTTTCTCTAAGCAAAGACTCTGTGCCTACGTTTGATTCCATGCAGACGACTGGAGAGTTGGGGCTTTTGGATATAAAATACCTGGGTCTCTGAGTCCTTGGGTCTTCATCTGCTGGGTTGTCACCAGCTGCACACCTGACTATAGTCCATTTGTTTTCAATATTAAATTGACCTTTTCCAGGCTCTCTTGTTGAGGAAGTTGGAGTCTGCATAACACCAGCTGTGTGTGGTGTGAGAATGGAACAATAAGTCAGGGATGCAGAGTATGCCTCGCCTTTGTTTCCTGAAATTGTGCATTGATTTCTTTGGTTAGTAGAATATTTCAAATGAATGAAAGCAACATTTTCTATTTTTAGGGTTTCTTTTTTTGGGAGGGGGAGACCTCTTTAAAAAGCAAATCAGGGCACCTGGGTGGCTCAGCGGTTGAGTGTCTACCTTCAGCTCAGGGCTTGATCCTGGAGTTCCCAGATCGAGTCCCACATTGGGCTCCCTGCGTGGAGCCTGCTTCTCCCTCTGCCTGTGTCTCTGCCTCTCTCTCTCTGTGTCTCTCATGAATAAATAAATAAAATAAAAAAAAAGCAAATAATTTGTCTGAAAATTCAAATTTTATTCACTATGTCTAATTTGCTTAAAGTAAAACACACATATAGAGAACTTTTAACTTCAGTTTCATCACTTTCAAACCCTTTCACTTCACAGCAACTTGATTATTTAAAGTTGTTTTTTTAGGCTTTTTCTTTTTTAATAAAGGAAATATCTTTATTTTAACCATTGCCGCCAGCATGAGAATAGCTTTTTCATAAATATTTTCAGAATTTTCTCTACTTGACAATTTTAAGCAGGATAAAACTCGACTGTGTACATAGAGTTAATTTTTCCTTACCTTTGGTACTGATTGAACTCTAACTTGTATCTTCAAAAAAAATTACGATTAGCTTTTGAGTAAATTCTTTGTAGAATAAACAATCCGTAAGGAATTTGCTAGTTCAGGATCTAATATGAACAACCAGATGATTGGAAATTTTTGAGATAACATACAAAGAAATATATAGCATCATGCCTGTTTTCATAAATCATGGAGGTTTCTTAGGATATTAGCATTGAAAGCCTGAGATACTGATTTTTCTTTTTCTGACCTGGACTGCATTTGTGGAGGTCCCATGCTGACAAGTAAAATAGTTACTTTCTATTTAAGAAATCTCTCTGGGAATTGTTTATTATGGCTTGGGAAGCTCATTCCACACATTAAGGCTTGACTTCCCTGTGTTTTATTAGACCTCCTTACTCCTGAGGCACTAAAATTTCTGTTTTGCCTTCAGGCAGTGAGCCACCTCCCTAAGAGTGAAGGAGCGCTCTGTGACAGTCCACGTCACTGTGATCCATGATCGGCTGTCAGGCCAAATGATGCAGCATATTTTATCATTTGTATTGTATGGGGCCCCCCAAGATGTCATGTCTGGAACGAGGGACAGTGTGATATTTATTATGAATCCGTAGAATCTGGATAGGAGATTACTGGGTATTTTACTTATTTTGGTGACTGGACTTTATTTTTTTTTTTGCTTTGAAAAATTGGTAGAAATAAGGCTAAAGTAGCAGCTGTGCTAGGTTTCCTTAGTTTCCTTCCCAGCCACTGTGAAAATGAGATAATCATTTAAGCTGCCTTTTCTGAGAATCCTGTTGAAACAGAAAAAGGAAGTGGGGCCAGGAGTTTTTAGGTGGCAGTTATGTCTTTTCCTGGGGCAACCGTATATCATATTCATACCCTTTTGGGTTTGGATGCCTACTTTGTATTCTGAAATAGTAATTGTGTAATAGTAACATGCCCTGTATTGGGTGGAAAAGCCCCAGTTGCTTGAAACTTCCAATCCAATCTCAATTTAAAATCCCTTTCTACTTTCATGGTGTCAGGCTTTTTTTTCATTCCAGTGTTTAGCACTTTAGCCTAAAGGCCTGTTACACTCTTACAAAATTCAGTAGGTTGCTTTGTTTTAAGTTTCTTCCTTCTTCTAACCAGATTTCAAAGCTTTCGGTTGGACCCAGGACTCTGGCTCTAGGAAGGCTGGCAATACAGAGAGGAGAGAGCAGTGCTGCCCTGAACAGCTGCCACGGAAGCCGCATGGGCAGCAGAGCAATTGGCTGTGCCATGGTTTATGAGGCAGCTTCCCCCCAACATTGGTGTTTTATGCTGGTGATTAGAAGAGTTTGGCATTTGGGAGCAAGGTCCTGTGACCTTGTGTTTTGTATGCAAATACACAGCATTGCCTTTTTATGTTCTCCATACCCTTAATGTACAGTACTACCACAAAAGCTTCCTGAGCAGAGCCAATTTTAAGATGAAGAGGAAAAGATTTTATGATGCCATTTAAACTGAGCAAAGCACTCAGATGTGATGGATTAGAATGGACGGAAAACAGATAATCCTGTGGCAAAAGACTGATCCAGAAAAGTTCATCCTAGCCTCTGACCATCACCTCTTGCGTCAACTGGACCTGAGTTACCAATAGACAGTCTCTTTCAGAATCAAGATAATCAAGTGCTATCATCTTTTCAAATTCTCCTCTTGGAGATGGAAGGAATATTTTATTCCATTTTCATTATCTATTACATGTTCAGCGTACTGCGTTGCACTTAAAGATTGTTTTTAAGGAGTTTTAAAAAATTCATTAGAGAGAGAAAGAGAGAGAGAGAGAGAGAGAGAGAGAGAGACGGAGTACAAGCAAGAGGTGAGGCAGAGGCAGAGGGAGAAGCAGACTTCCCGCTGAGCTGGGAGCCCCATGTGGGGCTCAGTCCCAGGACAGGACCTGGAGATCATGACCTGACCCAAAGGCAGACACTTACCATCTGAGCCACGCAGGTGCCCCAACTTAAAGATTTTTTAAAAAAAAATCGTCCATATGTTCCCTACGAGTTTGTACTGCCAGCCTCTGCTTCTGAACGTATGATGGAGAGATCACATGAGACTTTTAATTATATGGCAAGTAGCATAATCTTGAATTTCATGAAATTATTTCTAGTTGACGCCAATATCTGATATTAGACTTTAGCTCATCACTGCCCAACATTTAAGTTGTCAAGTTGGTGGTAAGTGGTTGCTTTGAGAAATAACTTACTGCAGTAGGCTTCTGGGGGACATTAGTCTATATAGGAGTGAGAATGACCCCAGAGCGCATTGAAATAGTTATTTCAGATCTTGTGGTTAGTGTGTGGAGATTGTGAGGGGAGATATTTTTTATAAAAATACTTAGTGCCCTATGTACTTTAAGGGAGGGGGACAATGGTGGGAGAGAAGAGCCACTATAGCTTTAAGTGGAAAATACTTGATAGATGCTAGGTGCTAAAAAGTACATGTAATGTGAGACCCTCTCTGTAGTTTACGTGGAGTCCTCTTCATTGCCCATGATGATTCCTTAGCTACTTGGAAAAGACTTCTAATACACCAACTAGAGGGGCCCACGCAGATGGTAGGGTTTGGCAGTTGCTGTTGCTGAAAAAGACTTGCTCACTTGGGTTCCCGTATTAATCTTTGCTGACCAGCTTTAATCTTCCTTATAAATTAGACTTTCCTCTAGTGAGTATTGATTGATACCTAATGACATTTTTATTTCTCAAAGTTAGAGTGAGAGCTTTTTGAAAACATGAAACAATTGTAATCTTTTTGCATCTAAGATAACATGCTGTTTGCAGTAACACACCAGAGGTCATTTTCATCGTAGACATTTTAAGTCCTACAAATAGTGAGAAAAGGGAGGGAGAAGAGAAAGGAGGCTCTGAAGTTTAGAGTCCGTTAGATTTGGGATTGAATTTTTGTTCTGCCTATTACTGGGCAGGTAAGTTTGTGACCTTTCAGTTGAGGACAACACCCAGCCCATGCTGAAAGGGTGTATGCAAATGGTTTAAAACCCTGCTCCACATATACTAAGTGTTGAATGGGTAGTTATACAAGTATAAATACAAATAAACATGTACTGATTGGGCACGTATAGGGCATGTACTGAGAGGTTAATCTGTACATAGATTTATGTATATAAATCCCATACATATATATCTAGAGGGCTGTGTGTGTGTGTGTGTGTGTAAAATCTAGTGAACATTTCCAACTCTGTCTTTAAGGCGTTTTAATAAGATCTCAAATCCTTCCACTTAGTGATAACTTATCTTAATCTGCTTTAACATAAAATAGTCTTTGAGTAATATGTATAAAAGGATGTCATTTGGGAAGCCCGGTTGGCTCAGCGGTTTAGCGCCTGCCTTTGGCCCAGGGTCCTGGGATTGAATCCCACATCGGGCTCCCTGCATGGAGCCTGCTTCTCCCTCTGCCTGTGTCCCTGCCTCTCTCTCTCCTGTGTCTCTCATGAATAAATAAATAAAATCTTAAAAAAAAAAAAAAAAGGATGTCATTTTGTAGGTAATACTTTGCAGTCTGCTTTTTTTTTTTCAATTAACAATATTTTATTTTGCCACCATAATTTTTTTTAAAGATTTATTTATTTGTGAGAGAGAGAGAAAGAGAGAGGGAGAAAGAGAGGGAGAATGCGTTCAAGCAGAGGGAGGGGAGAGGCAGAGGGACAGGGGAGAGAGAATCCTCAAGC
The DNA here is from genome assembly GCF_053574225.1 of Canis aureus. Lineage (NCBI taxonomy): Eukaryota > Metazoa > Chordata > Mammalia > Carnivora > Canidae > Canis > Canis aureus. The sequence continues at coordinate 5,037,703 of NC_135628.1, read as the reverse complement.
CCTCTCTGTGCTTAGCCAGGAGCCCAATGCTGGGCTTGATCCCAGGTCCCTGAGGTCATGACAAGAGCTGAAATCCAGTCAGCTGCTTAATCGGAGCCACCCAGTGCTTCATATTTTGCTACAGAATTTTAATGGCATTTTGCCACAATACCAAATTTAACAGCCACAGATTATTTTGTTGTAGGTTGAAACATATTTTTAAACTAATCCTTTAGTAATGGTTATTTAGTATTTTTTTCTCCTATAAACAGATAAAATAAACATTCTTGTGGTTGAGTCATTGCACATAGCCATGCTTTTTACCTTAGGATGAATTCCTAGGAATAGAATTGGAGGACAAAAGGTATGAAAAGTTTAAAATATATAGATCCTATTACCTGATTACCTTGGGAATTTATTCCTTTCTTTGGTGTTTATTTAAAAATATTTGGGGGATCCCTGGGTGGCGCAGTGGTTTAGCGCCTGCCTTTGGCCCAGGGCACGATCCTGGAGACCCGGGATCGAATCCCACGTCGGGCTCCCGGTGCATGGAGCCTGCTTCTCCCTCTGCCTGTGTCTCTGCCTCTCTCTCTCACTGTGTGACTATCATAAATAAATAATAAAAAAAAAATTAAAAAAAAATATCTGTGTAAATTCAGAAGTTATAAGGCCATGGAGGAATGCAATAATACTTTCTATCTTTTGTATAAGAGAAAAGAGAGCTTTTCATTTTATTTTTAAAAATTAATTTGTGTGTGTGTGTGTGTGTAAAGGAAAGGTGACTGAAATGAATCTCTCCTCCCTGTTCCCACCTGTGCAGACACCAGGGTGCTTGGGGCCTTTGGTTAGGCTGTAATCCTGGTGAGTTGGGCCTGTGTTCAGTTTGGGCCAGTTGACCCTCCTCTTTATGGTCATGGACCACACTGCTTAGTCCTACGAATCATCCTGCAAAGTTTGGACAGTGGTCCTAAGGGAAATAACTGGCCATGGGAGCTATACGAGAACCCAAGAAGTTTCATCCGTAACATGCTTGCATGTGGAAACCAGTTCATTTTAAGAACTTCAGACATGGTCAGTTGGTGGGGAAGTATATGTTTCCTCTGCACAGAAAATCCCCTCTCTGCATTGTGTAAACTGAACAGGTTGCTTCACAGTAAGTCTTTAGGGAATGGTTGGTTGTTGGTGACTTTATTTTAAAGATTAGAATCTTAATCTGCCGATCTAGTTCGTGTATTTACCAGTGGGTCTGGGTTTTTCACTATGGAGTGCTGATAGGTACCAGTTACCTTTTGGGAAACCATCACTGGTAGAAAATGTTGCTGATCTATATATATAGACTTTCACATTTGCACTTGATAGAGCTTGTGCAGTAATACTGTTGTCAAAAGGATCTGCAAATAACTGAATTAATCTAGTGACCTGAAGAATATTTTTCTCTAGTTTCATTCTATAAAACTTAATTCATGGAATTATATACACATACCCCATCAAACCTTCTTATTATTCATCTTTTTTTCCTCTCCTCTTCTTCCCGCTTCCCTCCACCATCTACTCCCTTTTGTCTGGATTGAAGCAGAGTTATCTTCAATAGAGGATGCTTTCTGGAATAATCAAAGACTTCTCAGGGGAAGTCTTCAGGGGCTGCGTCTGACTCGTGGTGTGAAGCCTCTTAACATGAGTAAGGAAGCCTGGGTGATGAGTGTGCAGATGTATTAGGTGATTTTCATTTAAAGGGCTTAGAAATGTGTCATCTTGAAATACAGGATTGAATTTCTGCTGCATATTCATTTATTTCTACATTGAGGATGAATGTAATTTTAATAGGTGAGGAAACAGATTGGTTACTCATTGCAGATTCTGCTGTTGCTGGAGTGTTGAGCTTTTCTCCTCCCGTGAAGCTTAGGGATGTTTATGTGCCAAGGATTCATGTTACAGTCACTAAATTAGCCAGAGCTGTAGAACAGTAGTATGGACACTTTAAAAGAATTCATATTAGCAAAAAAGGAAGGTCTGCAAAATGTTTGCTACTGGAAGAATTTGATTAATGCTTGGTGCTAGCCAGAATGTTCTCTTTTCCATACAGTTTTCTATACGTTGTTCCTCATTGCATTATTACTCTCTCTCCAACTATTTCCTCTTTTAAAAAGATCCTTTTTCTCATATATATAAATGCTCCTTCTGTCTGCATGCATACATATGTTCCCGTTTTCCTAAAATAACTGGCTAGGCTATTTCAGCAAAGCATCTTTTGCCTTAAAGAAAAATAAGAAAATACTTTTCCCTAAACTGCATGCTCTTGCCTGTGGTAAGCAGAATAATGATCTCTAAAGATGTCCATATCCTAATCTCTAGAACCTATAGATATACTTTAAATGACAGTGGGAAATTTTTAAGGTATTAGATGGAATTAGGGTTGCGAATAAGGTGACTTTAAACTATGGATTATCCTGGATTATCTAGGTGGCCCTAGTGTAATCACAAAGGTCCTTAAATGTGGAACACCACTGGAGCATTAGGGTGGGTCAGTTGGTTAAGTGAGTGACTCTTGATTTCAGCTCAGGTCATGATCTCAGGGTTGTGAAATCCAGCCACACGTTGGGGTTTGTGCTGAGCGTAGAGCCTTCTTAAGACTTTATCTCCCAGGGATCCCTGGGTGGCTCAGCGGTTGAGCAGCTGCCTTCGGCTCAGGGCATGATCCTGGAGTCCAAGGATCAAATCCCACATCAGGCTCCCTGCATGGAGCCTGCTTCTCCCTCTGCCTGTGTCTCTGCCTCTCTGTCTCTCTCTCTTTCATAAATAAAATCTTAAAAAAAAAAAAAAAAAAGACTTTCTCTCCCACTCCCTCATCTCCCCTCCTCTCCTGGTGCTCATTCTCTTTCTCTCTAATAAAATTTTTAAAAATGTGGAAGAGGAAGGCAGAAGAGGCCAGGATAATGCAATATGAGAACAACTCAACCTGCTGTTGCTGGCTTTGTAGATGGAGGAAGAGGGCTATGAGCCAAGGAATGTGGGTGGCCATATGTAACCTTTCAGAAATATTCTTGCATAATAAATGCGTGTATATATTTTCTCTTTCTTTTACACAAATGGGAGCTTTTTAGCCATACTTTTATATTCCTTGAGTTATTGCTTTTTTGATCAATCAAGTGTTGAAAAAAAGGTGTAGAGACTTGCCATTTATGTTGATTGCATTCTTTTTATAAAACAGCTTTTTGAAAAAAATTCCTTTATATGACTGTACCCATTTTAAACTCCCCTGTTGATGGACTATTAAGTTGTCTACGGGTCTGGCTAACTGTAAGTTGTCTTAACCCATTTGGGTTGCTGTGTCAAAATGTTATAGACCTGGGTGGCTTATAAACAACAGAAATTTGTTTCTCGCATTTCTGGAGGCTGCACAGTCCAAGATCAAGGCACTGGCATGGATGGATTCTGGAGAGGACCTGCTTCCTGGTTCCTAGATGCCATCTTCTTGCCGTGTCCTCACATGGCACAGGGCAAGGGCACTTTTCGGGGGTCTCTTATAGAAGGCCATTAGTCCCATTCGTGAGGGTCCTGCCTTCATCAACTCATCACTTTTCAAAGGTGCTAACTCCAAATACCATAATTTTGGGCATTAGGACCCAACATTATCAATTTTTCTAGAGGGGATGCCAACATTGAGTTTATGGTACAAGTCTTTGTGAACATGCACGAGTATATTTGCCATAAATTGTTCAAAGTGGTAAGAACGGGTAAGTTCATGAATTCAAAATCTTTTTTTTTTTTTTTTAAGATTTTATTTATTCTTGAGAGACCGAGAGAGAGAGAGAGAGAGAGAGAGAGAGAGAGGCAGAGACACAGGCAGAGGGAGGAGCAGGCTCCATGCAGGGAGCCCGACGTGGGACTTGATCCCAGTACTCCAGGATCACACCTTGGGCCTAAGGGAGGTGCTAAACCGCTGAACCCCCCGGGCTGCCCATGAATTCAAAATCTTGATCCGTGTTTCTGAATTCCTCTTCAAATGGGCCATCCAAGGTGTACTCTGTTTTTGTCTGGGCTGGATGGTACCTTGATTTTTAATCACGATAAAGTGGAAGGCGTAAGACACTAAGAGAGAGAGATCAGACCCAGTGTTGCTCTCCCTTTATTCCCTGTTAAATACAACCCCGAGCATTGTTTTCTGATTGCCAGGCCTGAGTTTCGCCCATGCTCTGGGTCTTGGAGCCAGTGTAGTTCCTTCGGCAGTAACGAGAGCCTCGCGTGCGAGATGACCGAGCAGGCCTCAGCAGAGGAGAGGGAAGGTCTTGCGTTTTCCCTCTTTATGGGGGGTGCGGATGGACCCGAGAGCACAGTACTTAGCGAGCCTATGAGTCCTGCAGGTGGTTCTTCTGTATCAGAAATATATAGCCCATCTCTAGGAGAGGCACAAGACTTTGGTATATTATAATTTTTCAACAATAGATAAGCTATTGTCTCGTGAGCAGGAAAAATCATGTAGCACTTTCAGGGGCTATGCATATGAAATATATGATATTTTTCCCCGAGTCTTTCTCTGTCTCTCTGTCTCTCCAAAACATCATCAACAATCATATGTGAAGATACGTGTTCACTTCACTTTCACCAGGGCTGCGTATGAACAAGCTTTAAAAAACGACCGTTCTCCCACTTTCTGTGATGTTAGATTACGTAATTTTCTTACCTATACAATAAAGGTAATAGTTCCTAGGAAGCATAATAATTTTATATAATTATCTTTGTCAGCCTGATGGGTAAAAATAATATCTCATTTAACTATGTTTAATGAATGAGGTTGAACATTGTTAAATGTATATAAAATCGGTTTTTAATTGATGGATAATTGTTTCTTTTATATTAAGAAAGTTAATATGATGCCATTTATTTTTCAAATAAAACTTTCCAGCTTGTCATTTGTCTTTCTTTTGTGTTTATTCATGGCATTCTTCTCTCATGCAGATATTTTAAATATTAATGTAGTCAGGCTTACAAATTTTTTTGTTTATGGCTCTTGTTTTGTGTCTTGCCTTCAAAGGCCTTCCCTTCTGCAAGATTTAAAAAAGATTATTAAAACCTCCCATATTGTCTCCTAGGACTTTCACACTTTTCTCGTTTGCTTTTGAATCTTTGATCCAAATGGATATTTTTCTCTTTTTGAGGAAAAATTTGTGTAGTTAAATATTAAAATGTGATTTGGCATAATTTATTGGGCCTTTATGTTGAATATATATTTTAGGCTGGTGGTTCCGCTCTGTATATATTCTTTTATGAATGATGGTAATTAATAATAATTGTTTTTGGAGTTTTCAGTATAACTGTTAAGGGTGGGATAAATAATGTTGTGAACCATCATTGCAACATGCAAAACAATTCACCTTTTTGTTTTAGAAGTATCATTGTAATCCATAAAAAAACTGGACATTCAAGAATGAGGTTTTTTTTCATTTTTTTTATTGGAGTTCAATTTGCCAACATATAGCATAACACCCAGTGCTCATCCCATCAAGTGCCCCCCTCAGTGCCCGTCACCCAGTCACCCCCATCCCCTGCCCACCTCCCCTTCCACCACCCCTTGTTCGTTTCCCAGAGTTAGGAGTCTCTCATGTTCTGTCTCCCTTTCTGATATTTCCCATTCATTTTTTTTATATAAAAAATAGTGAAAGGGAATAAAGGGGAAAGGAGAAAAAAATGAAAGAATGAGTTATCTTAAAAACATCACGAAACGCATGCCATTAATAATCAATCTTTGGAACACCTTGCTGTTGTCTCACTCTACTTCCTCATGTCTGATTATAGCAATTTGGGGGAGGAAATGTATTCAGCCTTAGTAATTTTTTATTTTGACTTAAGCTTCCCAGTGGGGGAAATAAAGATGAATTATTTAGCTCTATAGTTTTAGAGTTGTTGTTTAAAAATGGTGTTGATAAAAATAGTGACTAATGAAGCAAGCATTGGTATGCGTTGCTGGGGTGTTGGAGACTCTTCCTTTTCAGTTTTTCCACTGTGGCCTAACAAAATTCTGTTCTACTTGAAGAAGTCATATGTTTAAGACAAATTCTAAGGTCAAGAAACATCTTGATTAAACATGTATTACTTCCGTGATAACTGCCTCGTGTTACCAGGTTAACAGGACGTCTCAGAGAAGCCAGGGAGTTTCCTGTGTAAGTCAGTGAAGGCTTGTCGTGAGTGGGTTCTGACGGGGGCCTCAGGGCACCTCCAAGATGAGGAAGTGATCGTCTACACCATCCTAATACATAGATTTGCTATGCATTAAAGTCACTTAGAATATTTTGCCAATTTTATTTTAGTTCTTCAGATTTTAGTGTTAATACTCTTTAAGTCAAAATCTTGCAAGTAGCACCACCACAGCCCTGTGCTATAGCAGATACTATTCTCTACACAGTTGTGGAGATTCCAGTCTAGTGAGCATTAGCTCCTGTTTCGCCTGGGATGTGTTTACTGAGTTTCTAGCCAGTTTTGCTTCATTACATTTTCATTTCTGAGGGTCAGAGAGGCTTTGAGAGGACAATAGAAAACCAAGGTCTTATCAGTGAGGGCTTCAACTCTGAAGAAAGTACATTGTCATACTCTGCCTCTGGACCACCCCTGCTTCTTGTCATTATTTAGTTTAGTTTTTGTTTTCGTTTTTTAAAGGTTCCATTTATTTATTCATGAGAGCCACAGAGAGAGAAAGAGGCAGAGACACAGGCAGAGGGAGAAGCAGGCTCCCTGCAGGGAGCCCGGTGTGGGACTCGATAATGGGACTCCGGGATCACATAGTTTTCAATATATATATATTTCTTTCTTTTTTTTTTTTGAGTGCACAGCCCTGGGGTGGGTGCTTAAATGCCTGCCTTTCCCCTTTTCTTCTCCCTTAGATGTCTCCTTTACTTGGCTTCATAAGGAGAAGAAAGGGGATTGTTGCCGTTTTGATTTATGTGTCTGATAGAACTTTCTGTTTTAGGGGGAGGGATTAGCAGGCCTAGGGGAGGTGGAAGAAATGGAAAGAGGGAGAGAAGAACCTTTCTTTCTAATAAAACAAGTTGGATAAAACCACTCATTAGCTGAAAAACTGATGAACCCATACCATTTGAGAGCTTGACATGGACCAGGCACCATTTAGGTGCTTTGTGTTCTTAATTCACTTAATTCCAGAGGTAGGTTTTATTGTCCCATTGCACACAGGAGGAAATGAATTCAGAGAAGTGTTTTTGTTTTTATTTTTGTTTGTTTATTTATTTTTTTTTTGGGAGAGGGAGGGTGAGTAGGGTAGGGGTAGAGGGAGAGAGAGAATCTTAAGCAGGCTCCATGCCCAGCACAGAACGCGACGTAGGGCTTGATCTCACAACCCTGAGTTTATGACCTTAGCCTAAATCAAGAGTCGGTTGCTCTTTGGGCTGAGCTACCCAAGAACCCAATGCAGAGAAGTTTTAAAGAAGCTGGTCTAAGGTCACACAGTGTCGGAGCCAAGAATCAAATCCAGAACTCTGTGACTCCCAAGTTAATGTTGGTTTACTCATCTATTTCTTATATCTCTAACTACAAATTTCCCAAGTTGTATCTCTAGATCTCTAGACTTGACCTGGACCTCTCTAGTTTAGACCTCTAGTCTAGTCTAGACTTCTCTGAACACTAGACCTGTTCATCCTGTGGCTTCTCAGCATCTCCACTGGGGTGGCACATAAATACATCAAACTCAATACATACCCAAATTCCTCATTTCTAGGGCCTCTTCCACCTACTACTCTCCCATCTGTTTCCTTCTCATCTCAAAACTGCTCCATCCTTTCTGTTGCTCAGGGCAAAAATGTCTTGAAGTCATCCATGACCCCTTTATATTCTTACTCTTCACACTGTCCACAAATCTTGTTGACTTTACCATCACAATTTCTGATACCATTTTCTGCCTGGATTACTGAAAAGGTTTCCTGGCTGGTGACCTCGCTTTCCACCCTCGCTTCCCAAATCTATTCTGAACACATCAGCTTGAGAGGGTCTTTTCAAACAATAGTCAGACGTCTCTCCTGCCAGCCCCCCGCCCCACCAGTTTCCTCACCCTCAGAGTAAAAGTCTTATGGGATCTGGTCCTGTTACCTCTCTGATCTTACCCTCCATCACATTCCTTCTCGCGGGCCACACGGGACTTCTCACTGTCCCTTTAACACACCAGGCACACAGCTGCCTTAGGATTTTTGCACTTCCTATTCTTTCTGGAATGTTCTCCCTCTAGATATCTACATGGCTTACTCCCTCTTTTCCTTCAAGTGTTTGAGCAAGTGGTACCCTCTCAGGGAGGCCTACCCTGACCACTCTTGCTGGCACTCCCCATCTCCTTACCCTGCTTGAATTTCTTCCGCCGTACTTATCACCTTCTAATAGAGTTTATCATTTCCTTATTACTGTGTATTGTCCGTTTCCCCTACCTTCTGATAGCCTCCCAACTGAAAGCTTCATAAAGGCAGGGATTGTTTTGGGGATGGGGGGCAGAGTCTGCACATGGTTAATTTTGTGTGCCTAACAATTCATGTCAAGGTCTGGCACGTCGTCGATGTTCAATAAAATCTCTGGAGTGATTACATTTATTCACAAACAGAGATGAAGCTCTGTGTGAAGAGTGAGGAATATAGGGACCTCCCGGCTCTCAGACTTTTAATTGATTACACTCACTTGATATTTCTACCTGTCAGTTTAAGGGAAATCAAGTTCTAGAGAGGTTGTAACTCCCAGTGGTGAAGGGAAGCCGGGCATGTTCAGGAGTTGCTTTGTGTCAGATATTTCATAGAGATACGTAGAACGCACTCATTCACACCCCCCAGCACCTCCACGAGAGCAATGTTATCTGGGTTTTGCAGGAAGGGGTTCAGGGATATTATGCATTCCACTTCAAGACTCAGGTCTTTTCCAGCTTGCCACGTTGCCTCTGTGCCTGGGCCCTGTCACCTGTGGGACGGGTCCTCTTGCCTGAGCATGGCATTAGAAGACTCTTTCCGTCTGCCTTTGGCCTGTCTGATGAGCCTTAGTTTTCTTCCTCTGTCCTCCGGACACTGTCAACTCCAGCTTCTCTTTAAAGTCTTGCTTTTTACCTAATAGGTCACATGCTTACAGTTTCACACTTCAGCGAAGTGCTTTTTCACTAACTGAAATGCTTTTTCTTCCCTTTTCTGCCTGGCAAACCAATGCTTGCCCGTAGAATCCCAGCTTTCGTGTTACGTCCTCCACGAAGCCTGTTTTAGCTTCTCTTGGGGAGGTAGTTGGTCACTGCACACTGCGTCCCAGAATGCTGCCCATCATGTGGTCGTTACTTCTCCTTTCCACGATGTTCCAGTTAGTCCCCAGGGATGGAGCTTTCTTCTGTTCTTCATAGTAGGACAGGGCCTACACACTTAATGGGGAAATGGAAGCTGGGATTTTGAATTAAAAAACAGAAGAACAACAGTTATAATTTGAGAAAAGTCTAGAAGACACCTCAGAAGTGTTCCATGGATGAAGCATTCATTCATATATTCATTGCTTTTGGGTAGTTATTAAGTACATGGACTTAATGGGTTCAGTATCTAGCTCAGCACTTACTTCAGGCGTAACCTTGTGAAGTTACTTATTTCTCTGAACCTCCACTTGATCTATGAAGTGGGGCATAACATTGGTGCCTACCTGTTAGTATTGCTAGGAGGATTTGATGCCATATATATATATACACACACACACATATATATGGACTATCATATATTAAGCACTAATATAAAGCAACAAAGTTTTCTGGAGTAGTTAATATATTTACTATATGGTCTTAGATTAAATTGCATTGAGTAGATTGAGCAAAATGCTAAACTAAGGACATCAGTCATGAAAAAAGTGTAAGCCAATTGTTTTTTGTGTTACCTTATGGGTTTGTCTTTCAGAATTATTTCTGAAACTCATCTTTTTTCTGCATAGAGCCCTTGTTTGAAGTGATAAATTGAACATTTTAAACATTAAAGTGGAAATAGAGCTTTTTTTTTTTAGTTTACGTAAATTAAATGAAAATTTTAAGAAATAATGCCACCCCTCTTCCCACTTTAAATGAAGGGGGTTTTGAAATGGTCCTTAAGACAGGGGAAGCAATTGGAACCTGAGAGTTGTGTGTTTCATCAGAACAATTTAATTACAGGCACATGGTAATCTTAGTGTTGTTTATGAGATGAGTTAGGGAGAAGTCTTTACCAAGCAGAGCATTTGATTGCAAGAACTGAAGCTCTCAGAATCTGCGTAGGTGGGCCTTGTGATACGGTGTCCATATGATAGAATTATGTTTAGAGTCTTCTATGAAAAATTTAAAACCATGCAAATGTGCATGTCCAGCTGCAATTTGATTTTACATTGATTTACTGTCTGGCACTTTTTACTTTTCTGTGCATTGTCAGAAAACTTCCTAGGCTGGCAATAATTAAAGGATTTGGATTAAACAGATGTAATGTGAAGTCTGTGACATCTGAGAGTAGGTTAGCCAGCTTAATACCAGGTGTTTGGAGGCGGGGGATATTTTTCATGGTTATGTTTCCAAGTCAAATTTTTATTCCAGAAATTGGCCTGGGAGGGTGTGCTTTGGATACAAACGCAGAAGTAAACAATGACTTAAGAAATTGGCTGGGGGGATCCCTGGGTGGCTCAGCGGTTTAGCGCCTGCCTTTGGCCCAAGGCGCGATCCTGGAGACCCGGGATCGAATCCCACATCGGGCTTCCGGTGCATGGAGCCTGCTTCTCCCTCTGCCTATGTCTCTGCCTCTCTCTCTCTCTCTCTCTCTCTCTCTCACTGTGTGCCTATCATAAATAAATAAAATTAAAAAAAAAATCAAAAAAGGAGCTATTTTTAAAAAAAAAAAAAAGAAAAAAGAAATTGGCTGGGAAGTCAGGGATTTATTTTCTGTGTCCCACTCTGATACAGTTCTAGTAATACCACAACTATGGATAAACTATTCTTCAATTCTTATAACATATTGTGTTTGGCTACTAGAGATAGAAGAGTGAACAAGATGGAAATGGCCTGTACCCTCTCATGGAGCTTATAGTTTTATGGATAAGGCGGGCATCAAACAAATACCTAGCACATCCATATTTATCAGGAGGCGGGGGAGGATAATCAGGCTCTGACTGTGAGAAGGTGGTCAGGAAAAGCCTGAGGACTTGAAAGTTACGGTGCAGAATTCCAGAAAGTCAGCCTTTTGAAGGAAGGACCTTTCAGGCAGGGGCTTGGCTCACGCAAGAGCTCTGAGGAGGGAAGGAGCATGGGTCTTGCCGGGACAGGAGAGAGGCCAGTGGGGCTGCAGAGGTGGAGTGTGAGTGGAAGCAGGAGGCCCACCAGGAGGCCCACCAGGAGGCATGTGGGAGATGGGAGGTGATGGTGGCAAGGATCAGGGTGGGCGGGGTAGAGTGATGGTGTGTTCGGGATATAGATGCAGCGTAGAACTCGTGAGGCCTGTTGAGTTGGCCAAGGGGAGCGAGGTGGATGGAGAGATCGGGATGCTCCCAAGTCTCGCTTGAGGACCTGAATGGATGCGAGCGTCAGTAACCGACAGAGGGCATCATCTGAAGGGAACAGAGAAGAGCCCACAACAAAGGCCAAAGGAAATATGAAGGTTGGCAACCCTTAGTAGAGTCTAGCCACCCACATGTTTTTATTCCCATTCTCTTGCTTTTTACCAAAATAAAAGCTTTTCATCTGCTGCAGACTCTTTGAACACAGTGCAGTCTCTGTGTCATCAATAATTTATGCAGAGTTCTCAAGTAAAAGCGTTAGTGTCCAAGGCCTTGTGATTCTGATCTAGTTTCCCAGAATATTTCACAGGGCAGATATGAAAGGGAAGATCTAAAAACAAAAAAATGCCATCATTTATTAGTATGACACAATTTAAAGGGCCATCATTAAATTTTATCCAGGGCCACTCTCCTTTTTGTAGGTGTGTAATTTAACTATAAAGGTTATCATTCTCCCAGGACCTGTTGTGCTAACATCTGCAACCTTATCTGTAGGAAACTAAACAGGTTGATTGGAATGTTTTGCTTTCAGCTGATTTTTCCCCCCATAACTACCAGAAAGGTTTTTGGACATACGGCTTTGTTACCTTCCATCTGACACTGACAGTTGTTTTTTCAGGGAATTCTTCTCATCTGTTCTTATTCTTTTCATAATAAATAAGTTTTTATATTATAAATAAACTGTCTTCATTGTAAATAGTTTGGAAAGTACTAAAAGTTGTACAATCACTTGTAATCCCATACCGAGAAGTAATTTTTTTCCAGTTTTTTTTTCTTACCAGCGTGATGCTCCACACTCTGTGTACAGTTTTGTATTCTCCATTTTTTCACTTACCATTTTGTTATGACTCTTTTCTAGATCTCATTAACTGTTATTCAAAGATGACATTTTAAATGGCTGTGTACTATTTTATGGCATGGAGCGTTTAATCATTTCCTTATGTTAAGCATTTTTAGGTTATTTGCTGTTTTTCATAGAGAAGTTTTAATCGAAGGAAAAAAGTCAGTTTTCACAGAACACAGTGTTTTAACGAGAGAACCAACCCTGTACTCAAACCCAAATAATTGGTAAAGCCACAGTCTTCTCCAGGCAGCTTTAGAAGAATGACTGGGGCATCCGAACAATAGCAGTGACAGCCCTGGTCTGCTGGACTCTCAGCTCTTGCAGTGCTTTTCTGTGTCCTGCGAGGTATGGGAGCTACACACGGGCTCCCTTTGCTAAGCTCCTCAACACCGTTACTCACTAGGATCTTTGCCCTGGTCCTTTGAAGCCTGTCTGTATTTCCATTAATGTCTGGCGCCCCTACATCTTGTTTGAGGCACTGGCTGGAATTAGGGAGAGATAGGCACAAGCCTCTTACCGCCGTTCTGGCCTGCTAAGTTGGCGCTGCTTCATCCACAGCCCAGTCCTCTTGTGTGTAGTCCCTCGGGTCTCAGCAGGTTACCTCCTTCTAGCCATCCAGCCACTTAACAACTGTTTACTGAGCACCTATTAAGTTCCAGGAATTGGGCTAGATATTGGGGATATGGTGGTCAGACAGAGACAGCTGCCTTCTAGTTTATGCGTGGTGGGAAGTAACTGCATGGGAGGGGGTAGAGATTGTTTCATAGGATTCCGGAGAGTGATGCACCCCTAGAGTGTTCTAGATAGTTCTGACCTTAGCAAGCTTTTCCATGCACACCGCACACCAACCACTTGGTACAGTTTATATTTTAAAACCTACACACCCATCCCTTTAGGTATGTGCTGCATGTGTCAAAACTATGAGACAGAAGAACACCATCAGTGGAGGAGAGGCATTGCTTGGTAATATCGTGTCTCTGCTGGCCTCTTGCGTGTTTGGGATTGCCAGGCTCTGTCTGGCTCAGGTGCTGCAGTGCAAGTCTGCTACAGTCATTTGAGGGTACGGAACTACTCTTGTCTGCTGTGCTTGCGGCAGGATGCATGCCTGTGCTAACGGTGGAGGTGGTGGGCCTCGGCCTCAATCCTTCCAGGGTCAGCCTGGAAGGGGATGTTTTTTTCTTGGTGTGTTTCTCTCCTCTTCTTAAAAGTACACCATGAACACGGAGCATAGGTGAATTTTGCCTTTGGCCTTTCCTTTATTACACTCGCTCAGTACCTAGGTGTGCTGTGCTTGCGGGCAGGGTACCATGTTGTGTTTTTTTGTTTGTTTGCTTTGGTTTATTTGGTAAGTTGGCAAATACGTATTCATGGGTGAGGAACAGAACAGTTTCACCTGCCAGTTAAGTTCTGTGTGAGCAGTTTCCCAGCGCATTGATAAAGTTTTTAAAAACAACCAGTACTTTTGATGGATGTAACTGCTATGGAATTCTCTGCTGGATATAGCAGGGACGTGTAGCAGACAACTACATTTGGATTTTAGCAATATGTCCATCTCAGGATACTCCTTTGCAAAGATGAAGACATACGGGCTAGATATAAGGAAAAGCAGATGAATTAGGAACATGAGCCATTCGTATTGAGTGATGATGTGGTATGAGGAGCCCTTAGACACACATTCATTGCTTCTGAGTTGACGTTTTTACTTCACCTCTTCTTTGTCACGTGGCCTTGGACAGTTTAATAGTAATGATCATAGTTACGCATAACATAATTTAGTAATTGCTCAATTTCTAAAAAGTAATTCACTGTACTAAGGAGTAGATTTGATTGATTTAATTCTCTGAGTTGTAGGTACTGTTATTATTATTTTAAGATTTTATTTATTTATTCATGAGAGACACACACAGAGAGAGAGAGAGGCAGAGACACAAGCAGAAGGAGAAGCAGGCTCCATGCAGGGAGCCCAATGTGGGACTCGATCCCAGGACCCTGGGGTCACAACCTGAGCCAAAAGCAGACGCTCAACCGCTGAGCCACCCAGGCGTCCCTGTAGGATTATTCCCCGATTTGTATGTGAAGAAACTGAGGTGCAGATAAATTGAATGAAGAATCCCAGATCATATAGTTTGCTCTTGCTGGATCTGGGCTTTGTGCAGTACCTAATGTACCTAAGTCCCAATTTGCCCATTGGGGCAGTGGGAATTTATTTACCTGATAAAGTATGAGGTCCTGTTGACGTTCATATTTTGATCAATTCAAAGTCTCCACCTTTCTGGTACTCTTCCTGCTGTATGTTCAAATTGGGAGTTGGGAGTTTTTGTTCCAGCTTAACAAACCAGGTGAGATGGGAATGTTGATTTGCGTCAGGTGAGAAAAAGGATTTCGGTGCATTACTGAAGAGTATGTTTCTTGCTCAGAGTTGTGAGAGTTACATGAGATTAAGTGAGATAAAGTAGAAGAAAGCGTAAATTGGAATGAACTTTGCAAATATAAGGGATTCTTTTACATCAGAATCACCATGCGGGAAGATTCTGGTGATATATTGCAGAGTCCTAACTTCAGTCCTGTCCATTTCAACATTGTGTCAGCATCTGGAATGAAGAAAATAAAGGGGATGCTTGTCATTGGCTTGTGGATGACCTAAAGCTGTAGATTTAGTTTTCATTGATTCCTTGTATTTTATTTTCTCTAATAATTTGAAAGGTACACTATTTAAGATATGATGATTTTGAACTCTGCCGGGTTTAAAGCTTTTCATAAATATACTTAGTGCTATACTGCACTAATTTATCTTGTTACATATTCATTCATTCTTTTTAGAAATTGAAGTATAATTGACATAAAACATTATATGAGATTTAGGTATACAACATAATGATTCTATATATGTACATTCATTCTTAATATGTCTGAAAGTGCCTTTATTATGTCCTATGTATGAATAATAAATGCCCCAGGATAAAACGGAAACTAGAATTTTAAATTTGTTAGGCCAAGGACTGTTTTTGTTTTTGTTTTTGTTTTTACTTCTCTGGGTTTCATATAGTCCTCAACATTATGTTTTGGATATAACTGATGTTTTTTCCGTGGTGTTGATTTGATGTGAATTTTTTAAAGTTAAGCACTAGGCCTTAGGGAATTGCGAGATGTTTGTTTACATGCTTTGAGTTAGGGCTTCTCCTAAGAGGAGATTGTTTGAACGAATTATATACTAACACGTCTGTGCTTGATTAGTTGGCTTCAAATGCCTAAACATAGCAAAATAATGGCCCAGTTGAAGACCTCGAACATCAACTAGTTATTATGTTATTTCAGACCCATACTAAATCTTGAATTTGAATATAGTACAAGGAATGTCTTTATTAGGACTTATTTTTTCCTTTTAACAGAAGACTTTGAAAAAAGATAGTGATGTGGTAGAAAGAGTCAAGGCACCAGAGTTTTGTCACTGTGTAGTATGTGAACATGGGCCTGTCACTTTAATTTGTTGGGACCAACAATTTGTGCTATAAATATAAAGTTAAGAGGGTTAAAAATCAAGATCCCTTCCGATTCTTTTTCGGTCCTATTACCATCTGTAGAGTCTGGCAGCCATAGTAATCCTATCAAAGTGGGATGTTTTGCAGAGTCTCAGTTGGTTTGAGGCAGTGCCTGTGACTACACTGACTTAGGTTAACAGCTGTTTCTTGTGTGTGGGCTACAGATTCCAGGATTTATATAAGCTGTCATTGGGAAGCAAGCTCGTTTTTCCTTAGTTTTTATCTTTTTAATTCTTTATTATTATATTTGCAAGTGGGTGTCAAGAGTATCAGGAGTATTGACTAACTTGTGTGAGTGAGTGGTTGGAATCACATCTGCTTTTGCTTTTTTGAGAACAGATTATTCTTTAGCCAGTCAGGTTATCTAAGTAAGACAGGCAAATCGGTAACACATTTTGTTTTTGCAGAAGAGCAGTTATTTCCCAGAAGGTTTTGCATTTGTATTTTTTGTTTTTATTTCCTGGTAAAACCTAAGTGTTCAACTTTCTTTAGCTTTGTCCGTCTTCAGAAATTAATGAAGTCAATTTCCTAAGAAACAGTTAACATGGAAAACTTAAAATTTTTTTTTTAATTTTTAAGGATTTTATTTATTTATTCATGAGAATACACAGAGAGGAGAGAGAGAGAGAGAGAGAGAGAGAGGCAGAGACACACAGGCAGAGGGAGAAGCAGGCTCCATGCGGGGAGCCTGATGTGGGACTCAATCCTGGGTCTCCAGGATCATGCCCTGGGCTGAAGGCTGCGCTAAACTGCTGAGCCACCCGGGCTGCCCAAAATATATTTCATTTAATACCAGTTTGTGTTGTACATCTTTTTTGTTGGTTGTTAGTAGAAACCTCTTTTTCATGAAGACACATTGTTCTTATTTACTTGAAGCTAAATGTGCTTTGATTTCTTGGTTCATTGTGATGAAATTGAGTATCATAATTCTTTAAGAGGAAGTCAGGTATCAACAAATGCTTAAAAATTATAAATCCTATTTTCAAAAAAAAATCCTATTTTCATATCTATCCTGTATTTTATGAGACATTACAATATAAAAAAATTTTAACTCAGCTTTTAAGTCAATTGGCCATATTTATGCAACTGCTGTGTGATTGGTGTCATTATATGTGATTAGCACATATAATTCCTGCTCTTGAATAGATTCTTATCTAAAGGGAAAAGAGAAAGTGGTTTGTTTTTTTTTAAAGATTTTATTTATTTATTCATGAGAGACACAGGCAGAGGGAGAAGCAGGCTCCTTGCTTGATGTGGGACTTGATCCCAGGACCCCGGGGTCACGGCCTGAGCCAAAGGGAGATGCTCAACCACTGAACCACCCAGGCATCCTGAGAAAATGTTTAAGTCAAAAAGTGTTTATTTGCCTAACATGGGCTAGAATCAACACAGATCATGGTAAAGTTTCACTTGTGTATTTGTGTGTGTGCATTTAGTATTTTTGGTGTGTGTATATAAATATATATATATGAAGTTCATGCTAATTTTAGACATACAGATCTAGATTTATTATGGAATTGATAATTATGTCATTACTCAGACAATTTCATGGACGTTAGCGGCTCTGGTCAGAAGTACTGTGGATTATACTTTTGATATTGAATCGAATTCTTACAAACCAACTGATTGTTAGTTATATTTTAATTTATTTCTGACTGTGGGACTTAAGCTTCCACTAATTTCCATAATTTGTTTCATTACATGTTAAAATTTAGTTTTGCTATTTCATATTCATTTGATTAGTATGACCAGTTGATGCATGTGCAATGGGATTATTTGGTGTGAAGATCTAGGGGTAGCAGACAACCTGGACAGGGTAGGTTGGGTCCAGTAGAGAGAGACCGTAGGTGGAGCTAGATGCTGGCTGGTTAAAGAAGAGCCTGTGCGTAGTGGAGGTCAAAATGAGTCTGGAGGCTTTGGAATTGGGTGAAGCTGGAAATGCAAACAAGGCAAGCAGGCTGTCAGGTAACTCATGACTGCAACACCAGTGTAATTAAGGAAAGGTTTCTCATTACACTGCTAGAGCTGATTTCCCTCTAACTCTTTCATGATTCCAGCTGGAAACCTTGCCTCTTTCCAGGTGTTTTGTAGCTGGAAGAGATGGTGGGCCATCATGTATGTTCTGAAGTGAGGAAAGGTAGGCCATGAAAATAGAATTATAGAGAGTTTGTAATATCCAACAGAAGTCTCAGAAATGAGCATAAAGCTTCTTCACCCTGAAACTAAAAACAATATTAGAAAGCCAAAGCATTCCATGTGTATGCAGCATTTTAATTTGTAAATCCAACCCCATGACTTTGAAAGCTAATTTATGCATGTAGTACCAGTTCAGCCAAAATATTCTGGGATTTTGAGGGGGAACTTGAAAGGATGATCTAATGGAAAAACAAACACGGGAGCTTCCCAAGAAACTTTCCAAAAAGAAGAGCAATGAGTAATAATGATTATAAAGTACAAACAGAGATCTGTGGAACAATATTTGAGGCTAGAAATAGATTCAACAATATATAAATAATATAATAAAATATTTTCTCCAAAAAAGGCATGATTGTAGTGGTATTGGGAAACTGAGTAGCAGTTTTTAGAAAGGTCATTACATCAGTGTCCTTTGCTGTATACCGATACAAATTTAAAATAAATTAGTGAACTTGATGAATTAATGAAAATAATGAAAAGAATCATTTTCTAGAAGGACCAAAAGAAAATAGAATAGAATATATAATAGAACTATGAAAGGATTTTTTAAAAAGATTTATTTATTTATTCATGATAGAGAGAGAGAGAGAGAGAGAGAGAGACAGGCAGAGGGAGAAGCAGGCTCCATGCTGGGAACCTGACACGGCACTCGATCCTGGGACTCCAGGATCACGCCCTGGGTCAAAGGCAGGTGCTGAACCACTGAGCCACCCAGGGATCCCCTGTTTTTTTTTTTTGTTTTTTTTTTAATATATTTATTTTTAGAGAGAGTGTGCACAGGGAGGGACAGTGTGGAGAGGGAGAGGGAGAGAATCCTAAGCAGACTCCATGCTCAGCAAGGAACCCAGTGCAGTGGGGCTTGATCTGACCACCCTGAGATCATGACCTGATCTGAAACCAAGAGTCGGTTGCTCAACAGACTGAACCACCCAGGCACCCTTGAATTTCTTTTTTTTTTTTTTCTTTTGGTTTTAAAAGAATAGAGGGACAACTGGTTGGCTCAGTTGGTTAAGCATCTGCCTTTGGCTAAGGTCATAATCTTGGGGTGCTGGAATCAAGCCCTGTGTCAGGCTCTCTGCTCAGGGGGGCATCTGCTTCTCCCTCTCCCTCAATGTTCTTCTTCCCTCACTCTCTCTCAGATAAATAAATAAAATATTTTTTATTTTATTTTATTTTTTTTTAAAGATTTATTTTTTTTACTTGTTCATAGAGATACAGAGAGAGAGAGAGAGAGAGAGGCAGAGACACAGGCAGAGGGAGAAGCAGGCTCCATGCAGAGAGCCTGACATGGGACTCGATCCAGGGTCTCCAGGATCACACCCTGGGCTGCAGGCGGTACTAAACTGCTGCGCCAGCGGTGCTGCCCTAAATAAAATATTTTTAAAAAAATAAAATAATAGAATAAAGAAAAAGATAGATTTGAAAAATATTTAAAATATATGCTATCATCCAAGTATTAACTGGCCTGACCCTGCTTAGCTTCTGAGATTAGACAAGATCGAGCACTTGAGGGTGGTATGGCCATACATATACACAATGGAATACTACTCAGCCATCAAAAGAGCAAATAGCAATGATGTGGATAGAACTAGAGGATATTACACTAAGTGAAATAAGTCAATCAGAGAAGGACAATTATGTGATCTCATTCATATGGGGGGATTTAAGAAACAAAACAACAAAACCAGAGGATCATAGAGGAAGAGAGGAAAGAATAAAACAAGATGAAATCAGAGAGGAAGACAAACTGTAAGAGATTCTTAATCATAGGAAACAAACAGGATCGCTGGAGGGGAAGGGGGTAGGGTAACTGAGTGATGGACATTAAGGAGGGCATGTGATATAATGAGCACTGGGTGTTATTTAAGACTGATGAATCACTGACCTCTACCTCTGAAACCAATAATACATTATATGTTAATTATTGGAGTTTAAATAAAAAAAATATGCTCAATGATAATAGACTTTTCAATAGGATAGTAGCAAAGTGGGAAGATAGATTTGTACCAATATGACTGAAAAAGAATATAAATTATAAAATGATTATTTATTTTCATCCCACAAACACTGAGACTTTTATAGATGAATGGCCCAAACAAATAATTAACACAAAGGGAAAAACAATTAATAAGGTGGACATGAAAAAATATTTATCGTAATTCATAATCAAAGATCACACTAAAGTTATAGCACATAGATATTTTATAATTGTTGAGGTCATCTCCCCCTCCCAAGAAAGAGAAGAGAACATCTTATATAGGCAGACTTTCAGTAAATTTGCACAGCCCTTTTTGGCAAAAAAAAAATTCAAACCATAGGAAAAGTGAAAATATTTTTCAAACCCTTTGGCTTAGTAATTCCATCTCTAGAAATCTTTCTTGTTTTAAAGGTTTTATTTATTCATGAGAGACACAGAGAGAGAGAGAGGCAGAGACATAGGCAGAGGGAGAAGCAGGCTCCATGCAGGGAGCCCGATGTGGGACTCGATCCCAGGACCCTGGGATCACGACCTAAGCTGAAGGCAGATGCTCAACAACTGAGCCACCTACGTGCTCCCATCTCTAGGAATCCACCCCAAAGAAATATGTGTACATACCATGATTAGACCTTATGGTTTTCCATAAATAGCAGATAGATTGGAAATAACCTCAATGTTTATAGAAAAGGAATGGATGTATTATGTATTATGATGTTACATCAACATAATAAAATCTCATCGACTCATTACAATGAAAAGTATAAAGACTGAATACGTGACAAATACGTCTAAGGTGCAATATGTTGAATAGAATCTATAATATGATTTCAAGACAGGATAGTAAGTATGTGTGAAAGCTAAATAGGTAATAATGAAAATAATTCCATTTAAATGATGGTTTATAGGATATTTTAAAACAATTATAGTAATTTTTAAAGTAATATTGCCTTTCCAATAAACAAATAGGAAAAGGAATCTAATTCCTGCCCTTGTGAAGCATCATGAAATTGAAATTCCAGGATATGGAGTCTCAGGTCCTGAGGTGGATGGGTGGTAGGAATTAGACAGATGACCAGGTTTTTGTCCTGTAGTCCCAGTCACACAATTCAGCTCTGAAGACTCCTTCAGTAACAAGAGGAAATAGGGAGGGCAGGTTTCACAAGAATCAGGCTCATTAGCCCAAGCTTTTTTTACTGGCCAAATTGATGATTTATTTGAATTTTACTTTCTACAATTTGTGTATGTGTGTGTGTTGGGGGGGGGGGGAAGTGAGGGGATAGAAGTAACCTGTGATACTTTTTTAAAAAAAGATTTTATTTATTTATTTGAGAGAGAGTGAGAATGAGAGAGTGAGAGATTGAGAGAATGAGTGGGGGAAGGGGAGAGGGAGAAGCAGACTCCCTGCAGAGCAGGGATCCTGACACCTGGCTCAGTCCCCGGACCCTGGGATCATGACCTGAGCTGGAGGCAGATGCTTAACCTACTGAACCACCCAGGTGCCCACTTATGATGCTTTTACAAGTTGCTTGGTGCCAATGATTTATGTAATATAATTAGATACCCAAATAACATCTTCTATAAATGATCCTGAATCTCAGATTTACAGTTAAGAAAAAATAGATATAAACACTCTAGTTTCCAGAAAACATCAGTCAGTGAGTTTGAATTTTACTTCTATGAAGGTACAGAGGAAGAACAGAAGTTGAGATAGTACTACAGTAAATGGCAGGTCTGCAGCCATTGCTCTGCCAGAGAAGAAAATAAACAATAGTTACACTAGTTGTCATTTAGAAAATTGGTCTGCAGGACAGAGCTTAAAAATCCAAGCACATTTTCAGACCGTATTCTTAGTTTGTTTTCTATTCAGAAGGTAACCTTGTTTGTCATTGATTTGGTCGTGAGTATAGTCACCTTGGGTTGCCGTAACAAAATGTCATAGACTGCATGGCTTAAACAAGAGAATTTTTTTTTCTCAGTCTGAAGGTTGGAAATTCCAAGTTCAGAGTGCTTCACTTCCACGATGAGTGCTCTCTTCTGGTTTTCAGACGACGTCCTTCTTGCTGTCTCTTCACGTGGCAGAGAGAGAGACGGGGGTGAAAGCTGCAAGATACCTCTTTTTCTAAGGGCACTAATCCCATCAGGAAGCCTCCATTTTTATGACCTCATCTAAACGTGATTACCTCTCCAAAGCCCCATCTTTAAATATTATCACATTGGGGATAAGAGCTTTAACATATGAATTTTAGGGGGACACTATTCAGTCCATAGCAGATGTTAAGTACTCTTGCCTACAAGGACCTGTCTTAGACTTTCTTTAGCCTCTAAGCGGGGAGCTCGTTCTAATGATACATGTGCTGCCATGGAGATCAGAATCAGTACTGGTTCATTAAAGGTGGTAGCTTGTTGGGGGTGCCTGGTGGCTCAGTCCGTGAAATGTCTGCCTCCGGCTCAGGTTATGATCCTGGAGTCCCGAGATGAAGCCCTGCATTGGGCTCCCTGCTCAGTTGGGGGGAGCTTCTCCCCCTGCCCGTCCCCCAACCTGTTCTCTCCATCTCTCTCTCTCTCCCAAATAAATAAATAAAATCTTTTAAAAATAGGTGGTAGCTTGTTAATCTTTTGTTCGTTGTGATATGAAATCGAATCACACTTTCATAGTAATCTATGGGATTTTGTCATTGGGTTGTCCTTTTGTTAGAATGCTAATAAGCAACAGTAGCAGTTCAGTTTATGCATTTATTCTCTTTTCCTTTTCTAGAACATTAACATTTAGTGTATGCTAAACTTTCTAGGATATGATAAATTTGTGAGATCTCCTCAAAATCTATAATTGCACTAGCTTATCATAGGTTAATGAAGTAAGTTCAGATTTTTTTTTGCAGGGAAAAAGTGAATGTTTTTGTACTCTGTACATCAAACATTGAATAGATGTCAGGACCAGAGACAAAGGAAGAAATGGCATATCCTGAGGTTAGCAGCACTCCTTATAACCAACCTCCTTTGTTTTTTCTGTGCCAAAATAGTGGGTTAGTTGAGTAACTTCAGTTAGAGAGTTTGGTGCCTTAATCCCCCCACATAGGCAGTCAGGTAGAGTGGAGCACAGAATGGTGGGAACTTTCTTTGAGTTTTTTTTTTTTTTTTTTTTACATCTTTAAAGAAGAAAAGAAAAAGTTAAGCAATCCCTTGGCTTTGACTTTGTTGAAACTCTAATGAGTCTATGTATAATGATATTTCAAAGTACTGATTTTTTTTTTAAGCATACTATGATAGGGACATTGTCCTGAAAATGGAAAAATATCTCAAATAAAAATAAAGAATAACTGGAAGTAGAATCTTAAAGTCTTTGTTTTTGTTCTTGTTTTTGAATTTCACTCCGTGCTCTTTTGAGGTTCTAGACAATTAAATAAGAAAGAAAATGTGGGTGATAAGGTTCTTTTTATAATACGAGTGATGATGTGATGTAAATGATAAAATACAACTCCAATTTGTTTTTCTTACGTTAAGCCTCGGACAAAGATAAAAAGTTTTCACAATGATAAAGCTTGTATTTCCGTTCATTGTGTTTTTCATTAAATTGAGAGGCAAGAAGATTTTTATTTTTGCATTTGTATAGTTACATCTGCTCGTTTCTTGGTTTCTTTCTGTATAGGAGCATAGTTTACTAAACACTAATTCAGAAAAAAAGCCATTATCCTTCGGTGTCTCCTTTACCCATGAGACATAATTTTATGCCAGTGTATGCCAGTTACAGCAACTTCTAATAGGTATTATTTATAATAATCTATATCACTGTCTGTCTGTAAGATTTGAAGTACACTCATTTTCAGAACACGAAATCCCTATTCAGGGAAAGAATTCGATTTCTTCATATTTACTTAATAATTAATATAGCTATGACAATATACTGTGGCATTTATTTAAAGATGTTTTTTGGTTGGCTACCTTGGCTTTTTAATGTGGTCTCTTACTAAACTGTAAAATAAAATTTATCTGGTTCTGTTGAAGATAAAAATTTATGGGATGATGTAAATGGGAAAGTTTTTTATTTTAGTTTATTTTTTTATTATCTGGTTCAACATACTGGTAAATAAACACATACACGTTTGCTTTTCCTAATTAACACTTTCTTAGGACATTTTTAAGAAGAAACGTGATGTGTAATTATCATAAAAAGCCAGCAAAAACATTAATGGAGTATCAAGGTAATTAAAAAACTACTTTCCTATAGGCTTCTGTCAGGGGCTTGCAGGAGAGTCTCCGAAGAATGCGCTTTTCCTCACAGCTACTTAATTAACTGGAGAAAAGTCCCAAGTGCCCCCTTAATACAAATATGCTTCACCAAAGGTGGTGGCTGGGCCGTGAGCAGGGGTGTCTCCGCCGGGGGCGCGCCCGGGCCTGGGTTTTTCAGGGGCGCCTCGTTGAAGATTCACGGAGCCGGCTCCGGGCCGGGCCACTCGCCCGAGCCGCCTGCTCCTGCGGGCGTGGGGGGCACCCGGGGCGCCCGCGGGGTTTCGGGGCGCTGGCCGGGGCGCAGGAGCGCGGGGTCTCGGTCTTGAAGGCCGTCTTTGTCTCAGGGGGCCCCCCCGCAGGCGGCTCTGCCCTCAGGTCGTGGCCCTCAGCTGCCTGAGCCTTCCCGGCGCGTGCCCTTGCCTCAGGGCGGCCTCCTCTAACCTGTTGGCCGAAGCCTCCTGATTTCTTTTGTAAATATTTTATTTCTGAGAGACACACACAGGGAGGGACAGTGGGGAGCGGTGGGACACCCACCCCGTTCCAGACCACTCGCTCCATTGCTGTACTTGTACGTCACCCGCTGTATTTATGTAGGCCTTGCAGTGTGGGGGTGCGAGTTTCCTGGCTTTTTTTTTTTTAATATTTTATATATTTATTCCTAAGAGACACAGAGAGAGGCAGAGACCCAGGCAGAGGGCGAAGCAGGCCCCCTGTGCGCAGCCCGAGGCGGGCCTCGATCCCGGGCCCCGGGGTCATGCCCTGGGCCGAAGGCGTTGCTCAGCCGCTGGGCCCGGCCGCCCGAAGCCGGAGCCGAAGCCGCCTTGGTTTGTTCGCAGCCTCCCTGGCTCCTGGCGCTTCGGGTTTGCTGTTCGCTCGGGGCCCGCGCCGCCGCCCTGCTGGCAGATGAGGCGGCGAGTGTGGGTCCAGCCCAGGCCGCCTCCTCGAGGCCCCGAGGCCTAGGGCCTAGGGCCCGGGGCCCAGTCTGTGGAGTTTTATATTCCCAGGCCCGGCGCGGCGCGGGCCCTCAGCACCTGGACCCACTGACCCCTCGTGATGACCTGTCCTCACAGGAGCGTTCGGGAGATGCAGTTGACATACGTAAAATCCGCCCTTTCAAAGGGCGCAATTCAGTGGTTCTTCGTATTTCCAGAGTGGTGCAAGCTTCACCACTGTCTAATTTTAGAATGTTTGCATCACTCCTAAGAGAAAGCCTGCGCCCATTAACAGTCACTTCTCATTTCCCCCTTCCCCGTTCCCTGGAAACCACTAATCTACTTTCTGTCTCTGTGGATTTTCTTATTCTGGAAATTTCATGTAAATAGAATCACACGACATATGGCCTTTTGTGACTGGCTTTTTTTTTTCACTTAGCATAATCTTTTCAAGGTCCACCCATGTGATGGCATGTGGCAGCGCTCCATTTTTTTTCCCCCTATGATTCTCTTATACGGCTGGAAATACTGCGTATCATTTATCCATTCATCACTTGATGGGGGATTTGAGTTGTGTCTACTCTTTGGCTTTAGGAACCACAGTGCTGTGGACGTTTGTGTACAGGCGTTCGTGAACATGTATGTTTTCAGTTCTCACGGGTGTAGACGTAGGAGTGGAATTGCTGGGCCTGCGGTCACTCTAACAGTTTGAAGAACTGACAAGCTATTTTCCAGAGTGGCACAGTGACTCAGACCTGTCAAAGAAGCCCAGAGCTGGAGAGTAGTGAAAGGAGTAAAAACAAACTTTATTCAGAGCGGTAATGGAAGGAGACCTCACTGTACAAGTGAGCTCAATCCTGAACCCAACAAGGAAAAGGGGGAATTTATAGCCAAGGAGCAGGGCAGGGGTAAGGGGCGGAATCAGTGGTCGGAAAATCACTGGGAGGGCAGGGTTCTCTTTGCTGAACTGATGTAAGAGAATTCTTGCTGAAGGCAGGCCAGGGTGAAATTACTTGGGGGATGGTGGATCTGATCAGATATCAAGGCTCAGGGACTCTGGCTAAACCTCCTTAACAGGATTCTTGCTAAAATTGGGCAATGCAAAGGCGGACACGAAAGTCCAAAAGTGAAGGCTTCGTGGGGAAGAGGATTCAGAGGAACCTGATTAAAATCTGGTCAAACAGAGACTTGTCAGACCCTGAACAGATAATTCATGTTTTATCCCTCTAGTGTTTTTCCTCCACTGTATCACTAAGGAGGCTTCCAATAAAGTCTCTTAAATTCTACACAGTGACATTTCATTCAGGATCCAACAGATTTTTATTGACATGGTGTTGGCTGAGCTGGGATATGAGCGTATGAGTATTTTTTTTTTGACTGATAAAGCTGCTCAAATTTTTTATTCCATGTTTACACATTAGTATCTTTGTTGTGTTTTTAGATCTATATGGGAAGATTTGGCAAGTATGATGGTTTAGGCCTGTTTGGACATCTCACTTATGCTGGAAAGAGTGAAAGAGTGATAGCTGTACACACATCATCTATTATTGCAGGGTTCACGGTTTAGGACACTGGTCTCTTTTAAGTAAATTACTGTTCCCACCATAAATGCACATTTTAAGCATAAGGAATGTCTTTTCTTTCTTCCTTTTCCCTGTTTTACTATTCTTTCCTTTTATAAAAAAGCATTTTCTTCCTATGCCTCAGGGTGGGTAGTGGCTCTGATTCAGTACCAAGTCATTTTTTATTACTGTTATTATTTTATCCCACTCAATGCAACATGGTTGGAGTAGGTTGTTTATAAATTAACGAGCAGTTGCTAAGAATGGTTTTGACGTTCTCCTAAACTGTTTCATCCTGTGTTTTCCTGCTTTACCATCACTCATCTACAACGTGTCCCATATCTTCAATTAATGCAAATTCAGATTTCTTCTGAGACGTTAGCAGTGCTCCTGAAAATAACCATTGGCTGTCTTGGGCCGTTGGGAGTCCAGAGTTGTCACTCAATTAGAAAAATGAAGGCCTCCTCTGAGTGAGTAAAGCAGAGCTTCCTAACCTTCACCAAGGTTAACTGGAGCCTTTTCTGTGCGGTACGTAGCTGGTCTGTGCCAGCTCCCATTGTGATGATTATAATTGCTTGGGTTACATTAATATTCATGGCACATGCCTCGCACCTTATGTGGTGCTCATTCTCTGTGTCTTTGACTAATGTACCATTTTGCCTTTCACTTTGGCATGGGGAACCATGATTTTAGAGGATGTGAAGCAGAGAGCAGCTGAGGGAAGAATGAATACCCAGAACCCAGTGCCAGGATTAACATACTGATGTAGATATTCAGAGAAGGGATCTTTTGAGTCAGGTTAAAGGAAATGCCAAGTGGAGCTGAAGCCGACCTTGCCCTGGCACGTGATGTTAATCAAGGAGGTGCTTGGCTTCACTGTGCTACATTTTGTTCTCGGGTTGCCAGCTGCCTCGAGCCAGCTGCTTAGGCATAGCTAAAATAAAGGCAGGAAAATTTTCACTATATATTTCACATTTGAGAATCTGCCGGTGATTTCTAAAGCTTAGATTGTTGGCAGTGGCATATGAATGAAAGCTAATATCTTCAAGATCTGGAAGAAAAATAGCTTATCCTTCTTGCCTCTGCAGAATTATTTTTTAAAGGCTGCTCTTTGGAAAATTTTTAGGAGAAAGGGGGAAAACATGTTTCATTTTTACTCTTGTGTAATGTGATTACATATAACTGAATTTTAGTAAGTATATTGCTAAGATGAATGGGCAGTGTGGCTAGGCAAAGTTTCGTGGATTTAGAATCACAGGAAGAAGTAGCTACTGGAATTGAAATGCCATCCCACAGTGGACCTTCCAAGTAGAAACTTGATGTGTACCAGCTTCCCCATTTTATCCTAAACTTGGTGTCTGGCAACAGACAGTACCACTCCTTTTTGTGTTCTTTTGGTTGATTATTATTATTGGAAGGCTTCCCAACTTGTTCCTTCTCTGGAGCCTTTGGATGCTTATTGAGAAACACCGGCCTAGAAGAGCATCAGAATTGGCGTGAACCCCCCTGGTGCATGTGAAAGTAGTTTGGTTCATGGGTTTTCAGGGTGCCCCTCCCGAACTGGGTCCTACAGTAGATTTTAGGCTCTCCCCCTCAGTGCATGTTTTTTTGTCAGATGCTCTAGAGACAGATACTGGAATGGAGGCCCTAGGCAGATGGGGCCACAGGCCAAAGCTCACTGTAAAACAGAGTCCCCTTGAAGTCCTGTTAGGTTAATTTTGCAGCCTGCCTGTTAGTATATGCAGATTATTTTAGTATCAAAATATGTAATTGTCATTTAATCATCAAAATTGATGCTCCAGGAATGTATGGCATTTTTAAATCGGCGCTTTCCCATGTTACAGGTGGCCCAGTTTGGAGAATTGTGGCCTCAGTGTGACTTTGGGAAAATTTTTACCCAATACTTAGTCCTTTATTTGAAACGGACCTGGTACATAGCAGATATTTTCAGAGCCTGTGGTGGTAGAATTTGGGTAATTATTAACCTATTTCACCTGTCTATTCATACTGTTATGAAAAGAGGTCATACCAAAAGTCCAGAAGTCTGAGTTCTAGATTTGGCTCACTATTAACTTGTGACCTTGGGTAGGCCCATTTTCTCATCAATAAAATGAGGGGGTGAACTATCAGAGATAAGGCAGTATTTTCCAAAGTATATTTTGTGGATAATTACTTTCTAAAGATATTTTAAGGGTGGTTGCCAGGGGCCGGGAGGAGGGGGGCAATGGGGAGTTGTGGTTTAATGGGCTTGGAGTTCCGGTTTCGCAAGATGAAAAGTTCTGGTGATTGGTTGCACAACAGCGTGAACATACTTCATGCTATTGAACTATACACTTAAAAATGGTTAAGATGATACATTTTTGTTTGTATTTTACCGCAATTGAAAAAGGATTCTAAGAGCTCCACCCTTAAATAAACATAAATAATTGTAGTAAATTCCCTTTTTGGAGAGTTACCGTGCATCCAGAAGCTTCTGAGACATCTTGGACTGAAAACCAATCTACTTAACTTCCACCCAGTGTTTCTCGAATTGTTCTCCCCCAAGTAAACTAACATCTCTTAGCAGCCTGTGAAACTTGGATTTGGAAGAGTCCCCTTTGGGAAGTGGTGATCTGAGGTCTTTCCCAGCTCAGACATGTTACCGTTCTTCGAAGACGTCATATGATAATCTGGGCTATTTCAAAGTAGGGCCGAGGTAGCACAATTGAAAACGTTTAATTCGGGGTTTCCCAACCTTTTCCACATCGTGGCAGGCGTAGAAAGTAAGAATATTCGAATGACACAGCAGAGTAAACATAAGGTGGCTCAGAGCTGGGAGTTAACCCAATTGGCACACCAGTTGGATAAAGATCTAGTAATCAGACCTGTAAAAAGTTACGCTGAGCATGAAATGTCTTGTTCTTCAGATGTCATGTTCAGCCTGTGGAAGAGGCAGTAGAGACAAAATATACTAAATTGTGTTCCAGTTGCTTTTTCCTTGGCAACAAGTTTCCACTGTAGGTAAACTAGACACTCACCTGGCCTTTAGACCTAACTGGAAATCTCCAGTGGTGTGTGAGAGTGAGGGTAGCAGGTTTCTAGCAGGATAATACAGTTAATTTAATACACGTAAGTGAGTAATTCAACAGCCTCTTATTTTTAAAGTGAGAGCATATGTACTAATGTCATAAGCAGAATAATTTTCATTAACGGGAGACATTTTTTTCAACCTCACATTTCCTAGAGGAATAATTATCTGGAGCAGTGATATGGATTGGATATGGGGAAGAAAATCATATTTATATTAGTGCATTCTTAAATATGGTATAGCTCAGTGGGTGAAAGCAACCCTTCACATGAAGACCTCTTAACTAAAGTCATCCTTAGGCTTCACCCTTGACCCTCTTCCCCTCAGTTGCCATTATTCTAGCTTCTGAATGACTTACTTAAAAATTATAGACTGAAGGAAAAAACCAAGAGAACAGGTTAGATTTATAATCAACCCTCATCATTGTTCATTTTATGTTTCTATTCAGCTCACCTAGAAACAAAGATTGGTCAGGATCTACTTAGTAATAGATGTTTGATTTCAGGTCTTCTCTAGATTATCTTTTGCATTCATCGCCATTTTTCCCCTTAGAACAACTCTTATTTTTGTCTTTAACCACTCTTTACCATTTTTTCTAAGAATCCTGTTGGAGAAAGTTTTAAGTTTTAAAACTAAACATAAAATTACATCTTTGCTTACTGGCAGGGATCTACTGAGAAATCCCATTGACAATCCCTTCTGGACTTTGGAGGCAGGAGTTTAATTACTACCTATTGATCGTGTTTGAATTTGCACTTCTTGGGACCCAGGCAGGCAGAGCTAATTCCTTCTAGCAGAGCAAGGCAGGTGCACAAGAGCCAGAATTGGGAAAGAGATGCAGCCAATGCAATTGGTCCAGCTTCAGGGGTGGATGAAGGAAATGAAGTGTGTCACGTAGAGTCCGGAGTCCAAAGATGTGCTCAGGCAGTAAGGCACGTGGGAGGCTGTTGCAGAAGGGAGCTTGAGACAAAGAAAGGGGGAGCACAGCAACTAAAGATTGTAGGCTTAGGATTCTCAGAAGTCCAGGCGGGTTGTGCCGGCACCCACCAGGGAGCACTGAAGCTGGCCTTCAGTCTTTGAAGAACAGGACCGAAAATGGAAGGGAAATTAGCAGGTTACTGGAACGAGACCTGGGGGGAAAAACAGAAGAAACTCAGTCATAAACAGTGGGAGAAATCAGTAGACTGTTTAACCATATTGCTAGGCCTCCACACAGTCTCCTGCTGCGTAGCATTTTAAATGAATGATGTAGGTCTGGATGTTCTGAAATAGAAAACCATCCAAGATCTTAAGTGAAAGTGAAAATTGTAGTATATTATATAACATGTCTTTTTTGGGGGGGCAAGAAGGGGAATGTCCTATCTGAGTGATAGGAACCTGGGGAAGTGAGTGAAGGAGAACTCTGTTCAGATGAATGATACAGACACCTTAGGCATCTTTGTGGAGACAGATGTGCTTGCCCTTGGTTTTTCCTTTTTCCTGTCTCCGTGAGAATGTCCATGATTATTGAATAATAACTGCCTAGAGCCACCGAAGGTCACTGGAACTCCGTAAGAGAGGCAGCAGGTCATGGAGGGCAGCGTGTGAGTGGTTAGGGCACACACCCCAGGTGCAGGCTGCCTGGGCGTAAATCTTGCTTCTACCCCAACTACTTGTTTGACTTTGAGTAAGTCACGTCACTTCTCGGCACCTGTTCTACCATCTGCAAAATGGGGACAATGGTACTTACTTTACTCAGTAGTTACGAGGATTAAATGAGCCAACGTTTGTAAAATGCACAGGACAGTGTCTGGCCCCTAATAAGTTCAATACAAATGTCCATTACGCAGGTAAGACACATTTTTTGTTGGCTTCTCAAGATCAGTCAGGAACTAACCTCAGACTTTTCTATTTCATGAAATGTCTTTCTCTTAGGGCAGTTATTTAAGAAAGTACTCAAGCACTGTGGAAAAAATAGAATTCTTGTTAGATCATTGGATTGGATTTTTTTTTAATGTTAATCCTTCTGAAATTAAGAGAAAAAAAATCACACTAGTTAAACTGGCTGTTTCACACATTTGCCCTCTAATGGTGTAGTATGTAGATATTATTACATGATTTCTTATATACAGTTAATCTAGTATCTAGTTTAGATGGCTGGTCTTGTTTTCCCTCATGGATAATGCTTTGGCAGTTAAGAAAAGTAAACCACACGAAAACTGCTTCTGGCCTCCTGCCTTTCCTGTATTACCTGATAGAAGATAATACAGTTTATACATTGCCAGCGGCCAGGCGCGATGAGTACATGGGAAAGAAAAGTCATTACGTACCCTGAGACTTCAAATAATGAAGTAAAGTAATAGGCTTTTGTTTTAATAAGGCTTTGAGAAATTAAACCGCCTAGATCTTTGTAATGCCATCGGGTAAGCTTAAACCAGCCCTAGATAATAAATAAATAAATAATAGTGTTCTAGTTAGAATCCCTGCAAAATTTGGAAATTCGGCTTTTCTTACGTCAGTAAGCTATCCTTAGTGACATGTTTTTTGCCAGTAAGTAGTGATGCTTTGGTGAATAATGCTCTTTTTGTACTTGTACTCTCTTTGAGTACAGATATACAATTTCATGGAGTGATTTCAAATTAATTAGTACCGCAGCAGAACTATGAGATGATATCACAATTTGGGTTATTGAGTGAATTTAATAATTCTAAGTACAGTCAGTTCATTCTCTCTAGCTTAATTCCAAGAAACTTGAACACTTTAAAAAAAATGATACTAGTGATATGCTCATGTGGTGAAAGTAATTCTTACCCCTTCCTGAGAATTTTCAGGAAAAATAAAAATGAAAATAATTACTGTAAAATACATGGCAAATCTGTTCAAATATATTCTATTCAAAAAATTACACTGACTAGATCCTTCATGTTGCTTAAGTATGTAAGAACTCATAGTTTAAAAGTTGATAATTTAAAAAATTTTTGAGTATACATTGTAATGCCCATCGAATTCATCATGGTGAGAATTTTTACCTTGCCCCATTGGCAGAAATTCTAGGAGCTCATTATTAGTGAGGTGAGTCCTTTGCAATATGAATTGCAAACTTTGTATTTTTAGCTTAAATGCTATGCTGGATTTGTTATTAGAGATTTGTCATTTGCTTAGAGTTTAAAAGGACCTCAGAGTCCAAATCCTTCAATTTATCAATGAGAAAAATTAGCTCAGAGAGACATTATGCTTTTGACTCAAGAGACAGCAAATCTGATCCCTAGATCTTTTCTAGAAAGGAAAAAGTATTCCATTTAGCTGGAAGAAATTGAGAGACAGAGGGAAGAACTTTAGTTGCAGTATGTTTATGTAATGGTTTTATACAACACTGACATAGAATCCAAAGCATAGTTTGTAGCTTCTTAATGTGGAGAAGATACAACGTGGCATTTCACTAATTTAACAGTAGAGCAGAAAAAATAAGAATTTCAAGAACTATAATTGTTCTTTTTACAATCTTAGTCTTAGGAGCATTGCTGATTAGATGTATTAATTAATCTAGCCATCTGGTGACACCAATTAATTACACTTATTGGGTTATTATATAAACATTGTGAATCCAAGTTATCATGTTACTTTCATTCTTTCTAATGGAGTTATTATGCTCTTATCAACTTCTTATCATGCAGTAACTTGTATTATTTAAACCACACTGCTTAAAGCCCTTGATGAAGCACTGACGTTCATGCCCATCTGGAAATAGCCGAATGCCAAGAAGGATGCTCTGCGTCAGGGTCATCTACTGTTATAAAGCATGAAAAAGAATGTAACAACAAAGAGTCATGGTTGTATGGATGCCTTTATGGGTGATGAAGTTTGAATTAGCATATGCAGAGCATTTTAAGACAATTAATGTCCACTCTGTTAGTTAATTGGTTGGGGTGAATTCTTTCTAGTGTTTCATTTGCCTTATAATTAGCTGTAGCTCAGCAATTAAATCATGTCACCAGCCCACTGTGATACTGAAGGATGGTGATAGTGCTTGGGTGGGTGGCACAGCTCCATACAGACTGTGCATATTAAATAAGTGTTGCTGGCTTCTTAAATGGCTCTCCTTCTTGGCTTGGGAACATTCTTTTAAGTTCTTGAATAATCTGTGTGTTATCTGTATACAATTGTAAATGCACTGAAACAGTAATTCCATATAAGATTTTGACCAGCAAGACTGTAGCACTGTAAATGTCAAAAATCGTCCTTTTGTACCATCTTTCTGAAACTGGAATTCAGATACATATAAACATATATAC
Organism: Canis aureus; assembly: GCF_053574225.1. Classification (NCBI taxonomy): domain Eukaryota; kingdom Metazoa; phylum Chordata; class Mammalia; order Carnivora; family Canidae; genus Canis; species Canis aureus. The sequence continues at coordinate 5,003,600 of NC_135628.1, read as the reverse complement.
ATTTTCCTGTTTATTTCTCTTGGAAATCTTCTTAAGAAAGGTCGGAGAGTTTTGTTGCTATCGTTGTTGCTATTAATCTGTCAACATATCCTTGAGGATCCCATTTAAACCAAAATAAATGGAAATATTCTTTTAAAATTTCTCCTAAATTGATGCTTTAAAGAATGTCTCATTCATTGAAGTAAAAAAACAAGATGTATTGGTTATTTTTAAATCTATGTGTACATTGATTGGTTACCAGAATAATACACATGTAAAAGATTTCAGACTATAGAGAATAAAAAAAGTATAAGGTGAAAGTTCCATGTAATCCCACCTCCGAGGATGACTATTTTGTAGTTTCTAATTTTATGCCATGCATTGAAAATTTTTGCTCCCCCCACCTTGCCCCTGATTAAAAAACAGCAGTGCATATAGTAGAAAATTTCAAGTCTCCAGGGAAGGGAAAAAAACAAAAAAAACAAAAACAACCCACATGTAATTCTACCAATCAGAGGTGAGCACTATTGGGATGCTTGTCTTGTAACCTCCTTGTGTTTTTCTGTGCTTAGAAACTGTACCTACATCGATAGCAAATGTATCATCTGTGAATTTTTAAATTAAAAGTTTTATGTTCTGTCTTTTTAAAAAATTTTATTTATTTATTTGAGAGAGAGAGAGAGAGAGCAAGTATAAGCTGGAGGTTGGGCAGAGGGAGAGGGACAAGCAGACTCCTCGCTGAGCAGGGAACCTGACACCGAGGGATCCCAGGGAACATGACACTGAGATCATGACCTGAGCCAAAGTCAGGCACTTAACTGACTGAGCCACCCACACAGCCTGTATTCTGTTTTTTATACTAAAAGATGGTGATCATTTTTTATGTCATTTATAATGTGATCTTTAATGGCTGCATACTATTCTTTCATAATGGCCATATAGTATTTAACCATTTTTCTTGTTTTATATTTACTGTTTTTTCTGCTTTTAAAATAATATACTTATAAATATATTTTGCTGAATATCTTGAGTTCCTGGATGTGTAGTGATTAAAAAAAAAAGCTACAGAAATGTGCTCAGTTCACATGTACAAAACTTCTAGGATGGACAAGTGGATGAACAAGATTTCATCATAGTTTTAGGATGATGTTAGCAACTAAATTAGCAAATTCCAAGTTTAAGGTTATTAATTTATGTAGATAATCAATCTTCTAGGTTTAAACATTCTGGATTTAGGTTCTTCAGATCTTTTAGTTGGATGTATGTGTCACCACATTTGTGCAAGGGAAGCCTTGAAAGGTGTGTTTTTTTTTTAAAGATTTTATTTATTTATTCATGAGAGACACACACAGAGAGAGACAGAGGCAGAGACACAGGCAGAGGGAGAAGCAGGCCCCATGCAGGGAGCCTGACGTGGGACTTGATCCTGGGTCTCCAGGATCACACCCTGGGCTGAAGGTGGCGCTAAACCGCTGAGCCACCTGGGCTGCCCAAAAGGTGTGTTTTTAATATATTCTTGTTTATGTCCCTGAGTTTTATGTCCATTGAATGCTTGGAGCTGTGTATATCACACCAATACCTGTAGTGAAAAAGGGTCAAACACAGGATTTAGGGGATTCTCAGTAACATGTATGACAGACTTTTTTGGGTATGGTAACTTTAGGATGCTTTCAGTTTACTCTAGGAGGAGAAAATATATTACTTATTTTGTTTCAAAATAAAAAAAATACTTGTAACTTGAAAATGTAAAAGGATACTATCTCAAGTGTTGATTAAAGCAATAATTATATGATTAGTAGAACCACAGTTTTGTGATACAGTAACTGTAATAGCTGTTGCATAAGGAGCAAATATGATTTGGTGTCCAATACTGCCCTAGGACTCTCTTGCCCCTCTAAGTAATTCTCACGGAGGCCAGGATAATGGTATATGTATGGCAGGTCTGAATACTTTGGTTTTAGACATTTGACAGTGCTGCCTCTTTCTCTGTAAACTATCTGGCCCTGATATTGTCTTGACTCACGGTGAGGTAAATGAACGACATAGAGAATAAAATAGAATATAGCACAGAATGCATCAGAATGTGCAGACATCATCCTTCATTGCTAATAATAGCCTTAAGGGCGAGTTAGTTCTTTAACATGAGGTTTGTGTGGTAACGAATGGCTCAGTAATCAGCCACCGTCCTCCCTTACCCTCCACTCAGGAGGAAGTCATTGCTGGGCCGGCATGCCCTAGACTGAGACTGTGGTTTGGGGCAGCCCCTTGCTCTCAGACCCCAGAGGGCTTCCTGAGCCCAGCCATAGGGCCTGGCTTTGGAGCAAGCACCAGATTGCTGTTTCAGAAAAGTCAGTGAGCGTTGGAAACCTCAAAAAGCAAATCTGAAACTTCGACATTTCTTCTCTTAGTTTTGTCTCCCCATATGTAGGGTCAGTTACCCAAAAGAAAGGTATGTTCCCGAGGGGAAAGAGCCCGGGCTTTGGAATTAGGCAGAGCTGTGTTCAAATTAAGGCTCAGCCCTTAATAGCTGTATGTCCTTGAGTGAGTCATTTAACCTCAGGAAGCCTTCATTTCATCCATATTACATGAGGATAATTTAACTTTGCAGGGCTGTGGTGGGAATCAAATGATTAAAAATATACATTAAGCACCCAGTACAGTGCCTGACACATAGTAGCCCTCAGTGGATGGTCAGTAACTGTTAGCCTTTCCTTCCACCGTATTTGTTGAACTGAAACAAGTATTTACAAGTATGGCCTGATAAGACTTTTTTTTTTTTTTTTTGGCCCTATAACAATGACTTTGGACATTTTACAGATAATGATCTAAATGCTATTGAAGGTAGTATTTTTGCAAATCACTTACTGTACTTGCTTACTGAGTACCCACGTTAAGTATTTCTTTATGCTCTAGTCTCTACATCTTTGGCTATAGCGTTATTTTATCTTAGCGAATTATTCCAAAGAGAAGCTTAGCACTTTGCGTGTTACCATTAGCAGTGCTGTGTGTGCTAGTTTTTCTTCTTTTTTTTTTTTTTTCCTCTTGGCAGCTCTGGGTTGAGAGTGGTGGTGGTATTTTTTGAAAATTTTTCTGTATTTTTTAGAATGTTGGGGAAAAACAACCTTGAACATCAATCCACATTTTTTCTTTTAAAATGGGTTTGTTTTTATAGTAACATGATGATTGGCCTTTCAATGGTAATACCGTTTATAATACAGCTAGTTAGGGCTGCCTTCTGACTTTGTGGCACAGGATTTCTTGGTATGAGGTTGACTGACTCAGATCAGACCCAGGACTGTGGCCTCATTGACCTTGGGTTTTAACCAACTACTGATCCCCATGGAGGTAGCCTGCCTGGGCTCTAGGATCTGTGCATTAGACAGTTGCTAATTAAAAACATCTTTTCTTTTTTCGTCTTTCTTTCTTTCTTTCTTTCTTTCTTTCTTTCTTTCTTTCTTTCTTTCTTTCTTATGAATGGGTCATTCACAGTGAGGCTTGAGAAAGTCTCAACAGATTTAAAAGGGAGATAAACTTTTAGGGATTGGGAGCGTTTGTATTAGGGATGACAAAGGGGTTCTGGAATTTAAATGCGTCTTTTAAATACATTTTAAGAAAAACTGGCTTACTGAGTTTTGAAAATACCAGTGCTCCAGTTTCCATTTACTGTCACCTATAGACCTTATTTAGAGCTAGGTGCATTTGTGATTTACCACTTATAATTTGCTATCAGCCCTGGACCTGGGGAGATAATTTTAGGTGCCCGTTGGAATAGTAACCAGGCATTTGATGCAAATGCAAAGCCAAATCTAGTTACTGGCATTGAAAATAATGTAGCCAGCCTTTGAACAACCAGGCAGTTGGAACAGCTGAATTCTTAAAATATTAGTCTGTCTAGTGGCTTCCCCTGTGGCTTCTTATCTCTGTTGGTTAGGCATCTCATTCAGAGAGAGAGAGAGAGAGAGAGAGCGCCTTAACAGAGCTTCCAGAAGACTTGCCCTAGCTTTTCACTCAGAAGAGAAGTAAATTAGTCATTGTAGTGTTAGAGAATATGATGAAAATAAAAACCTAACTTAAAATCAGATTTCAATTTTACTACCCCATGGAATGCAGTTGCTTCTTTGGTCTAAAATATTGTCTTCCTTTGAAGCAAACTCTTCAGCTATAAATTATCAGGTTTCAAAACAAAGCAAGTAAACTATTAGAAAGTCCAAAAATCAGAATCAATAGAATAGAAAGTTTATTTTTCTTTTGTCATTTAATCTCAACTGATCAAACAGGAACATACATATGTGTAACTGTCAGGTTCAGACTTAGGTCACTTAAAGTGCTTTAACTCTAATTATTCTTTTAAGATTCATTAGAATCTCAGAGAAAGTAAACACATTTCCAATGATTAATCATATGTCTTTATAAGTTTGGTATAAAAACGAGCCAGGATTAGATTTCTCAAGGTGGATCTTGTTGCAGTGGAATAAATTTAAATTTTATTCCTAATTCACTTGCTGGTTCATATGGTGCTATTTATATTTTCTTTTAACTTAAGTCCCACTTAATGATAAATTCTCTTCTTCTCTTTCCTGCCAGACTTCCTGTAGATGTAGCCTATGCTTGTTGCCATAATTCCTTACCACTTATTTTCTGGAATCACTTGCAGTTTGACTTTGGCCCCACTTTGCCAATGTTCTCCAGACTCTCATCCTTTATGTCACATTGGTTTTTTTCCCCCCCCCAAGATTTTATTTATTTATCCATGAGAGACACAGGCAGAGGGAGAAGCAGGCTCCATGCAGGAAGCCTGATGCGGGACTCGATCCCGGGTCACACTCTGGGCGGAAGGCAGACACTCAGCCACTGAGCCCCCCAGACGCCCCGTATGTCACATTGTTAAGAGCCACGTAGTGTCGCATTTACCTCTGCAAATCTGATATGCTCAGCCTCTCACCCTGGTGGTATTACAGGAGCTCCCCTCTAAGGCAACTCACCGTTTCGCCGTAACTAGATATATGTCTTACATTGCTTTTCAGGGAGTATCTTCTCACTGTGTGCAAAGCCTGATTTTCTCGCCCTGGCGTTTGAGCCAGCATCTCCCACTGCCACTCCTCGTCCTGCCAGTAGGACGCCAACCCAGTCCTTTTGTGCAGGTGCTAGCGTCTGTGTGTCATCTGGACCTTTGCTTCACTTCTCTCTAGGCTAATGATAAAAGCTTATCCTTCTTCCAAAGCCCAGAGGGAAGGACATCTCATTTATTAAGCTTTTCTGACCCGAAGTAATATTTTCTTCCTCTAGATTTTGTCTCTAACCCTCTTCTGATAAGTTTTGCATCGTGTCCTGTGTGGGCATCTTCTTTTCCCTTCTCAAGGGGAGCATCAGTCTCATCGCATCATTTTATTTCCCAACTCCAGTATCTGGTTCAGTGTCTTGTATTTTTTATAAGTGAAGTACCTTTCGGACAGGTTAGGGGACCAGTCGATGTTCATAAACGCGGAGCGTTTGCCGAGTGGGGTTTAGGAACAGAGGGGGCTGCACCTGCGTGGAGCGCGCCGTGCGCTGGCTGCGGGGCGTGGTGGCAGCGAGTGCTCCTCCGTTCCAGGCTAGAAGTGCCTGGGCCTGCACAGCCGTGTCCGTTCGAGCCTCTGTCTCCGGCAGCGTAACCGTGAGGGAGGTTTTCGCCCCTCAGAGACAGGTACCTTTATTCTTCCTGATGGTAAATAGTTTATGAGAAACAGAAAGATTCATAAGATGATCTTCGACCCGGGGCCCCTGGGTGGCTCAGCTGGTTAAGCGTCTACCTTTGGCTCAGGTCACAATCCCAGGCTCTTGGGACTGAGCCCCACATCAGGGTCCCCACTCGGCGGGGAGCCTGCTTCTCCCTCTCCTTCTGCCTGCCACTCACCCTGCTTGTGCTCACTCTCTCTCTGTCAAATAAATAAATAAAATCTTTTTTTTTTTTTTTTAAAGGGTCTTCCACCCTAAATTCAAAAGTATTTTAAAGGGCTAAAATGGTAAGACTTCTACAATCCATTCTCCTGTTCTCAGCCAGGGCAGAGTTCCGCATCATTATCCTGTCAGTAAATAAAAGTGAACAGATCATCCGAGATCTTGCTCCACCGCCCTTGAGGGCTGGCTACTGAAGTTTGTATGTGACCAGGCTTTAGGCATTCCTTCATGGTTTGATGGAAGCAAGGGACAAGCAGCCATGAAGACTGACTGCTCTGATACAGTTTCCCAGGTCACAGCTGAGAAGGGAAAGAAGGAATGTGCTCGGCTCAACTCCTCAGTAGAGCCAGATGCCCAGCAAAGCAGAAATAGAACCCCTGTAAGGTCGCCAGGGCGACCTCAAGGGTAGAGAGGAGAACAGACAGCATGATTTATGAGGATTTCGTGCTGTTGGGATGGGTCTAAAATTATATCTCCATGTCTTTTCCTCACCAGGATAAATTCCCCAGGATTTATCAAGGGAATTGTGGTGCGTAAAAGCTTGAGATGCTCTCAGGAGACTGGGGTGAAGGGCAAGGAGAGGAGAAGCAAAAGCAACAGATGAGAAAACGTGCTTATGGTGTGCTTGTAATCTTCTCTTGAACCGATGCTGTGCCCAGATGTAAAACTGATTTTTTTTTTTGGACGGGGGGGAGCATGCAAATGTTGTATATTTAAAGTGTGCCTAGAAAAAAAAAGAAAGTCTTTTTACTGGGGTATAAAATAGAGATGCTTGATTTCCATATTGCAAAAAATTACTCTGAGCTTCTACTTTAACACTAGTTGGTTTACAAAAGACAATTACAGATCCGCGCGTGGAATGACATGTTGTCATGGCAACAGAGGTTGAAGTTGCATTTCATTTATGAGCAGTGCAAAAGGCAGCTCTGGGGCAGATAGAATTGGCGTGTCTTAACAGCCTTTGTGGACAAACTGTCGTCAGCCACAGATACCAGGTATCCACACTGATTCTCACTTTCGTGAATCACGCACGATTGCATCTGTTTTATATTGCTGCGTGACAAATTACCACACATTTATTATCTTACGGTTTCCATGGGTCTAAGCTGGGATTTTTGCTCTGGGTGTTACCAGGCCATAATCAAGGTGTCGACAAGGCTGTGATCTTACCTGCAAGCTCTACTTCCGAGTTGACTCAGTCTATTGGCAGAAATCATCGTTGTCGAGCTGAGGCCTTCAGTTTCTTCCTTGCTGCCCCTAGAGGCTGCTTCCAGTCCATTGTTGCATAGGCCTCTCGCATGGTCACTCTCTTCATTTCACTAGCACCGAGGATCTCCAGCACGTCTGCTACTGGGAGGGTATCTTACGTATATGTTTGCTGGAAGCAAATCCCATGTCCCACATTCAGGGGGAGGGAGTTACGTAAAGACATGAGCCACCAGGAGGTAGGGATCTTTATGGGTCACTTTAGAGTTTATCCATCACAGTGTCATTGTGAGAAAAAGGGCAGGTTCTTTCATTTTAAAAAGCTGTACCATCTGGAAATCTGTTCAAAATTAGCATATGTGTAACTTAGAATATTAAAGCTTACGGTTTTCATTCTTTTGTCCTTTGGTAAATGAGGAAGAGAAGTGAGGTTGTAACGCTACTTAGTGGAATCTGACAGGAGGGAAGAGAGAGGTTAGCTGGGTTGAAAGAACAGTAAAATGAAAGAAGGGAATATTCCCTGTTCTCACACAGAAAAATGCGAGTGATGGATTAAACTATTCCTGTGTGTTCCCTGACCCACTTTGGAGGTCTGAGAAAACAGTTTGAGAGACGATTCCTGCAAGACTAGCATGTGGCTTCATGCGCTTTATGTAGACGTGGGACTCTGCGTACTTTCTGTGATTAAATCGGAAATGTTGCTTTGCATGAAATGGACGATTTTCCAGTCCATCTTGATTATCACTTGTATACCTTGGAAGGTATCATGGCCTTAATTATTTGTTCTTTGTATTTAAAACATTGGTAAACCATCATACTTTTTAGGTTCTAGTTTAGGCTTTAATACAGCATATGTTCTAGGCCACATGGGGACTTGAAGACAACTAAGGAACGGGATTGCAGGTTTCCACGTGGCCTGTGGCTGAGTTCATTGATCCCACAGCAGGGCAGGGTTAGGGGGTCCACTAATTTCTTTGCCTTCTAAAATGGCCTCTTTCAGACTCACCCTCCAGTTTTTTACCACCTCTAGCAAGTAGAATTCAGTTAAAGGGACCCTTCTAATGCCTGGCACTTCATTTATCTTGTAGGGCATCCATGTTCAGCATAGGGCAAATCACGGTGCAGGTGATTTACTTCTTGGGCTGTGGCCTGTACCCCAGTGGCTGGCACAAGAAGCAGGTGCTGCTGCTACGACTACGTTGATATTAGTGCAGTCAGCTGAGCTGCTTCTGCTTCCTACAGCGGGACCAGTGTGAGATGTCACTTCACAAAAGGAAGGGTAACGTAAACGTAAATAACAATGATAAACACGTATTACTTGTGGAGGTTTACCGTGTTAGGCAGTTTATCCGCACTAGTGCATTTAGTCCTCACAGCAACCCTGCAGCAAGAGAGATGTTATTCTGGTAAATTTTGTGGACAGTGAAACAGCCTCGGAAGTACAGATTTGGGCCTGTGTTGAGATAAATGTTACTTTCTTTACGAAGAAAAGTACGCAAACCAGAGTCCACTATTCCTTAGGTGATTTTTTGTTTGTTTTTTTGTTTTTTGTCTTGTTGTTTTGTTTTAGTTGGGCCACATTGCGCATCTACTCATTGCATGCAGTTGTTCGTGAGAAGAGCTCCATAGGTCATTTGGGAGGCCAAACAGCAGAGGACACCCTTAAGTTTAGAAATCCAGTTTGGACCCAAATTGGCGGACTTCTCATCCGAGAATAGCCACTTGCTGCTAGTCAGTCCGTATCCCATGTATTGGTATTGGTATGCCAGGCACTTTAGGAAGCAGCCTCCCATACTTTGTACTGATCCCCCACCGGTGCCTCCACATGGCCGGGCAACTCCGCGGCACTCGTCCTGCCTTCCCCGTCCCTTGTCCCCTGCCTGGGCTCACACGGGCGGGCCCTGCAGCTGCAGCGCCCTGTGGAATGCTCGACAGCTCTACCTCTCACGGGCCCTGTGCCCTCCAGCTGCAGGCAACATCTGGATAACTCCTGATTCATCCTACGAGTCTCAGACAGGAGGCTTATTCTTGGCAGAAACTTCTCCTGATGCCCTAATCCCTTTGGGCTACCCTGCGCTTTTATAATTCTCTGCGATATTTGCTTAGCCATTTCCTTGGCTCTGTCACCCGTTGGGCTGTGAGCCCGGTGGGGGCAGGAACAGTGCTTCCCAGCATCCGGCCCAGGCTAGGTACCAGGAATCGGTGCCGACGTGTGGAGAGGATGCACGTGTCCTCTGGGCCTCGGGGCAGCAGCCCCTGGGAGAGGGTGGGCCTTTCCCGGGACCTCCCCACCACCGCCGGCTTCGCAGTTGCAGACCGAGGCTCCTAACCCAGGTATCTTTCCCAGGAAAATGCTTTTTACCCAAAGTCTCTTCAGTTCTTTTTCACCGAAATAAACTAAATAGCCTGAATAAACTTTGTTTTGTTTTTAAGATTTTGTTTATTCATGAGAGACACAGAGAGAGGCAGAGACACAGGCAGAGGGAGAAGCAGGCTCCCTGTGGGGAGCCCAACGCAGGACTCGATCCCAGGACCCCGGGGTCACGCCCTGAGCCCAAGGCAGACGCTCAGCCGCTGAGCCACCCCAGCGTCCCATGAACTTATTTCTTTAACTTTTCTTTCTAGGGACTTTATTTCTAACATTTTCAATGGTTGATGATGGTTATTTTATGACTTTCTGAAGTTTTCCTGTTTCACATGCCGTATTTTAGACAGGCTTTAAGAGGGACACAGGACAGATTCTGGGGTGTTGTAGACCTTTTCACACTACTTACTCAGCTGCCTTAGTCTTTTCGTTCCAGGGCTTCTCTGTGTGAGGTAGGATGTGTCTGAGGAGACGAACACAGGGTTTTGTGTTCCCTCTGGTTTGCAGAGGTCTCTTCCAGGCGTGTGGTTTGGGAGTCGCTTGTGCTCTAAGGACTGTGAGGGGAGGCACGTATGTGCTGGGAGACGGGGCTGTGGCCGCCCGGGGCCTTCCACGCGTCCTCAGTCAGCGCTGCTCACAGGACATAGGACCGATCCTTCACTTCCCCAGCGGACTCCTCAGCTCCTCTCTTCTCTGATCCGGGAGCTCATTTCATGCTCGTTAAAAAGAGAAAGTTTTGCCTTTTTTTTTTTTTTAAATGAAGTCAGCCCTCCCCGAGAGCGGGCGCCCTCGGGTGGTGCAGCTCCCCTCCGTGTCCCCAGCCTCCGACCCAGCGTCTTCGCAGGCCGCGCTGCAGCCCTTCCCGCGGGCTCGTCGGTCAGGTGGGAGGACGGAACCGGTAACGTGGAGCGTCACCAGAAGGGCCCCGATGCGGTCCGGGGGCCGCCCTGAGCAGCTACTGCAGGGGCTGGGAGCGGCCCCGGGGGTGTCCTGCCGCGGCACACGCAAGGCCTTTGCTTTGTCACTTTCTGTCTCTGGGCTGAAATAGGACGTTACTGAGATTTTATGAATCTGTTCTTCACAAGGCTAGATTAGTCTTTGTCTGTTTGTTCTTGAATCTGTTTTGCCAGCCCCAGCAGGTAGGGAGGAAACGGTGACGTGTCTGGAGATTTCCAGAAAAGCCAGTTTACCTTTCAAAGCGTATCCCCCGCCGTTTTCAGCTGCAGATCTTAGGTACTGTATCAGGCAGGCCCTCCTATGTTTCGACAGGTAATTGCTAGTAGCCCTCATCGCTGGTGAAGGAACACCTAGGCAAGGTATTCCTTGCTTCAAGGTATTCAGTGTGGTCTACAGGGTTCAGCCCTCCTAGTTTAGGGAGGGAGTCTCCAACCAGAGCGCCGCCCTGCCTTTCCCCCCTGGGGCTGCTGGGGCTGCACCCACCCAAGATAACATCGTAGGGAACTTGTCTTTAAAGATCTGAGGTAAATATAAGTACAGTGTTAAAAACATCCAGTCTTTTAGTCTGATTTATCTAGAGTTCTTCTCCTTTTGTAATGAAGGGCTTTCCATGTGCTGCTTTGTTCCTTCATGCTTGGTAGCAATATCTTAGGCAGCCTAGGATCCCCTGAGCCTGAACTTTGGGGCAGGACTGCTGGCGTTGCCCACCTCTCTCTGTGAAATAACATGAATAATAGTATTGGCCTCATAGAGCTGAAGTGGGAATGAAACTCTCTAGCTTGTGAAAGTGCTTTGTTACTGGCTTTAAGTACATAGATAGATGGAAATGGCAAGTATTAAGTATCAGTATTTATGCCCAGAGTTGCCAACTGCCACGTCTTAGTAATTTTAGCCAGGATATTCAGTAAGACCCATCTCCCACTCTCTGAAATGTTTGGTTCTTCTCTACGTGTGTCTCTATTTCTTTTTATGACTTCCATGATCTCTCAACTCTAGTAGCTTTCTACAACTGGATATAACAGAGAAGCATCTTTTAATAATTAATTACCGCTGCTGTATAATCTTAAGAAAAACCAAATGGGAACACTTTAATCTCTTTAGATAACTCACATTATTTATTTATTTTTTTACTGATCAATTCTTTTTTTAAAAAAAATTTATTTATTTGATGGGATGGGGAGAGAGAGAGTGAGCTCACAAGTAGGGGGAGCAGGAGAGGGAGAAGCAGGTTCCTTGCTGATCGAGGAGCCCATCCTGGAGCTTGATCCCAGGACTTTGGGATCATGACCTGAGCCAAACGCAGACAGTTAGCTGAGCCACCCGGGAGTCCCTAATCAATTAATTTTTGAGTCTTTTGCCTACAGTGGACTCAATGATTTTCAGGAGAAAATCTTTCCCCTCCATTGATATATGCTTTTATTGCTGAGAAGTTTTAGTAGGGCTACTAAAGCACTTCTAATTCAGGCACACATCGTTTCCTCTTTCTTTTAGAAATGGGTTTCATAGAATTTTAAACTCACTTTGCCTCCAGAAACCTACTGAAAAATATATGATACAGATATGAGAGTTCATAACTATAAAATAAAGCAAAAACTGCTTTGGTGACTTTTTAAAAAATAATGGGGAATGTGGGGTCATTTATAGTGTGACGATGTGAATTTTGAGAATTTTAGGTACTTCAGAATCAGACTGGCAGTTACGAGCTCTACTTTTGTTTGTTTAATTTTTTCCCTTTAAAAAAATCTTCCTCTTTCCACTGACTTGCTTGGAAATGACAAATCACCACATCTTTGGTGGTTTTTTTTTTCCCTTCATCTTTGGGTTTTTTAATGGCCAAGCAAACCCAGCCTTAACTCAGCTGTATGTCTGCAGTCCAAGGCTGGTTGCTCCTTCTGTGCCTTTCTCTCTCTCTCCAGAAGTCCTCTTAGTCAAATTGTGACTATCAACTGAACACATTGTATTAGTTCAGACTTTTGAGATTACAAGTGATAGTCCCGCAAGTCACACTCATTTAAGAGTGGGTGCAGGGGAAGGATGCCCTGTAGCCAGGAAGGATGACATCAGCGTGCCCTTCAACGTCTGCATCTCTGCAGAGGGCCCATAGCTCAAGTTCCTAACCCCCTCAACCTGTGCAACTGTTTGGAAAGGCTGTGATCTTTTCTCAGCACCTCAAAGCAGGCCTCTTATTCTATTGACCTTGCCCTTTTGTGTGTCCCTCCTTCTGTGTGCGCTGGTCTAGTAAACTCCTGCTTATTCTCCCGGACATGTTTTCCAACCCTCAGCCTGTGGTGTGTCCCTTTTAGGTGTTCTTTATAACCTATGCTCAGGACTTGTGCATGCACTTATCCAACGTTATGGTAATGGCTTGTTTATTTGTTCATTTCCTAACTAGTCTGTGGTCTTCTAGAGGGTGGGAACTGTGTCTGATTCATGCTTCCATTCCTTGTCCATGGTCTCATTCATAAATAGAGAGAACTGTTTGTTGAATGAGTGAACATGGGCTCTACGGTCATGTTGGTGACTTTGCTTTCTGGGCTGAGCTCAGGACAAATGCCAAAGCCTTTCCCCTAATGATATCCGAGCCCAGCTTCTAACGTCCTTCATTCTAAAGCCAGACCAACGTGATCCTCTGCCACAGACTCAGTAAAGAAATGTGAATATGCGTGCAAAAAGCCCGTTAGGTAGTTGTTTTGGTAATAATTAAGGTTGCATGCAATATCTAGATACAAATGATAATGACTTAAAATATCTTTATAAAGTGTGGAAGTGACCCTTACTTAATGGGCAGCCAGATCAACTATATCAACAGTTGATATGAACAGAGTGGCAGAAATTGGTCAGGAAGGTGCTTGACTGCACATTCATTTTTAGTGGTTTATTTTTCATCTTTATTCCATTGACTTCAGTTCTTTTGATGAACAGCCTAACAGCTTTTTAAGTAAGGTGAAAAACCTTTTATTAATGCATGCAAACTTTGTCAATTTGTCCTTCCTTTTCAAGAGTAATAGTATTAAAATCTTTAATAACTGCCTAATACACAGTTGATCCTTGAACAACATGGGATCGTTCCTGGGTCCACTTACACCATATAGCACTGAAAATGTATTTTCTTTTCTTTACAGTTCTCTTAACCTTTTCTCTAGCTTACTTTATTGTAAGAATACAGTATGTAGTGCAAATAATATGCAAAATATGTGTTAATTGACTCTATGTTATTGGTAAGGCTTCAGGCAATAGTAGACTATTAGTAAAGTTTTGGGAAGAGTCCAAAGTTATATGCAGATTTTTGTCTGTGTGGGGGTTTGGTGCCTCTAATACCCACACATTCAAGGATCAACTTGAATATAGTTCTTTTCCATTTGTCCCAAAGTTGAAGTTTTCCTTGTTGGTTCATTAAGACCTTTAATGTGGGACATGTGGGGGCGCTCAGTCAGTTAAGCATCTGCCTTTGGCTGAGGTCATGATCCCAGGGTTCTGGGATCAAGTTCCACATCAGGCTCCCAGCTCAGCGGGGAGTCTGCTTCTCTCTCTGCCCTCTCCCTCCCATTTGTGCGCTCTCTCTCTCATCACTAAATAAAATCTTTAAAAAAGCCTCTAATGTGTGGGTCTCACAAAATAGATAAGGGTCTTCTCCTTCTGACATTTTAGTAACCAGCTGTGATTAGACTCCTCAGTGGTATTGAGTCCATGAAAACCATTCACAACAATAGCTTTGGTAGATAGAAACTAAAAAGCTGCTTTTTTTCTTTTTTATGTGGTGATTTTCTTTATAGCCCTTGACACCTAGCATTCTGAGACTTTGTGATGCTGAACCATTTTTAATGGGACTTTGTTATGGTTCTAAGAATTTTTGTCATCGGAAACAAATGGAACAGTCTGTTTTATTGACCTACTTATGCTTATGCATTCCTTATTCTTCTCCTTTTTTTTTCAGTGAGCATGTTTTTGAACACATTAACACCGAAGTTCTACGTGGCCCTGACAGGCACTTCCTCACTAATATCAGGGCTCATATTGGTAAGTGGTAGTGTCCTTCCTATTTAAAAGCATGCTGATTACTAATATGTCAATATATGTACAGGAAATAATTCTGGAAGAATATATACCAGCAGTTTACAGTGATTTATCTTGCAAGTGTATATATGTGGGGTGGTTGGACTTACAGAAGCCTTCCATTGCTCAGATTACGTATTTCTAAAATATTTTAAACAAAATTTAAATAGTCACATGTTACTTTTGTTGAAGGGGAAGAGCAACACATAAAATGGAACATAAAGGAAGACAGTTCTGTGTCAAATTCTAGTGTCTGAGATAACTGAAAAATACGTGCAACTCAGTTCAACTACAAATGTTTTTCATCATTCTTTTCAAAATGGATTATTGGCCATAATCAAGATGAGCAGAAATATAGCCCAGTTTGTTTGTTTGTTTCTTCCTTTCATTTTGTTTTTTAGATTTTATTTAAATTCAGGTTAGTTAACGTATACTATACCTTTAGTTTCAGGGTAGAATTTAGTGATTGACCATTTGCATGTGACACCCAATGCTCATTACATCAAGTGCCCTCCTTAATGCCCAATTACCCCTTCCTGCCCATCTCTCATTCAGCACCCCTCAGACTGTTCTTTATAGGTAAGAGAGTCTGTTATGGTTTTTCTCTCTCTTTTTGTCTTATTTTATTTTTCCTTCCCTTCCCCAAGTTTATCAGTTTTGTTAAATTCCAAGTGAGTGAAATCAGAGGGTATTTGTCTTTCTTTGATTGACTTATTTCACTTAGCATAACACACTCTGGCTCCATCCAGCAAGATTTCATTCTTTTTGATAGGCTGGGTAATATTCCATTGTATGTATATATACCATATCTTCTTTATCCATTTGTCCATTGATGAACATCTGGGCTCTTTCCATCTTTTGGCTATTGTGGATAGTGACATTGGAGTGCATGTGCCCCTTCCCATCACTATTTTTATATCTTTTGGGTAAATACCCAGTAATGCGATTGCTGGGTCATGGAGTAGTTCTGTTTTTAACTTTTTGGGAAACCTCCATACTGTTTCCCACAGTGGCTGCTCCAGTTGACTGACATTCCCACCAACACTGTAAGAGGGTTCCCCTTTTTCTGCATCCTTGCCAACATTTGTTGTTTACTGAGTTGTTAATTTTAGCCATTCTGACTGGTTTGAGGTGTTATCTCCTTGTGGTTAGCCCAGTTTCTTTAAATGTATTGAGGTGAATGTGGCACTTCTAAGCTTTTTGGCCCTTTATCTTCTTTTCCTTCAAAATTTACATTTCCCGGGCAGCCCTGGTGGCGCAGCGGTTTAGCGCCGCCTGCAGCCCGGGGTGTGATCATGGAGACCCAGGATCAAGTCCCACATCGGGCTTCCTGCAAGGAGCCTGCTTCTCCTTCTGCCTGTGTCTCTGCCCCTCTCTCTCTCTCTCTGAATAAAAAACAAAAAACAAAAAACAAAAAAACCCGAAATTTACATTTCCCTATTCCTTCCTTTCAAAAATTCCCAGTAGGCAAAAGCAATGATAATCATCTCATAGCTCCATTAGTTTATGCTCTAAATAATTACAAGTGTGATAAATTATAACACCTGACATAGTTCTTTTTTTAATTTAAGTGACCTTAAAGAGAAGTTTAAGAATTTTTTTTGTGTTTTTTTTTGTCTACACATAATGCTGTAATAACTAATTTTTATAGAGAGAAGAATAAGAAAAAAAGATATCACAGAATTAATGTTAAGAGAACAGCACTAGAAATACGCAAGTTTTAGGGGAAAAGGCCACAAAAATGTGAAACAAATACATAGATGAACCTAGAACAATGGAGAGTTTCAGACGCTTGAGCTTGTAGGAAGCCAGAGTAAGCAGATAGAGCAATGTATGCAGGGCAGAAACCTACAAACAGCTTAAAGAAGTGGTGGTGGTATGGCGAGCATTTTTGTGTGTGTGAGGTCAAAGCATATTCAGGTTAAGCGTGCTCTGCTGCATCACATGGGTTACTGGACTCAAGGGAGGAGATGTTTAAAGTTGATATTACTGGGCCAATAATGTGAAGAACATCAGCAAGAACCACTCCAAGATCGTTTTATAAATGGAATCCACATGGAAAGCCCGGTACTGACTGCAGAGACCAAGCCAAGGTGAAGGGAAGCATATTAAAACTTCTCCTTGAGGATCCGTGGGTGGCTCAGCAGTTTAGCACCTGCTTTCGGCCCAGGGTGTGATCCTGAGTTCCCGGGATCAAGTCCCACATCAGGCTCCCTGCATGGAGCCTGCTTTTCCCTCTGCCTGTGTCTCTGCCTTTCTCTCTCTCTGTGTCTCTCATGAATAAATAAATAAAATCTTTAAAAAAATAAAATAAAACTTCTCCTTGAAATGAGCTGAAATAAGAGATGTATAGTAATTTGTACCCTACTGCCTCTTAAATGCAGATCTACACACCCATCTGTGTCTCTGAAGTCCTCTGTTCTGTGGGGACATGAGAAAGGCAAGGATACTAGAGAGAGTTATTCAGTTGTTTGTAAAGCTAGAAGGTGATTTGCATAAGCTCATGCTAGTTTGTGGCAGAGCCAGGCCTAAAACCTAGGTCCTCAGGTTCCCACCTTGGTATTTTTAATGGACTGATGGAACTTCAAACTTAGAAAATACGTTCGAATGCTTGGTAAATGATTAATAAGTACGTGCTGAATACATGGCAGCCTTTAAGCATGTATATTTTGGGGGGACATGGAGGAGGTATTACAAGTCTTCATCCAATAATTATTTACATTTAAAATAATGTTTTGATATCTTCTTTCTAAAATATCTTTGAAATATCTTTTGATTAAACAAAAAAGGAACTTTTGGATACAATTTCGATGCAATTTCGTGCTAAAATCAATAATCCACTCTGATGCAGAAAGTAGGTTTTTGTTTGCATATTCCTCTCTCAGGGATGTTTGCTTAAGAACGTTTACCCACTTAGGTGGTGCTTACTCTGTGCCAGGCACTGATCGAAGCACTTTATGTGCTTCCTCAATGCTCACAACAGTGCGAGGAGGTAATTGCCAGAGATGTTTCCCGTTTGCCACGGCGTAGGCGCCCCATAGGTAGCCCCTGCAGGTAAGCAGCCCACCGTAGGCCACACAGGCCCCGTAGGTAGCCCCTGCAGGTAAGCAGCCCACCGTAGGCCACACAGGCCCCGTAGGTAGCCCCTGCAGGTAAGCAGCCCGCTGTAGGTCACACAGGCCCCGTAGGTAGCCCCTGCAGGTAAGCAGCCCACCGTAGGCCACACAGGCCCCGTAGGTAGCCCCTGCAGGTAAGCAGCCCGCTGTAGGTCACACAGGCCCCGTAGGTAGCCCCTGCAGGTAAGCAGCCCACCGTAGGCCACACAGGCCCCGTAGGTAGCCCCTGCAGGTAAGCAGCCTGCCGTAGGTCACATCGCCAGCAGATGGAGCAAAGCAGGATCTCAGCCCGGGCGGGCTGTGGCTCCGTTCAGCACCTTTTGGTTACGTTCCCTGCGGTTCTCCCAGCTTGCTGAACAAACGGCGGGTCTGGATTTTACCTTGGTGTGGGTTCGCTGGGCTATAGATTGGTTGCCAGGGCGCGGGTTATTCCCTTTCACCCTGGTCGGCTAGGCCAGCAGGCCTTCACCTTCTAAGTCGGGTTGGAGGGGGGTGAGGCCCCATCTGCTTCCTCTCCTGTCCTCCCGACGAAGGATTTCGGGATTTCGGCAGAGCACCTGTCCGCGTGCCGGGCACACCTGACCTGGGAGCCACTGCCCTGCGTCTCAGGCCGTTCGCCCCGCAGCCTTGGGGTGGGGAGGAGTGCAGGGGGCACCGGATACGCCTGATGTGAGGCTTCAGGCCTCAGAAACCCTCTGATGTTTGAAGATTTTGAAAGGCCTTTCTCAGAAATGCTTGGTCTGTACCGAGGCCAAAATCACTATGAGTAGGAATAGTTCCTGACAGCATTCGGCTCCCGCCTGAGAGGTTATGGGCATTGGTTGTCCTGCCTCTGGGGACCCGGCTTTGCCCGCTCTTGAAATGCACCCCGGGTGGAGGCTTCTATTCAGCGCCTGTTCCTTTCTGCCAAGTGCATTCAGGAGAGGCAGCATTGAGGTAAAGGATCAGGTGCTTAGCGGTTTGTTTCCTGGCTCCCAGAGACAATTAGCTAACTCCTGTCCCCTGAGCGATGGAAGGAGAGCCAGGCAGTGAGTGCTGGAAGCACCGGGATGCCCCTGGGGAAATGGTTGTTTGGGGACCTCAGGATTGCTATGCTGGAGACTGAAGTTGTCATGCAGTGTGATGTCTTAGAAGAAGAGGGGTAAATACAGACAAAACACCCTGAAAAAAGTCATCTAACTAACAAATAGGCATGAAAATAAAATGTGTTTGGCAAAGGCTAGTGTCTTTTACACTAATGTGTTTAAAAGTAAATGACTAATTGATGTATATTTTAGTAGATTTCACTGCTAGTTCTTAATTTTACAGGTTGAAAGCAAGCAAAGAGTTTGGTTTTACCACCTACCTTTCACTCTTCCCTTTTGGTCCTGTGCCCACATCCCCATCTGGCCAGATCTCTCCCTTGCTTAACTCCAAGCAGCCCCTCTTCCCTCTTGGCACAAGCCTTTCCCATCTCAGTCCAGTTCCAGCCACAGGAACTGCACCTGTCATCACAGTCCAAACCCACCAATTTAGTCTTTTAGTTGCTCTGGCAAGGACAGGCCCAGACTGCTTGAAGTAGTCTCTCTGAGCAATGTTTATTTCAATGGAGAAAATTTCTGGGTTTTGTTTTTGTTTTTGAGAATGTAAGGTGGTTATGTGGAGAAAATACTCCCCTTAATTTTCTCAAAATGTTGGTAGAATGGAGAAAATGCTGTATGTTGTGTGGGACATTTATACATAGATCCCCACACCCCCATTAACATGGATATAGACATGCTCTTACGCCTACATTTTACACATGTATTAAACAGATATAAAAAAGAGATATCTGAGGCATAATTTTAACAAGTGAGAATCAAGAACTAAAAAGGGAGGAAATCCATAAATAAAAGACTTAACTTGTAGATTACATGTAAAAAAAATATGTTTTTGGGCAAGTGTAGATGAGATGACAACTAGGAAGGAATAAGTTGTATCAAAAGGTCCATTTATTGAATTCCTACTCTATGCCAGATATTAAGCACTTTGCATATATTACTTGATTTAATTCTCTTAAAAATTCTAAGTGGTAGATGTAGATAGAACAATGGCTTTATGCTGCTGAGTAGAAGCAGACACAGATGTTAAATGATTTGAACAAGGTTATATAGTAGACAGATGCTAAAATTTGAATCTGGATCTCTCTGACCATGTCCTCCATTCCCTCCTGTTCAAAAGTAAGTGAGTCAGATGATTGTTATGAATCCTTCCAACTTTTCCTTATTCGTCTAAAGAACTTAACTTGCACTTGAGATAGTGCTTTAATTGACAGACATGTGGATCACCCAAATGATGGTGATTTTGGAGCTGAGAGTAAAAAAAAAACTCCAGGAAACTTGATTGGAAGGGCTCTTGGGGTGTGGGAAACTGCATATAAATGTCAGGCTGTGTTGATTATGAAGCAAGTTGTCTCTTTGTCTCTAGAATGAAGAAAGAGAGATGCTGTGGGGATCTCGTGGTAGGGGACCCTGCAGAGAGTGGGAGGAAACCCAGGCTCATTCAGCTTTAATGAGATTACAGCTTATGGGGGTCACCATAAAAATTAATGATTTTCCACAGGAGACAAAGTAAAGTGCAAGGCCAGAGAGTAGACCTATGCCTGTCAGGGTCTGACTGTACACATGAGTATTTCAGTGGATCAGATTAATGATTAGACATGATACAAGTGAAGAAGGTGAACAGGCGAATGGCAGATGAAGGAACAAAACTACCCTTTTGGCTTTATCAGTTTGCATTTGAGCACAAATTGAGAGGCTTGAAAATCATGTAGTGGCAGGGCTGAGGGAAGGAACCCTTAGAAGCCATCTAGCTTCAACCAGTAAAGACTTAAAGATGAGGCATCCAGAAAGCTTGTAACTCGCTTTGGTTACTTTAGTAGGTAAGGGTGGAATGAGGACTGGAATTTAAATTTCCACAGCTTTGCCGTAGTATCATTCTGCCTCTCATAAAGGCACTGATCAAGCAGGTGGATAGCAGAAGCATCCAACAGTCGTTGTTTTCATTTTGACAGACCCACAGAAATGGGTCAAGTAGATAAGAAAGGGGGTGGAGGGAGAGAGGGAAGAGAAAAAGATAAAAGAAAAAAGAGAAGGGTGGACACTACAACCTTTTCTGGAGGAGACATTTTTTTCCTTATCCAGTTGGCCATGGATACCTCCCACAACGTATGTTTTATTTGTGTCATCATTTATTGCCTTTGTCCTTTCTATAACGGAAGCTTTGCAAAGACTGGGACCATATCTGTGTTTTTGTATACAATAATACAGTTCCTGGGTAGACTCCTATGAAATATTTGTTGAAAGCACAGAGATCCAGGGAGTTGAATGCATTAACCGATTGTGTTAGAATTATCTGGGGAGCTTGTTTATTTTATTTTTATTTATTTTTATTTTTTAAAGATTTTATTTATTTATTCATAGAGACACAGAGAGAGAGGCAGAGACACAGGCAGAAGGAGAAGCAGGAATCATACAGAGAGCCTGATGTGGGACTCGATCCAGGGTCTCCAGGATCACGCCCTGGGCTGCAGGCGGCGCTAAACCACTGAGCCACCGGGGCTGCCCTGGGGAGCTTGTTTAAAGTGATGGATCTGACCACCAACCCAGACAACTGAATCAGAATCTCTAAGAGAGGGACCACAGCACGACACGGTGCAGGATGGCTTCTCCCAGTGTCAGTAGTCTTCATGCTTTTACCCGAGGAGAGTGACCCTCCTCTCCAAGCCATTCTCAGTAATGCTACATTGGAAAACCTCATGCTATGAACATATAGACATGGAGATAGGGGTAGATCATTGACTATTGACCCTCCTTTCTTCTCTCTTTTCTTAAAACCTTGGTGGTAGGTGGGCAGGAAAGAGGATTGCGGGACATGAATACCAGTTTTTCACACAGCCCCTCTCAACTGTTTAGGGGAACGAGGAGGGGATTGACTGAAACCAAGGGAGTGGGAAGCTAAGACCCTCTTCCATAGCACGTCAGAATTCCTAAACAAAACATAACAGGAATCAAAAGAAAAAAAAAAAAAAAACAGCCTGACATGTAGAGTTGGGGTGAGGTGAGGGGACTCTGAAAGGGTCATTGGGTACAGATAGAAAGGAAGTAGTTCAGAATTCCAACAAGAAACCTAAAAGATTATGGATATTATATACTCTGTGCTCACTGTCTCGATTTATGTCATTTATGCCCAGAAGGTCCCCTTTTGCCAAACAAAACAAAAACAAAAACAAAAACAAAAACAAAAACAAAAAAAAAAAAAAAAAAACACTGTTCACCACCAGCTGTGTTTCTGAAGACTTAGAGCAGGTGTCAATTTTGCAGCCTTTGCATTTGGGAGCAGACTGCGGGAAAGTTTCATATTTCCTCTTTAGTCTCCAGCATCACTGTATCTATTCTCCTGTGATATCATTACCCACTTTAATCCTTAGGAAGCACTTAGCCAATTTCAGGCTGAGACATCATTGTGTTTCCCGTGGGTTTAGTGGAATTGGTGTGGAATTACTGAGGTGCTGCTGTATGGGAATCTTGAAGCATTTATAAGTGTGGTATAGGGTATAGAAAAGTCCCCAATTCACAAGGAGGAGTATTTTATATATAAAAACTGCAGTTCAAGAAGAAGAGGGCTTATTGGCTAGGGAAAATCTAGGCATCTTCAGGAAGGACCTAGCTTTTAGGTGTGCAGGAAAGATGGAAGGGTCTTGTTTGTTTATACCTTTGCCAGATTTTTGTTCTTTCCCTGCGGGAGAGCATGAGACAAATTTGTACGTTAGTCCAGCTCCAAGCCTAGATCTCCACCCCTAGTCCCAGTGCTTTTTGGTCATCCTCTCTGCTTCCAAGAGTATGCCAAACAGTATGGAGGAAGTCACAAGGTGTTGCTAACTGGGTTCTTGACAAATGGGTCTCTATTTTTTTTTTTAAAGATTGTATTTATTTATTCATGAGAGACAGAGAGAAGCAGAGACACAACCAAGAGGGAGAAGCAGGGTCCCTGTTAGGACCCTGGGATCATGACCTGAGCAGAAGGCAGATGCTCAACCACTGAGCCATCCAGGTGCCCCAACAAATGGGTCTCTTTTAAAGATGATCTGAGTCCCATGTAGAGTTTTTGACCCTTCTGTCCTGCAAAGTATAGATCCAAACTACTACTTCAGCTCTCACATTCCCAGTTCCATCCCCACTTTCCTTATGCTCAAAAGACAAGCCTTACCTGCATCTCCACTGAGATCAGTGTCACCCACTTTAGCCCTTTGTTGCCTTATTACCAGCGAAACAGCTCATATCACACCCTACTTTCTAAAATAGAATGTTCCCCTCTATTCATTCACCCTTCCTTTTCTTATTGTCTCAGGGCAAGAAATGGTCGGTTCCTTTTGAAGGTGGAGCGGGTGTGCTTTCTTGGCTCTTGGCATCATGCCTCTTGGTTGTTTGTACTCTTTGGCCTCTTTAATGTCGCTCTTTTCACTAGATTCTTTACTCTTCCACAAATATGTGTAAGTCTCTCTCTCTTTTTTTTTTAATAACAAACAAAAAGAATACAAGAATTTTTGTTGGTCCTGCCTGCTCTTGATTTAGACTATTTTCCATTAAATCACTGGGCCAGGCCTTGTCATCCATCCATTTAATTGTCCAAACCATCCATCCATCCATCCATCCATCCATCCATCCATCCATCCATCCAGTCTTGTAATCATTCATCTGTGTATCCATCCAACATTAACTGAGTGCTTACTGTGACCTTATTGTGCACATTAGATAATTGAGTCCCGGAGAATGAAGAGAACCGAACATGGTCACACCACTTAGCTATCATGAAGTATATTTGGGTTTTGACCTTTCAACTAGATAGGAGGACCACTGTTGATTTCCCAAATGCCAAATCAAATTGATGCTTTTTAGTTCTCACCTTACTTGATCTGTATAATCTTTGGGGTGGAGCATGAGTTGGAAAAAAGCACTAGAGGGATTATGCTTTTAAGACTATGAAATAGTAAATTTATATTTGAATTCTGTGGATTAAAACCTGTTTTATTCCACCGAGGCTAGCCTACTAAGCTACTAGTTTGTGCAAGGACTAATTTTAAAATCTAAATTTGTTTATGAGAGCTTTGCTGTTTACATTGTAGGTTATGCACCAGAGAAAAGAATTCAAAGTGACACCAAATATGTGTGTGTTAAATAACACCATCTGCCCATTTGGATCTGTGCAGCTATTTAAAAACACTCTGAGGTGCTGGCCCCAAAACCTGTCATGTTTCTGGGTAAAGGGCAGTTATTATGTTAACCCCAAATTAGAAGACTTAGTTTGAGGTTTAAAAGGCTTCAAGTCCTTTCCTACTTCCTTTTGCTGGTTGTTCCTTCAACATATATTAGAGTTTCTGTGCTAGGGTATTGGGGGTATTCATATAGTACGGAGAAGGACTGTGATAGGTAAGAAGCCATCTACTGCTATGAAAAGACAGGCCTGAGAAGACCCTCTCCGCCCCTTCCCCCGAATAGCTGCGTGAATAACCCAGTCCCAGTCTTGACTGAGATCAGTTAATCCTGCATTAGAAATACTGGGTGGAAGATCTGTCCCCTATTATAATGCAAATACCTCATTAATATGAATCATTTATACTTTAGGATGAATTATCCAGTCCCACTTGATAGACTCCTTCTGGATTAATTTTGATAGCTAAGAAAGCAAAGGGACAATGAAGTCGGCAGGCAGTGGGAAATAAAGATTAGTAAAGGGCAATGGTAGGCTGCACCTGTCTGTGTTTCAGTACACAGCAGAGCTACAAAAAGATGTCTTGTTGTAGAGCCCCGACGCGATTAGTGGCACAGAACTGGGGCTTCAGGCTGAGCAGCTACTTAATTTGCTTGCTGGGTGACTTTGGTCATTCCTCCTTTATTTTTATTTTTATTTTTTATTTTTTTTATTTTTATTTTTATTTTTTTTTTTAATTTTATTTATGATAGTCATACAGAGAGAGAGAGAGAGAGAGAGGCAGAGACATAGGCAGAGGGAGAAGCAGGCTCCATGCACCGGGAGCCTGACGTGGGATTCGATCCCGGGTCTCCAGGATCGCGCCCTGGGCCAAAGGCAGGCGCCAAACCGCTGCGCCACCCAGGGATCCCTATTTTTATTTTTATTTTTATTTATTTATTTATTTTTTAAATTTATTTATTTATGATAGTCACACACAGAGAGAGAGGCAGAGACACAGGCAGAGGGAGAAGCAGGCTCCATGCACCGGGAGCCCGACGTGGGATTCGATCCCGGGTCTCCAGGATCGCGCCCTGGGCCAAAGGCAGGCGCTAAACCTCTGTGCCACCCAGGGATCCCTCATTCCTCCTTTAAGTGGACACTGTGCATGGTCCTTTGAGGTCCCTTTTAGCACTGACGTTCTGTGATCCTTCTGGAGAAACTGAGAAATCTGGAGTTCCAAGGTGTTTGTGTGCGTGCATGCGCGTGTGTAGGTGTGGGTGGGTTTTGTGATGGGTATAGGCTGTGAGAGGTGCCGTGGCCTGTGGTGTGGACTGGGAGTATCAGGGGCCACGTGTGCATTTATGTAACCCTGGGGCACAGCTCTTGCTGGTGTGGAGCCCTTCCTGCTACGTGACTAAATGAATGGACGAAGGGCTGGCAGGTGCCCAGCAGCGTGATGTAGAAAGCAGAGCAAAGCTTGGGGCAACAGAGGCTCCCGCCACGCTGATTGAGAGCCGGGGCCAGTTCTGGGCCCAGCGTTCCTGGGTCGCTCGGAGCCTGCCTTCTCGTCTAATAAAGGCGAAGCCGCGAATCTCTTAAGGGCTTTGTTGGGTGGGCAGAGCCGAGTGGGGAGCGGTACCCGTTTTTCACAATGATTTCTAGGGTTTTGAGCCAACAACTTGGTAACAGACAAGAAGATGCTGTACCGGCCTGAATCCTAGACTGGCGAAGGAGGGGGGCATCAGGACGGCAGGTGAGCTGTGCACGGGAGCTGTGTGCCTCGGCACAGAATAAATGCCAGCTTTGCTGGTGCTTGTGAGAACCAAACACGCGGTGGGCGCTCAACTGGCAATTTTACACGAGGAGTCAAACTAGGTGTTTTCAACGACTGTGAAAATCGAGGACCCTTGAGGACAAATAATGAATATCATTTCCCCTTTACGATGGAAGAAACTGGTGTTCAAAGAGATGAAATAACTTGGCTGAGCTTACAAACTCCCTGGATTCATGGTTTATAAATTTACCATTCTTGAACTTTGCTCCATGCGTCAAGCAAGATCTCTTACTCCTGGTATTCCAAACACTATAGACCAGTTTTGTCCCTTCTTAGCTTTCATATCACATTCTCCCGTCTGCCCGGTGAAATTACTCGAATGTCTTAACACAGTGAAAATTCATATAGTCAGAAGAGGTAACTTTTTGGAATTAAAGTTTTCTTAGAATTGGAAACATTAGGTTTGATCAGTGGCTCCTATGGCCATTCATAGATGTTCTTTCTTAGAAAAGGCTTTAAAAAAAAAAGGGCTTTTTTTTTTTTTGGGTAGAGCAAAAGAGAGAAAACATTGATTTTTAAATAACAGCCCCAAGTCCATTCCAGGGTAGGTCACAAAATCTTGTTTTTAAGAAATAGGTAAGGATGAAGGTAATTCACTCTATGTTAGCTCTGCATTCTGTATATTATAAAAATACGGTACGGTTAATCCTATGCAACTCTGGGAAATACCTGATTCTTAATTTTCTTCTGTGTGATTTGTGGCTACTTAAGGAACAAATCCCAGGTGAGGCAGGGAGGAGAAGGAAGAGTGTGGGAGAGAGCAGCTGTGAACAGTGGTGGGAAAAGGATTCACTGGAGGGACTCAGGGGCCAGGGAAGGAGGCTTGGGTGGGGAGGTCGCTTGCTTTCCCAGGGCTTAGAAGTCACGATTTCAGCCTCATCACATGAGCATTACTATTTCTTCCCTTTTATTAATGAAAGTCATTTCTTTTCTCCTTTGCAATGCATGGTCCACAATAATTGGTAAACTAGTGAATGAGGAGACATTAATGGTGTTCAACAGATGCTTGTGCTTATAAAGCACTTCTTAGCAGGTGGGACTTTGCAGAGTCTCAGTAGTGGAGGACCATCCATACAAGAAATGGAATGCCTTTCATTCTTTCTGCGAAACCAGCATTTCTCTAAGGGAATGCTTGTTCTTAAAATAAATACAAAATTTTGCTCTCTTAAAAATTTTATGCAGGTATGGCTTTATCACAATGTAAGGTGCCAAGAATTGGAATATTTCATAAGCCATACTTCTAAAACTTGCTTACTTGCATACATTTCTGGAGTTGTCTTTCAACCATGGTGATTTTGTTAGAATACTATGTGAATTTGGAGGAAAATAAAATGAGGAGATCCCTGGGTGGCTCAGCGGTTTGGCCCCTACCTTCAGCCCAGGGCGTGATCCTGGAGACCCGGGATCGAGTCCCACGTCGGGCCCCCTGCATGGGGCCTGCTTCTGCCTCTGCCTGTGTCTCTGCCTCTCTCTCCCTTTATTTGTGTATCTCATGAATAAATAAATAAATTTTTTTTTTGAAAAAAGAAAAGAAAATGAGCAGCTCTTAACAGTGTTCTTTTATCCATGATTATAGTTATAGATTTTTCTTTGAAAGCCGGTGTTAAGTGGAGGAAACTATATGGAGGATTTAAAATGTAATTGGTGTTTTGATTTTATTAAACTCTTCAATTTTTAGAATAAATTCAGTAACACTTTTGGAACAAAAGATTAAGTAAGGTGGAGGCAGTTAGTAAATGCAACATATTTTCTGGGTATGTGAACGAAAATCATGAACAGTCACAAGGACTATAATCACGCTTACTATTTTTCTATTCTAGATATTTGAATGGTGGTATTTTCGCAAGTACGGAACATCATTCATTGAACAAGTCTCCGTAAGCCACTTGCGCCCCCTCCTGGGTGGGGTTGACAACAACTCCTCCAACAATTCTAACTCCAGCAATGGGGACTCCGATTCCAACAGGCAAAGTGTCTCAGGTATGGAAAGTCCTGTCGTTTGAACATGATTTGCTAACTTTTACTAAATTACTATGATTATGAGACAGTAATAATGTTGTTGTTCAAATACTAGTCTCCAGAGGAAAAAAAAAATGCAGTGTATTTTCCCAAGGAGTTGACAGCTTCTTACCCAGGAAGTAGCATATAATTATCACAGGGAAAGGAAATCTTTGTTTTGTTTAATTTCACTTTTTCTCCATTTTGGTTTAGCTAAGGATCATTTATTTCGGTCAGTGTGCCAAGCCTGAGTTTGCAGCCTCCTTGTCCCTCGTTTCTCGAACTTTATCGAATGTGTCCATTCTCTTCCATGCTAACTGCCGAACCTTCTGTCTAACTAGATGGGATCCCATCACTCCTTTGCTTAAAAGGCTGCTTTGGTTTCCACTCCACTGAAGATAAAGCCCAGATTCCTTAGCATAGCATGAGCTGCTTTCAACCTGTCTCACCAACTTTGGCTTCAGTCACAGTCGTGTCCCTCTCCTTTGCATTTATTGTTCACCATGCCATGTTTTCTCATGGCCCTCTTCCTACAAGTCTGTCTCCCTTTCCCGTGCATTTGCCCGTCTTTCGTAACCCAGCTCCAGGGTTACCTCTTGGGAAGCCTTCTCTGGTAGGTTGTACGATATCTCATCACCTTTGTTGACTTGTAACATTTTTATTTTAGCAACATTTGTCCAATCACACTGTAATGTTTAAGCTTACTGCTGTATTGCAGTATTTCTAGCACAGTGTCTGCTCCATCATGAAGCTCAGTGAATGAACAAATGATTGCATGCAAGGCCTGTAATTTCTCCATTCATAAAAGAAGAGGGAGGAGGAGTATCATCTCCTAGCTTGGTCTCTTTATAGGCTCAGTAAACATTTCCCAGGTCCCTAATATGAACCTGGCCTTATACAGGTTCTTATGAATATGATGATTGCAAAAAAAGACAAAGTCCTTGTCCTCATGGAACCCTCATGTCTGCTGAAGGAGACATAGTGGTAAGTGCTCTGATTACATAAGGGGGACAGAGAATGCTGTGGAGAACAAAGGAGGGGTTTCTGACCCAAAGTGGGGGGAGAAGTCTGCTTCTTGAAGGGGAAGGCACAAGTTCTGATGCTTGATGGATGAAGAGGAAGAAATTAAAGAGCTAGATTAGATCTTTTTTTTTTTTTCTTTCTCCTAGGATAACTCAGTCACATTTCATAACCGTCTAGCCAGGTGATAAGCATCAAGGAGCATTGCACATATATTTTATTCCTGTTACTGATCTCGTGCCCTTTCATTAGGCCCTTTGCCAGCCAGCTAGCTGTGAGTGGCAGTGGGCACCACCAGGTACACATTTATTTCATCTTAAAGGGTACACGTGTGGGAGATGGTACTAAGGTAACAAAATTGTCTGGGACTTACCCATTTTGTGAAAGAAACAGAGAGCCGAGCAAAGGGAAACATTAACCGCTATGCTAACAAGCGTAGCACATTATTCTAATGGGGGCTCTAGATCATTCAGTCATCATCATATAAGCAGTTGTGGATGACTGCCATCACTTTGCATCTTCTGTGAAGACCTCTTGTCTGGTTAGAGTTACTGTAGTCTTTGAATGGTATAAAACGTTGTAGGAAATGAACATATTAGAAATGGAAGCAGCCTTATTTGAGGCCATTCTTCATTGCGAGTACATTTTTATTTTCATTAAAATTCTCTACCCAATTTAAATCTCTTGACATCATTCCTTAATGCAATGAAGAGTTCTTCTAACTATCACTATTATTTTGCTCTCTCTCTTTATGGCTATCTTGAAGTCAGCCTTATGCACCATATAAAATCTTGATGCTATTCTTAGTGCTTTTATGTCAGTTTTTAAAGGGAAGGCCCTAAATCCTTTATGAAATTACATTCAAAAATAATAATCATGGAAATTCCCACTTTTATAGGGACGGAGTTTTCACCTGGCTAAGACTGTGGTTTTTTTTTTTATTAATTTTTATTTATTTATGATAGTCACACAGAGAGAGAGAGAGAGGCAGAGACATAGGCAGAGGGAGAAGCAGGCTCCATGCACCGGGAGCACG
This sequence comes from Canis aureus, assembly GCF_053574225.1. NCBI lineage: Eukaryota > Metazoa > Chordata > Mammalia > Carnivora > Canidae > Canis > Canis aureus. The sequence goes on along the minus strand of NC_135628.1, from coordinate 4,973,889 downwards.
ACGTGGGATTCGATCCCGGGTCTCCAGGATCACGCCCTGGGCCAAAGGCAGGTGCCAAACCGCTGCGCCACCCAGGGATCCCAAGACTGTGTTTTTGAATATTATTATTGATTCAGTTCCACTAGTATTTGTTTAATGTCTACTACTGTGCATGCAATATTTCTGTTCACTTCCCATATAATAGATACAGCGTTTATGATCAGATCTCGTAACAATTTTCAAATAGTTACATTTAGCAAAGTGGAAATTACCGTATCTAAGTCTGTTTAGGCCTCAATTTATCCTTTGCTACTTGACAGTTGGGTTTCTAACATTTGGCTAACTCAGTTCAACAGACACGTAAGCTGGTATGGAAGTACCAGATACATGGGACTAATACTGTTTTCCATTTCTCTTTTCCTGTGGTGATTTTTAGTTTTGAATAAGAAAAATATTATTAAAGGACATTGTCTTTTATCTCTACCCTTAATCACTTTCTATCTCATAGTCCGGTTTCAACTAAGTAAAGGAGAAAGAAAGTCTGAAATTGAGAGTAATTGATAATACATTTTCTTTCTTTTTTTTTTTTTTTTTAAGATTTTATTTATTTATTCATGAGAGACACAGAGAGAGGCAGAGATACAGGCAGAAGGAGAAGCAGGCTCCACGCAGGGAGCCCGATGCGGGACTTGATCCCAGATCCCGGGATCACACCCTGGGCCGAAGGGAGGCACTCAACTGCTGAGCCACCCAGGCATCCCGATAATACATTTTCTTAAAGTAGAGGAATTTAACAATTCCTATTCCCTTAATAATAATAAAAAAAGAGCTGTTGCCTTATTAACAAAAGGGTGAGTCTTTTGGTTTTCTTGGAGAGTAGTAAGATAGCTTTTCGCTAAATCTTACGTGAAATACATGGCTAACAGTCCCATGGGTATTGGAAAGGCAGTTTAATTGCTTATTTGAGAAAAATCTTTGAAAAAGCTTTAGAAAAATCCCTGAAAATACCAGTTATAAACATCGATCTATATGGGACTCATAGTGTTCATAGGACTTTTCTTAAGGAATCATTTGTTTTGGTTAAAAGCTGAAAGACCATAAAAAATAAAATAAAATAAAATAAATAAAATAAAATAAAATAAAATAAATAAAAAATAAAAAATATAATATATAATATATAATATAAAATAAAATAACTGAAAGACCTGGCCTACTTAAGGATGATTTGGGGTGGGGAATGGAAAGTGGGAGGGTTGCGACTGTCACAGGGTGGGTTGTTTACCTTGTTTAACTTTTGTTTCTGTACAAACTGGCCCGAGTGTAGACTCTTCTAAAATCTGTAATCCTTGTCTGTGGATTGGAGAAGAAATGTAGTTAATTATGCAGCTTCTTAATCTAGCCAAATTTTAGGTTGTTTGGCTTAGGTTAACATTTATGAATATTTCACTTGTTTTGCTTTATTTGGGAGCTAGCCCACCATTTTTTTTCATAAATCCTGCTGATGTATTTGCCATGTTACCATGTTTCTCACTGCGATTTCTTAATTCAACTCCGTTTATGAGCTGATAATATGTAGGGAGTTACTTATTTATTTAAAGATTTCATTTATTTATTCATGAGAGACATAGAGACGCAGAGACATAGGCAGAGGTTGCCAAAGTCAGGTTTGCCTTCCTGTCTCAAATATTTCATTTTAGTTTCACTTAGTCTTAATGTATATCTTATATATGTGCATAATAGATATGTATATATATGTAAGAAGCAGATGCTCTTATTTTTTTAAAAGACTTTTATATATTTGAGACAGGAGGAAAGAGAACACTAGCAGGGGGGGAGAAGAGGGGCAGAGGGCGAGGAAGAGGGAAAAGCAGACTCCCCCTGAGCAGGGAGCCCGATAGGGGGCTTGATCCTGGGACGCTGAGATCATGACCTGAGCCAAAGGCAGATGCCTCACTGACTGAGCCACTCAGGTGTCCTGCAGATGCTGTTATTATCTCTGTGGTGTGGTTAAGGAAGCTAAGGTACAGCAGGCAAGTTAAGTCATCTGCCCAAGGTCATTCCGAGGTCACTTGCTGGTAACCTAGGTAGTCTTACTTTGGAGTCCAGAGTCTCAAGCACCAACTAAAAAATATAGTCTGAATCCTCTGTGAGGTCCATAAACTCAATACTAATATAATTACTAAACTGGTAAATTAAGTCCTTTCATTAAAAACCAATACTACCATACATGACATTATTTCAGAAGTGGCATTAGCCAAACTTACTTACACACAGCTCAGTGGTAGGATTGCTGATGGTTGAGAGCTTAGGCTCTGGGGTCACACAGATGTGGCCCTAATCTTGGCTCCATCACTTAACAGTGTGTGACCTTGGGTGAGTCACTTAACCTTCTTCGGTATCTTAATTTGCATACATGGGAATAAAAACAGTATCTACCTCACAGAGTACTTTGAGGAATAAACGAAATAGCAAGTCAGAGGACAACCATCAGGCAGTGTCCTCCACTTTTCTATGAATATGATAGGGAAGATGGCCCAGCCCCATGGAGATACGGCTATGGGTTTAGTGAGGTTTACTCATTAGCTCAGTGATTCACTTTTATGCCGGACTTTTGCTGCTTGCATTTCAAATATATCCCTTGGCTAAACTGCAAATTGCTACATGTCCAGAACCTCTGGGATTGCTCTTTAATCGTCTCAATTAGGGGAACCCAGTTGTCCTCACCACATCGATGTATGTGTTGAAGTGATTTTCTGAGCCAATGCTTATTACATCTTTTAAAATCTTTTGCCACTAAAATATATGTTCTAGTAGAAATTTGATCTCCAGTTGAATGGTGAAAATGCCTAAAACAGTTTTAGTCCCTGGTGAACATTTATTTAATAAACTTATTTCGCCATTTCCACATTACGATCGAGTTGAATGGCTTAGGTCAGAAATGATCAATGAGAAACATATCAGAGATACAATAAATATTTAGTCATCTTAGCAATACTTGAAGAGAGTAGAGTACCATCTTGACTAGAGCAGATCAATAAAAATGGTCTTGAAACATCATTATTTATAACTATCCTCATTCTGTCAAATTTGAGGGAATAACACATTTGTTGAGTTGAAAGCTACCTACGTGTTACTTTGTGCCTTTACTACTACTATTTTTTTCAAAATAATTATTTCAAAAGTTAAGAAAACTGCTAAAGTTTGATTACTTAAGATAGTGGATATTGTTACTCTTAATGATTGTTTAAGAGCTTGTATGAAGTAGACAATTGGGTATTTATTTCTGAGATATCAAAGCCAATAAATATATGTCAGAATCATGTGTCAGACGTTGACTGGCTTGGGGTTAATCTTGATTGTCATAATATATCTGATGAAACTTTATCTAGGGCCCTTTTCTGTTGTACTTTGGAACAAAATGTTTAAAAGTATTGTTAAAAGTGCCTAACATTTGCCCAGAGGAGTTTTTGAAACTTTTTCTAATGGAAAATTTGATTGATGAAGTCATAGAATTTTTTGAAATATGATATTGCAGGGTCAACAGGTCTGTTGCATATAGTGGATAGTTGTTGGTCAATCTGGACACCAGCCTGTAATCTCATTTATTTTGAACTATAGGGGAAATTATATAGCTTCTGTTAAAGGGGCCTCTCACTAGCTTATGTAAAGAATATAGATGACTTGAGCTTTAAAGCCTCTCGTAGAGGGACTCCTGGGTGGCTCAGAGGTTGAGCATCTGCCTTCGGCTCAGGGCGTGATCCCCAGGGTCCTGGGATCGAGTCCCACATTTGGCTCCCCTGTAGAAGCCTGCTTCTCCCTCTGCCTGTGTCTCTGCCTCTCATTCTGTGTCCCATGAATAAATAAAATCTTAAAAAAAAAAAACTGATAGACTCAATGAAGATCAGGCTAATAGCTGTTTGTAATAATATTCCCATCATTATTAGATTTTAGATTCTGGGAAGAGGTGGTAACTTTTGAGTATAACAAGTCTTCTTGGACTATGAATGAATGAATAATTCATATATTTTAAGGCCCTGGAAGTGAAGATTATATATATATATATTTTTAATTTTAGGAAAGAAAGGTTCTCAGAGTTGAAGAAATTGGACATAGAGTAATATTTTCTTCCATGTGAATAAAAGCCCTGTGACTTTGGAGCCTCTTGGTTTTTCTGAGAATTAAGTTCTCTTTTTCTTTGAGGACTGTGACAAAGGGAAATCTGTGGTTCTGTCGGTGCATTATTCCTTCTACAGAGCTTCTTCGGCTGGATGCCCTTTTTATTTTTGTTCCAAAGCTATAAGACCCTCCTCCCCCAGGGTCTAGCCCCAGGTCTAATGCAAATAGCCATTCTATGTATGTTTAAACCACACAGTCCTGTGAGCAGTGTGGAAGGCATTCTAGAGGAATGGATGAGTACAAAAGGGATGAAATAACTATTACTGGGATGGCAAGTTTTAGTAGGAAATGGTGAGAGAAAAGGCTGAAGACAAGACTGGAGCTTGATTTTAAAAGTCCTTGATAGCAGTAAGCATTTTTTTTTTTTTATGTTCTTTGTCTCCTACGTAAAAACTTATACTCATCCTATTATGAGATCCCCTGCAAAGAGGGGTATCTGTTCTGCAGACTTGGGCAACTAAACAAGTCGTATTCCAATATTTATTGCTCCTCTTACTCTTTTTTTTTTTTTAAAAGATTTTATTTATTTATTCATGAGAATACACAGAGAGGAAGAGAGAGAGGCAGAGACACAGGCAGAGGGAGAAGCAGGCCCCATGCAGGGAGCCGGATGTGGGACTCGATCCGGGTCTCTAGGATCAGGCCCTGGGCTGAAGGCAGGCTCTAAACTGCTGAGCCACCCAGGGATCCCCGCTCCTCTTCCTCTTGAACTGCATTCTTGCATGCGTGCTGAGGTCTGAATATTTTTCTCAACATCTGTAGATAGAGACTCTTCTGTGGGCTGCCACAGAGGGAATCATAGACAGTTTATTGCACTGGGGGCATATATTTAATTGAATATTAATGTCAGCAAGCCCTTGATGGAGTCCCTGGCAACTTTTAGGTCCTCTAAAGGGCACTGAAATTGTTGGTATTAATGGAAAAGGCAAATTTCCTTTTGGATGTAAAATTTTAATTCTGACTTAAATAAAAGAATTTATTACTCAAAGACACGAATAAGATAAGAAACTGGACCTCATGTAGAAAGACTTTTACCCTCTGGATATCTGAGTTTAACTTCTTGACTTAAATCTTCACATTCTAATACCTTTGGCACTTAGAACATCTGTCCTTTTCAGAAAAGCATCAGGCAATCTGATATTTATGGGCTATGTACTCTAGAGTAATTCCAGACTGGGAGGGTTTTTGTAGTAAGGGTAAGATTAGGAAACAGAGTTGCAAAGAAGAAATTAACGTAGCTATGATGTAATTCAAGGTAAAACTTTGACGGGTTCATATTCAACCTCTAGTCACTTGTTTCTTTAAAAAAATTATTTCTGTTTTGCCCCCATTTGAAGGATATAGCTAATGAAGACATTTCTTATGTAGTCCTATGTCACATATTTTTTTCTCATCCAGAATATTTTACATCTGTTATAGTTACTTAGATCCTCATTTTTTTTTTTTTAAGTTTCAGGGATAGTTGAAGAAATTGAACACAGACCACATGTATGACACTAATGTTAACAGTGACTTTTTTTTTAAAGTTCAGTTCCCCGTTACAAGCTATAAAAAATTTCAAAATGTTTGTGGCACCCCCTGCTGGCTACCTTGTGGCACTTCCTAACTGAAGATTCAATCTTTAGGTTCTGCTCAAAAATACTTTAGGTATCCGTACTAAAGTCTCTTTGCAGTCATTTTTATTTAGAAACAATTTCATTTGTCTCAATATATAATAGAATTGAAATTTTAATTGAAGGCATTTTGCTTTATAATTTGTCAACTGATACTTGAACAGTGCTTGTCCTTCCAGGCAAATAGAGTAATGTATTCACTGGAGACAAATTGTTTGCCATAAGCTTTTTTACTAAGATTTCAGGTAAAAATTCAACAGGGCAGAAGCATATCCCTAAATGCTTCTGTTTTATTGCCAATAATGCTGCCACGAGCATCCTTTATACATAAATATGTGTGCATATTTGTTATGTGCTAAATACGAACCTTGCAATATTCATAAAGCTTTGAAGAAGAGCACTTGGATCTTGAAAGACATCCTCTGAGAAGATGATTGGAATGATGAGGACCTAAGAGTTATAATAGCCTAAAAGGCAGCGATCATGGTTGTTTGGCTCACTGGTGTGATTCAGGCCATGATCTGGAGTTCATTAGTGACCCCTCCAAAGGCCTTTACATTTCTTTTAAAAAAAGTAATTATTTAAGAAAAGCAATGTTTATAAACATTGAGCAAATTTTAGGCGAGCTCCAGCCCTACTTTAAAGATAAATTTATCTTCTTTAAATAAAAATATGTCTTCCTGTTATGTGTATACCCTTCGTTCACTATTTTAACAAGAATATATTGAGATTACACACAGTGTTTCTCTAGTGTTTCATGTTCTTCAATCTCATGCTGTATCGTAATAGATGATTTACTTGTTTGTTTTCTCCATTGAGTGCTCCGTGCTCATTGGATGGATGAATGGATGGGTGGATGGGTGGAAGGATGGATGTTGCATATAACAGGACTGAGAATCTTAATGAATCATCCGTGGCCTTTAATGTTCTTTTGATTTCTGCAGTAATTGCTCACTTTTGCGTGTATATGTCTTTGGGTGTGTTATTTTGGCTGACTACACACAGAGAGATATTTTAAGTACTGTTAACTGATTTTATTTTCTAATAAAACATTATTCATTCAAAGAAATGTATTCTGAATCAGTAGAAAGTCTTAATCATAGGCTGTTTAAGAATTGTAGCTTATTAGTCATACACTTATACGACAGTCTTAAAAATTAATAATTGACTTTTTTAAGTCCTGTGGTTCTAAATTTCTGTGGTCTTTGTATAAGAAAGATGTATAGTCTATTAGTCCATGCTAGAATTATAATGTTAGTATAATGATTAATATCTGTATCTGTGTAAGTAAACAGTGTTAAGGCTTTAAAACACTTTATTTTCATAGCATTTCTCCCTAAAATAATAACTTTATTAATTTTCTTATTACTACTTTATGGCAATGTGAAAAGAAGTCTGGTGAATTATCACAAGTTCACTATTAACATAGACCCTAAATAAAAATCTAGGGCACTTGCATATTATACTCTAGAGCTTAAGTTAGGTTTACTTTTGAAGTTATTTTAAGATTTTTTTTTTGAGTAATAGAAAATAGTTTTACTTCTAGCTATATCTTCTACCTGTAATTTTAGAAATAAATTCATAGATTCTGTTTAGATCTCTTGATGACTATTGAAGTTATGAATCTGTTTAGATCTCTTGATGACTATTGAAGTTATGAACTAGCTGATTTTGGCATGTACCTTGATTTAGCGAATGAGGAAGCTTGGGCCCAGAGAGATTAGGGGAAATTTTCCAAAGTCCTGGTGCCTGAGCTTTATTTCCTGATTAACCACGCAGAGTTTTTTCCATGTTGCTTCCCATGTAGAGGATAGAGAATAAAATTATCTTATCAAATGGCCAGGAAGGGTGGTTTGCTGAATTAATTAGCTTGTAGTGTCTCTGGACTATGTGTAACATTTTCATATTTCTCTTTGTTGCAGAATGCAAAGTATGGCGAAATCCACTAAATTTATTTAGGGGTGCTGAATATAATCGGTAAGCATTTTGACAGCTTGGGAAACAAATGGGTCTAGTTCAGAGAGTAAAGACAGCAGCAAATGTTTTTGCTGGTTCACTTAGGGGTCATTGTAAGAGTCTGGGGAGTGCTTCTATTTTTTGATACAGTGCTCACATGTTTTGATTTTTCTGTTTTATAAATATTTTTGGGATTGGAATTGGGATAATATGTAAAAATGTGTAGTTTTTAGAAATTTTCTATTTACAGTTACTCTTTTCATTATGCATTACACAATCAAAATATTTTGAAGCTTATCTAGAACGTAAGTGGGTATGAAGATGTCACAAAAGTTACACTGGAATTTAATTTTGCAGAGTAATTAGGCATATCAGAATTTTCATGGCTTTTGGGAAATGTCTATTTATAATACGAATCAGAGAAAGTTTTCATTAGTTAGTACTAGTAAAATTTTTAGACCAAAAAATAAAGGAAAATGTTTCCTTCTTTTCTGCTGATATACTTCCTAAAGGGAGAACAGGATGATTATTAACAAAAAACTTTGTTCATTCGTTGGCAAAACTGCCTTAGTGTTTCAGTTGATGTTTTATAGTTCAACTCCTATGCAGCTTAATATTTTGTAGCTCTTGCTTTCTTCTCCCAGAGTGTCTGACCATCTATTTCCCCTTTACCAGGTATACTTGGGTGACAGGACGAGAGCCTTTGACTTACTATGACATGAATCTCTCTGCCCAAGACCACCAGACATTCTTTACTTGTGACTCAGACCACCTGCGTCCTGCAGATGCAAGTATGGACAATCTTTTAGATAGTTGCTGAGTGGGAGGGCTTTTTGGTTTAAGTACTAAGATTACTACTTTTAGAATATCTGCTGTATAAAAACAAATGTGTAAAATATCAAATTGGAGATTGACTAATAGAACCCAGAATTATGACACTTAAATAAAGGATTTATCACAATGAAGTATCAATGTAGAAATGAGTCTTCTTTTTAAAATTTAAAATACTGTTTAGAAAAATATACTGACATTGGATTTACATTTTCAACAAATATCAATCTTATATGAAGATAATTGAATCCTTGCTTGAGGTAGGATGAAGGGTCATGTCTCTCTGATGATACTGTAATTAGAAATTGGGATTCAGTGAATGTAAATGATAAATGAATATATTGTAGTGATTTGTATGCCTATTTATAGGTTCACTAGCATTGAGTGGAAGCATGGCTTTAGCTGTTGGAATCCATATTTGTTTTCCATCCTAGAAAAGGCTTTTGTTTGGCATACATTTCACATTGTTTGAGATACAAATAATTCCACTCATATTTTTTAAATTATCAGACCTAAAATAAATAGATGAAAAAAATCTTTAAAAAGAGGTATATGTACATACACCTAAGAAACTAAGAAGATATATATATATATATATATATATATAAAACAAATATATACATATATATAAAACAAATATGAAGACTGTCACTTTTTTTTTTTTAAAGGTACTCTTTGCCATGGTGGAACATCATAGTCCAATAAATATTCCAGACATTGAGCTTTCCACTGTGTGTGTGTGTGTGTGTATAAAAACTGTTTGCTGCAAACTTTGGAAACAGACATACTAAGCAAAAGGCCAAAGCACTTTTTTTCTGACCCAACTCCTAATTCTTCAAATGGTTTTAAAATGTCCTAATACCCAGAGCCTATAGAGTTTGAGAAAATAAGCAATAGAAATTATGTTGTGTCTAAGTAGAAGGAAGAGATTATTAGCAATCTCATCTCAAAAGAGGTAAAATAATATATGTGTCTTAACAACAAATGACACTAATGAGCAAAAGAGATATTAAATCTGTCTTAGAATATCTTTTCCTTTCTTGATTAAGAAACCATAAGCAGTGTGATGAGCATAGCGTAACATATAGACTTGGAGAATCACTATGTTACACTTGAAACTACTGTAACATTGTGAATCAACTAGTACTTCAGTAAAAAAAAAATCTTAATCAAGATTAAATCTCTGAAATTATAGACCACGGATTAACCTATAAGATTTAGATCTGTAATTTTATGAGCGCAAGAAGGGTTTGATATCAACTGAAGGACACGACGAGAATAGCAAATTAGAGAGTATTTGTGTGACTTTGGAGATTTGGGCTGATCTTAGTAAGTGAAATACTGTCTTGTATTCAGGCTGAAAGCTATTTATTTAACTATTATCCTGTGTTGAGTCTTCCAAATTATGTGTATTGATGGACTTGCTTTTTTCTCTTTTTCTAAAACAGTAATGCAGAAAGCCTGGAGAGAGAGAAACCCCCAAGCTAGGATTTCTGCAGCTCATGAAGCCTTAGAGATAAATGAGTAAGTGGGGGGAAACTCTTGCTTTTAAAAAAGAAAACCTTATCCTTTGCGGAATGTATTCATGGATGGGATACTTACATGAAATTATGCATTTGGACTTGAGAATTGTTTGGAGGGGGTTGTTAATTTGTCAAAAAAATTTTTTTGATGGTGGGTTTAGTCCTCTTAGAGAGCAGTTTAGTGGCTTTGTTATGACCCTAACTTAAACAGCCTCCAAGGGCTAGCTAGCCCTTTAAGGACTACCTGTGGGATACTGTAAAAACCTAAAACAAATACGGTTCTTGACATATCTAAAACATATTGATGGGGAGACTTTTTTTCAGATGTAGAATGCTCCTCTGTGCCATCACAGTTTTTAGGTAGAGCTACTGGGGAAAAGATAACAAAAACACAAGGTGAAAAAAATTACACTTTAAAAGTATTTCAAGATCAAGACAAAGATAAGAAGAAATGCTGCCTTTAGTGTTGTCAAACATGCTTTGGGTTACCAAGGAAGCCTGAGAAATATCTTCTGGAGATCTCAGAAAATGGGAAAGGTTCTTAAAACTGGAGTCATAAAATCTCAGGGTTGGCAGAGACCTTAAAGGTCATTTAGCTCAACCACCCATCTGGTGCTTGAATCACCTCGACACTCTCCCTGCCAAGTGGTCATTGTTAAACTATTTTATGATTTTTTTTTTTTGAAGAAGGTTACAGAATCTTCTTCGGAGGTCTTAGAAACAAGATTCACTCGAGAGTTGGAAATCCTGCCATTGTAACCTGTTGATCTATTTGGTTTCTGATTCTGTCCATACAACATATTTATTTTCCAGTTTCTTGTCATCTACAAATTTGATATGCCTGCCTTCTGTGTGTCATCCATGTTTCTGATAAACATGTCAGGATCAGGGATAGAGCCCTGTGACGTGACATACAAACTATCCTCCAGGTTCATGTCTTCATGACTCCTCATCCTTCGGTATTGTTCAACCAATTACTAAGCCACCCAAGTTGCACTGTATTCAGCTCATATTTCTGCATTTTGATCTTAAGAATGCCAGTTGTAGCTGTGGATCTTTACTGTGCAGCAAAATTCTTTAAAGTAAATTAAGCTAGCACAACCTGATTTATTTATTCTTATTGGGTTGAAGCTAGCTTCTAGTGTTCACGACTCTCTTTTAAAAATGCTTGGAGCCCATCCCTTTAATAATCCATTAGAATATCTTTCCCAGTCACTGTTCTGTAGTTTGGGAAGTCTCCCTTCTTCCCTTTTTGAACATTTTTATTGCATTTGTCATCTCATTCTTCTAGCACCTGTCTATTCTTTGTGATTCCTTAACTATCCACAGAGAGCACTTCCATGGCCTGCCTATGGGGTCTGTTGGCTTCCTGGGATTTGCCCATCCCAGCACAGTATTTCATTTAAAATAGATCAGTTATTTGCTATCTTACATCTTTGTACCCACATTAGAGTTTAATTTCTTCTCCCTTTTCCAGCCTGACCATCATGCTCCTTGATAGAGAAGCCAGAGAAAAATATAGGAGTTAGAGAGTTTTGCTTTCTCTCTATTATCTGCTGCTACTAACTATAAACTTTTCTTGTTTTGATGTGGTTGTTGTGTTGTTTGTCTTTTTTGCTTATTTATTTTTGCCATGGTCGTAGAGAAATGGGGGTGGTAATAGGGCTTTAAACATAATTTAAAAACGGGGAATAGATGGTTGTCTCTGGCATGTTGTTTTGTCTTTATTTTGCTTTGCAAGCCTCAGCTAATTTGGAGTTTTAGCTCTCCTGACATTACTCTTACTAGCTCATTCCACTCTCTTGTAGTCCTTCATTACATGCCTTCTTTCCATCTTTTTTTACATGTCCTTTAAAAATCTGACCTTGTGAGAGATCTCTGTGCAGCCGTATTGGTTACTCTATTGTCACCCCTCTTTTCTTCCTGAGAGGCTCATTTGTGACTACGGTTACAGCTGGACATTTGGAAGCTGCCCAACCCTCTTACACCATTTTTTTTTTTCCTTCGGAGTCTCATGCCATTGAATCATACCTCTTTTCTTTGAAGTTTTTGAAAGTCCACCTTACCCTCTTTGATTACCCTGAACTCCAAAATGACATAGTAACTCTCTCTGAATGTTCCTATCAATTTCCATTTCACCAACTATTTTTTTCTTCTTGGTCAGAATTAGGTCCAGAGTTGAAGTTCCCCTAATTGCTTCCTCTACCATCTGGGAGATAAAATTGTTACCAAAGTAAGTCAAGAACCTGTCGGGTGCCCTACTTCTAACCAAATGAGACTTCTTCTAGCAGATATCTGGATGGTTGACACCCCCATCACCATACTTTCTTGCTTCTGTATGTGTACTGTGTTGTGACAAGGATGCATCATCTATATCTTCCATCGAGCTGAGCAGTCGTTCTGTACTCCCCAACCATTAGCACTTCTATTGCTCTTTCCTTTCTCCTTCACTCACAAGCTCTTAGCATGTTTCTACCCCAGACTCATGACTTTCCACATAGATATATGTTTTCTTGGCTAGTAGTGCTACTCTGCCTCTCCTCCTAAGAATACTGTTTGAAATATAAATAAATAAAGCAAGCAACTTGCCCTAACCTGTCTTGAATTCCCAGCCCACTGACTATAATCTTACAGCTAATTCCTCTGATACTATATCTACCACTCAGTATTATAATCTCAATTTTCACTTCATTACCCTTGACCCATATTTATATGTCAGCATCTGAAGCCTTAAATGTTGCTTCCTGATGCCTGTCCCAGTTTTCTCCAGTGAATCGCTGGGCAGTTTCTGCATCATGATTGTTCTTTCTGAGCCATATATCTGCTGCCCTCCATAGTAATTGGTTTTACAGCATTTTTCTGGGCATTGTTTCTCCCTACAGCACTACATTATGTTTAAAGCCCCATTGATCAGTCCTGCATGAAATTAGAGGGATTGACTAAAGAATTGACAAGACCCCTCCTCAAGGCTAAGATTGACTGGTAACCCCAAACCTCCCATTAGCTGTAAGTTCAGCCTCCTTTTCCTAGCTGGGCTGCCGTAGTTTATGAGCAGTAAAAGTAACATTTGGTTTCACTCTCTGTTTATTTTCTCTCTTGTGGTCTGATGGAGATTCTGATAAGTAGGGAAATGACCACAAGAGAGGTGGTGGAGAAGAAGGGAAGCAAAGGGATCCGTGCAGATCGGGACCTGTATGGTCTGCCCCGGCCTCACCGTTTCCTGTTACATTCCCTTTCTTTGGCGGTTGGGTTGTTATGATATGATTGGGAAGGTTGAGATTTCCAAGAGTTCCCCTTGTTTGTTAGTTAACTGCTTATCCTTTCTGGCTTCCTACCTTAGAGGTTGTTGAAAGGATTAAATGAGACGATATATGTTAAGTGCCTGGTACAGTGCTTACCGTCTACTAAGCAACAGGTGGTAGCTCTTACTGTTAAAGGCGTGAGATGGATGAACTCTTGTTCACTGCTGAGGCGGAATCAGATTTTGAGCTCTGCAGAAATAACATTACCTGTAGGTTCTTCTAGTGTTCTCTGACCAGAAAATCAGTGCTGACTATAATGAGATGGTGAAGCGCTGGTTTTTTTTGTTTTTGTTTTTTTTTTAATGAGTAACTGATCTGATTTAATGAACTTATTCTGAAGAAATCTTTAGACTGGAAAGAATTCGTGTTTAGTAAATAGAAGGAAACTTTCTGTAGGCTCTCAAACCTTGAGAGCTGGAAGGAGATCTTCCACAACAGCTATTGTCATTGCCTACGTCAGTTGACGCTTACTGAGTGTGGACCCCGTGCCAGCTACTGTACTAAGCACT